>NW_024467832.1:4496441-4865718 GCF_001890725.1 Aspergillus wentii DTO 134E9
ATCTCGGGTGCTCAGTCTGCAGTCAAGGTACTATGTAGACTAACCAGCTTGCTGAAAGTTAGCTACGACAAGACAGAATGGACAAAGAGCACAGCTTGGAAGGGAGGATCGGACATGATGACCCCGCCAACGCATCTCTCACTGCCTGATGCTGTTGGGGTATTACATAGACCAGTCCCCTCCTATATAAACGGTTCTCGGACTGATCTGCTGCTTGACAGCTTTCATCTTCCAACTTTATCTGCACGATCTTTTTCTCCGCTGCCCCATTTTTCTGAACAGGACTACATAGTACATCATGGCCAACAACCCCATCACCAAGAGTGGTACTTTCGTCCACGAAAATACTACCGCCCCCGAGCATCCCAGCTTGTTGAGTCTGTTCTCGCTCAAGGGAAAGACCGCCATCGTCTCCGGCGCTGGTGCTGGTATCGGTCTTGCCGTAGCAAATGGTCTGGCCGAAGCTGGTGCTAATGTTGCCATGTGGTACAACACCAACACCAAGTGTCCTGAGCGGGCGGCCGATATTGCCTCTAAGTACGGTGTTCAAAGTATGTTCATCTTCTCAGTGATATTATTGCTCTGCATGCATACAGAAACTAACAACGCCTATAGCCAAAGCTTACCAGATTAACATCACCGATGCCCAGGCCGTCCAGGACACTGTTGACCAGGTCGTCAAGGATTTCAACGGCCGGTTGGATATCTTCATTGCCAATGCTGGTGTTCCATGGACTGAGGGACCCATGGTGGATGGCCCTCTGAAGCACTACTCCGACGTGGTCAGCATCGACCTGGATGGTACATTCTACTGTGCTAGGGCTGCTGCTGCCCACTGGAGGAGGCAAAAGGAGCAGGGTACTGACCTGAACGGAAACAAGTTGACAAATTTTACCTACGGTAGCTTTGTGGCGACTGCGTCCATGAGCGGCCACATCGTCAACTTCCCCCAGATGCAGGCTGCCTACAACGCTGCTAAGTCCGGTGTTATCCATCTCTGTATGTTACTGTCTTCCCCTCTTTTTTATGCACTGAATCTAACATTGATAGGTAAATCTCTCGCCGTTGAATGGGTCAGGTTTGCCCGTGCCAACACCGTTTCCCCCGGCTACATCGCCACAGAGATCTCCAACTTCGTACCCCAGGAGGTTAAGAACATTTGGAAGGATAAGACCCCCATGGGCCGTGAGGGTCGCCCTGAGGAGCTCAAGGGTGCCTACCTCTACCTGGCCTCGGATGCCGCCACTTACACCACCGGTGCCGACCTTGTTGTCGATGGAGGTTACTGCGCTCCGTAATTTAGTATGATTGGTTTACGACCTTATTTTGCGTTTGGTTATGTTTATGAACATAAGAATATTTTTGAATGATAGATGAATGAATGAATCTTGGACATGATTAATTTTTGGACATCTCATATTTGGCTATTATAATCAGTATACACAAAGGCAGGATTGGGTGATGTGGCGCTGCCTAAGGTTTCAACAACCTGGGCAATTTCGATATCGACTTGAGCCAGGAACCTTACGGGAAGAGCACAAAGAATGATGGGAGCCACGAAACCATGCAGCATTTAGTCTTGCAGCGTGCAGCACTTGGCTGTAGAGCCCCGTCAATCAGAAACGAGCTGCCTGGTGCTGGTAAAAGTGACCTGTCGTTTGTCGCTATACAAATGCCTCTGGCTCATCTGTGGCATTAACCTCCATAGCACTCTGAAATCGCCTGGCTACCCGGTCTATAATTCGGTCTGCCCAAGCGCCCAACCCCCTCCCTTCGTCGATGCGTCGGTTAAGATCCCGCTCCCAGCTAGGGGTTGGAGGAAGGGGCTCCATGATTTCCTCTCGGAGAAGCGAAGTATCAGGATCGAAGTATTTGGAGAGTACGGTATGATTGTTTCGCTCGGATTTCTTTCCTTTCTCGATGTCCGAGTTGTTATCTGAGTCTGCGGCGAGGCGGAAGGAAGCCGTATTCAACTCAATCGATTCATCCCTGCAAGAAACCGTCATTACAATCCTGACTGGAGGGGTTGTGTTCCTGACTTACGCTTTGTCATCGTCTTCTAGATGATTGTATTTCCATCGTCTGCGTCGACATCGGAATGCGTCGATTATCTGCCTGCGATATCGAAAAATGATAAAGGCGAAGGATAGAAAGAGACAAATAGAGGGGAAGATGGTAATTAAGTGTAGAGACATTTTGATAGTGTCACAAGTTGAAGGGAGAAGAAAAAGCAAATACAGTGAGGTCATATATTCACTGTTAGCAACAAAGCCTGCTTGACTAGCAGTTTCTGTGGTCTGCAAAATATATATTCACAACGGGATTGTCGAGCTCGATGAGACAATATAAAACCAATTCTACTCTCCCTTCGATATGGATATCTCGAACAAAACGAGTAGCAGTTAGATCAAAGACCTGGCTGGCACAAAGAAATATATGTCCTTACCTTCAAGACGTCTTTGTGCTTTTTTGCCAATAATATCTACACAACAAAACATGAAACACTATTTATTCTACAGTCCCTCCGAATAAAGCAAAGAATTCATAGACATAAAACGACATTTTAATCAAATTAATGGAATGGTCTACCGCAACCACTCTTTATTATACACCCCCCAACAAAGCTACATATATACAAAGCCACCCGAAACAACAAACCCAACAAACAACCCACATATAATCATCCGATCAATACCATTCATTTATCCTGTATTCAAACCCATTATATCATAAAGAAAACTGGTGACATGACTGACTGAAATGAATGAATGAATGAATGGATCTCGAGACTTGTTATTCAGCTGGGAAGTTGTACACATGACGGTGGTCATGCTGACAATTCTTATTCAGATTGGAAGTATAAGTACTATATAAGCGTACCATGATGAAATCGATAAAAATACTACTAGACTATACTAGAATTGAATATATTATATGATCAATCTTGGTATAATATTATCACCATGCATCTAACCACAGACTCAGATCAAAATGCAAACGCAAATCCGAGCCCAACACCCGAAGAACAAGAAATGGTATGTCCCTCCCTTCCCTTCCCCTCCCCCGTCATCCCTTTCTCCCCCGCAATACCAAATACTACTTGAGATACTGACCGAACCAACGAATTAGAACAAAACCCTCCAAGAAGCCCTATCATGCACAACCTGCACCCCCACACCCGCAAAGCCCGCCTTCTACGCAGACCTAGCAGCAGGCATCTACAATCCCACCCGGGACCCCCCGTTTACGAGACACCACCAAAAGAGCGATGATGCTGTTTCGCCGCTTGAGGCGGTGCCGGTATATATGGAGCCTGGATATGGGTGTTTAGTGACGGAGGCGCAGAGGGAGCGGTATTGGGAGTTGGTGGCGAGGGAGAGGGAGGATGAGGTTGATATGGGGATGGGGTTGGAGGATGAGAATGAGGATGCTGAGCTTTATGCGCGGTATAAAGTCGACTATCACATTCATCATCACTATCTTGCACGGTGTGGGGTTTTGACGTTATGTCGGAATGTGGAGGAGATGCATGAGTTGAGGAAATGGAGATGGAGGTTAGATGCGGTTGATGGACGGGGGGAGACCAGAAAGGGGTTGAAGATGAGAAGATGGGGATGGCCTGGGGATGAGAATCGGTCTATGATGTTGCAGACGGCGCTTTGGAGACGGAGATGGAGGGGGAGACAGGAACGGGTGGAGGAGGCTGGGATCAAGTGGATGGGGATTATGGAGGAAAGGAGGAAGCAGAGGGAAAAGATGAGAGTGAAGGTAAAAGTGAGGGTGTATTGCTGGAAGAATGGGGGGAAGAATCTGGTGAGGGAGGTGGAAATGGATCATTTTGATGCACTGTAGGATTCATGTGAAAGACGAGGCATCCAAAGCCTAGATACACATCTCAGTATCGCCACTGAAGGCAAGCCACGACAAAACCTCATAAACGAGTGGTCAAGAGGTAAATATAGAAGAACCTTGGAAGCTAGATGTTAAGTTCTAGTGTCCAATATCCATCCAACCAAGAGAAACGCCATTTCATTGGGCAAAACAAACAAAGCGGATATCAATTGAAGAAATAAAAGACCATGACACAAGGAAATTTTGTGAAAAGACTGGTATGTCGGCGAAAATAATCAATCGGTCAGGAGGGTGATGAATGTCCTGAAGAGGCAGTAGGTTTTGCAATAAACACTCGACATCCACCTTCTAGGTGGCTTATTCACATCTGTATATCGCTTGCACGCGTGGAGGGCGTCCAAGCGATGGATACCCCGGATATGGAGACTTATACTTTCTCCATTCCAGTCATCTGAACATCACCTGTTTCAGGTTCAGGGAGAATAGGCTGCTTAACATCAGCCTGGAACGACTGCTGCTGCGGTGGCTCAGACTGTTCAGCTTCGGCAGCATTCTTGCTATCCGATGGCCGCTTCCTGCCCAGTCGTTCACACCAGAGCTCCGCGCTGACCAGAGTGTCGTTTACAACACCGCTGACCTGCGCCATCATGTCCAGTCCCTCTTGCGCCAGAACTAGAATGCGATGGGCCCCAACGGTGGCATCCGACGCGGCTGAGGGGGAATCAGGCGGTGGGTTGGAGGTTGAGGCGACCTGGAACCGATGCGGCAAAGAAGTGAGATGTCGACGGACCAGGAGTCGCGCGTTCTCGGGCAATGCTCCTCCTGCGTACTTGGAGATAACGTCCACGACCTGCTTCAGTGTGGACAGCACATCTTCCCTAACGGCCTGGATGCGTTGCGACAGCAGCGAGTCCCCTTCATGCTGTCTGGAATCATCCCATTCCTTCAAAGCGCCCTGCAGAGCAGTCATCGCCTTACCCAAACGTCCATTGGCCCATCGCAGCCATGTAAGACAGTACTGCAAGCTGCGCAGCGATTCCTCACTCATCGCAACACCAAGACCAGACGTGGAGATAACCAAGCGACTCTGCCAATTTTGTCTCGACTGCCTCTCACGCCCAACGTCATCATAATTCGGCGATTTCTGATCATCATACGGCGGAAGCGTCTCGGGAAATGAAACATCGGACGAACTCCGCACCCGATGCGACAGCACGGCGTCACCGTCTTCTTCGATTTCCTCGCCCGCCCCAACCCCCTTCTCCACATCCGCCTCCCCATTCACCTTGCGCCGCTTTGTGCGATTGGCATTGGACGAGCTGGACGCTTTCCGCTGCAAAGCCCAGCGCAGACCACGATCAACGCCGGTCTTTCGACCGACCGAGCCGACGGATTTGGCGACGGGAGTGCCGATGGTGCGTTCGATGAACTCGGCTCCGGACTTGAAACGGGGCGAGTAGGATTTGGAGGTGGTATAGGCGGTCATAGACCCGGTGATGGCGGAGGAGATGAGCGGATGGGTGGAGGTGAGGAGGGAGAGGAGAGGTTCTGGATGTTTAGGGTCGGAGGTGGGGGAGACGGTGGTGGGAGTTTGCTGTGATGGGGTTCGAGGAGAGTGTGCATATTCTTGGATTGTTAGTATATATGATTTAAAGAGTGAATATAGGACGGCATACCCGAACGAAGGCCCTCGAGGGCCTGGGCGGCTTCAATGTCATCCATGGAGAGAACACTGGTGGCTCGACGAGAGCGATCCTCGACGGCGGACTGATTATCGACTTCCATCATGGAGGTTGGGACATGCTGAAAAGAAGGATGGGAAGTGGTAGACACCGACGGAGAGGAGGAAGAAGTAGACGAAGAAGTCTCAGTGGTGGTGCCTCCAGGTGAAGCGGTGGTGGTGTTCGGGGCAGCGAATCCGCCAGGACGGTGGTCCATGACTGACTGCCCTAGCAGCAAATAGTCCAAAGAGAAAACACAAATTGGGATGAAACTGACGATCGTTACCAGATGACAGGGAGAAGAACTAAAAACGAGGACTGTTCATGGCGCAGAATAGGGTGTGACTGGGAGGTGGAGGAAATCTGGAGAATCAAAACTTCATCTTGTCTTCACGTGAAAGAAGGGAGAGAAATCCGCGCCACGCAAGAGGAAACCGAGTCCGAGTCAATATGCTTTGGCTACGTACGATTATTCGTTTATTATTTTATTATCATTGCCAAGTAAAAAGAATATTATATTCATATTCACATGTCCTCTCTCTACGAGTTGTTTGCATTATTAATTGCTCTGCGATGGATGATTGACATGCGACAGCCTGCGTATCTCCGTATCGTATTTCTGGCAATCTCGGCTCATGATTCAGAACGCACCATTATTCGTGGGGCTATACAGAATCCCTCCATCCTCTTCGCCTCAGCGACTAAGACTACTGAATCCAGCAGTCCAACGCATCATCCCCGCCAGCAGCATCCTTCTTCACATGCCAAACTCGGCTGAAGCTGCAAGTCTCCTCATCTGCCGGATTTTCATCCGTCGTGGAAGAAGCGGATTTGGTCGCTGAAATCTTATGTCATTCCTTGCTTCTGATTCGCTGGTGGGGCGCATGTGACAGTGTGCTAGCGACACCCGTCTCACCGCCTGCTGCTTGCGTTCTCCGGAACTGACACCTCAGGTGTCAATATATGCCTGCCTGAGGCATCAGTTGTAACTGTTAAGATATAGAGTGTGGCCTATCGATCCTTTAAACCTCCATCCTTCAATCACTCTACAGATATCCCATCGTCAAGATCATAATATCCTCCCGGCATTTGAATCCCTTGCATCATAGCTTCAACCGCCTCTTGGCCCTCGTACTCATCTCCCTCTCCTTCATCCTCCTCTGGTACCTCCTTGGCTGTCAATTGGGACACCACCTTTTGATTGACCCGATAACATGCCACGATCTCATTCGCAATAATCCGGTTAGGCAATGTAGCCGCCTTAATTTGACACAGCGTCTCCCCAAATGCATGTATCGCAAAACTAGAATGTGAGTATCTCTTGTACGTACACGAAGCCAACAGCCGAAGCCACTCATGTTGGCTGTTCTGCCATGTATGAATCAGGGGATGATCCCCCGATGGAGGCGAGATGGTCTTGACTCGCTCTACGGCATCGCGAGCTACAGGGGAATAGTCCTTCTCCCCAGAGAGAGAGGTCACCCAGCGATCGTGAAAGGTTTTAACATCCCGAGACACGTTTTCCAAAACTGCGTATAGACCATTCGGCTTATCAGTTTCTGCAATCTCGTGTGCTTCATCCCACGGCCGGATAAGATCCTCGTCCCAGGTGCCATGACTCTCCATTTCGGGGAATGACTGCTCGAGCTGTTCCAGGACTGCGTGTTTCGCCTTCCGAGCTACCTCGAACTTCAGATAGTCGATGATATTCGACTTCTTATATCGACGATCAGGATTGCGGTATGCCGGCAGGTCGCGGGCCCAGGGACTGATGCGTTTCCGGTACTGCTGCCACGCTGGCTCAGACAAATGCACACCCCCCTTACGACCATCAACCAAGTGACTGAGCAGACACGCCAGCTCTTTCGCCTTGTCCAAGTTAATCGATTCGTCGTAGGAGATCTTTTCGTGCTCAAGTGAACACCGTCCCAGGTTGGAGAGTGTCATATTAAACGTGAACGCGCTCTGCAGAAACTCATCCATGCTATGAATCTCCCGCATAGGCACACTATGCTTCGTGAGACCGAAATGCTCCGCCGGAAACTCCTCAGTGGGTAGGTCGGTATCGTAGAAATTCTGGACGATATTCTGGTCCCAGCAAATCCACGGCGTGTCGCCGTCGTAGTCACCACCAGACAACATATGAGCTAGGGCAATTTTGCCTCGAGTAGGGAAGACGATGACATCTTTGAAATGACGAAGTTCTTGCTTCCATACTGCTCTTCTGCGCTGAATATCTGATGGAAGATGAGCGGGAAGACGACCAACCAGGACATCCATCCCGTCTAACAGGTTATCCTCGAACTGGCCGTTAGGATCGCGCCAGTTATTGGAGAGCCCGAAATGGACTTCATCCTCATTTAACACCCCGTATGGATCCGCGATACAGAATGCATACGTAGACAGGGGCACTTCGATATGGAGCTCGTCTACAGATCGATCCAGCAAGTCCCTCAAACACCGTCCGAGCCTTTTACGAAGAGGATAAAAGCTCTGCGGCGCAAACCCAGCCTCTGTCAGTCGAATGATGCACTCCGTGTCATTCGCCGTCCACTGCTCCAGTCGCCTGACATTGTGTGCCATCAACCTACCGCCATCATCGGCCGCTGGTCGAATCTTCTGAACAAGACCCCGACAAAGAACGTTGCTGTTAGACTGAAGCACCTCGGCGAAATCCTGATACAGCGCCTGTATCCCAGCCCGGGTGAGTTCCGCTACATACTCCTTGATGCGCCCACCGTGCTCCAGGATCGCCAAAAGTTGAATATTTAGGTCGACGGGATGCGGTGGCTTTGACCACATCACAACTTCGAATGTGAGCTTCTCCTCGTCAACCGGCTCCCGCCAGTCACACGGATGTGGCTTGATCTTCAACTGGGAATCTGAAATCTGGATCCACCTATCGTCGCCGTCGGCAGAAATATGCGTTTGGTGTTTATCTACCATCCATAACCCTTTGGCTCCTGCTATTCTTCCCTGGAAACAACTAGGCGTGTTGCCTGAGATGCCCAGCGAATCGCAGATCTCTTTAGCTAGACTCCGTGACATCAGGGCACACCCATCATTCATCTTCATCCCACCTGGCTCGCGCGCGTCTGACAACGAGAGAACCTGTCTCGGCTTTAGAGAGACCGTAGCAAACGTTTTCGAAAGCCCCAACGAGATTCGCTGAAAGAGCTTGCAGTTGGACTCGTCGACATTCGCATCTGTAGGCATATGCCACTCTATGAGCGCATTCAAACTCATCGGCGTGTGTCTGTCACTTGGTTGCTTGCTCGGAGCTACCGGCGGTGCCATTGATATCTGATCAAAATCCTTGCCGCCGATGGCAAAAAATTCCACCTTGAATCTGGGTTCTACACCCTTGCTTTTGCGTTTCGACTTGACCTGTGCCACGTAAAACGGCTTCCACGTCCTCCCCAAGCACCGATGCACATTTTGCGTCAGCCACAAGGCTATGGTTTCGCGCAACAATGTCGGATGGGAGGTAAATCGCAGATGTCGCGGTGGTTGTGCGGGTGCCGGTATCGTCAGGCTCAGAAACCTATCCGACCCGAACCGTCTGTGAAAACGACATGTCTTTTCAGTCTTTAGCGGGTTCAATTTTAGTTTCAGGATTCCCGGCTCGGATTCATCGCACCAGTCCAGGTCTCCTGTTAGCACAACCACCTCGGAGTGTTTATCCGTCTTGAAGTCTCCCACGGCCGCATCAAAGGCCCTGCGAGTAGGTTTCTCGGGAAGCACATTCTCGCCTCGCTGGTTATGTCCCTCGATCCATTTCCAGAAATCACCATAGTTGAAGGAGACGTTGTTGCCTTTCAACATCTGCTTGAAGGGTACATTCCACGCTCTACCGATTCTTTCCAGCTCATATCGATATCGCAAAGGCACTGAGGCTGGAAACGACTGCTCGCTCGCAAACGGTCCATTCTGAAGCAGCTCATCGATGATCTTCCCTTCAATGGAATACTGCGCACGCTCAGACAGATATTCCTCCGTCGCTTGTGATGTGTCGAATGTCATATTCGCGTCGTGATTTGTCATTTGCCCGACAACTGAATCCTCATAAAGCGACTCATCATCAATCATCGGCTCCGTAATATCAGTCGCATTCGAGGTAAACGACGCCCCAATCCCACCAACGCGCGAATCAGAAAGATGCGAAGACGCCGTCGTCGAGAAACTGAATTCCGGCCCGTTCTGCGCCCCAGGCACACCATCATATCGCGGCAGCTTATCCGGCGCTGTGAGTTTCTCCAGAAACTTAGACGGTGTCTTTCGTTCTTCGAACTTGGGCGTCTTCGCCATATGCACCGAAGGCTCGAGGTGCGGGTCTTCAAAGTTGTTTAAATCCAACGCAGGAGAGTGAGCGATGGCATCACCATCCTTGACAGGCGAGTTAGGCGCAGTGTGAAATTCATCCTCGTCTTCCTCTGACAGTCGTCTTTTCAACGGCCGTGATAATCCACCAGGCAGCCCCCGCATGCCCATATTGGCTTCCTTTGTGTACGGGGAGAACGAACCCTTGTTGAGCAGGTATATCTCATCATCAATCAACTTCATCAAATACTCCAGCCGCCTTTCTCGATCCGCTTCAGAAAGCCACCCCCCACCGCCACCCCCGGCTGCTAGTTGCATCTGCATCCCCCGCGGCAGAACAGAAGAATCCCCCCTCGATGGCCCGGGCCTGTACTCGGACAGAACCCAATCTTCAAAGTTATTCAGTACTTCCTGCAGATTCACACTCCGGCTGAAGTAAAGCCGCTTGATACCCAGATAGCCACGCCATCCCAGACGGTCTTCGTCCCTGTCCTCCTTCTTCGACGGCGAGTAAAGATGTGGGTTAGGTAGTCTCAGGGAGAATTCCTCGTTGATCTTGTCAATCACCACCTGTAGCTCTGTTCCACTTTTGACTGGCGTACGGGGGGAAGCCATGTTTGCTTGCTTAGCTTGCTAAGCAGACCGTAACTATCCGGTCTGGGGAAGCAAGCGGAATTTTTCAAGTTTTCTTCTATTCAACAAAAGGCAATTGGCTTAAACATGCGATGCTAAATCAAATAAAAAGACAAAACTCAGGCTCATCAGTCAACTATCCCCCCGCTGAGAGGCTTTCAGAACAAACAAACAAATAGTGGATGCAACGGGCCGTTTCCGTCCCACATCATGCCAGAGTAAAATGATCAATCAGAAAACAGTGCATGTATTTTTGAAAAGATGCTCTGTAGGATAGGCAGCAATGAGCAAACAGGAAAAGACGAGGTAAACTCAAAAAGACGTGTGGATTGAGCGTGGTGGGGGAGACAAAGAAGGAGGGGATCGAAAAGTCGATAGCCCCAGTAACCAGTAGGGGTTGGCGCTATTGGCGAATCACCACCAGCCGTGGTGACGCCGTCAATTGGTGCGGCACTCGCGGTCTTTGCTTTCTTTTCCTGCAGATGAGATGATCATTCCTTCTTGGTCGCTGTCTGCATCCATTTTGATAGACAAGTCAATGCTATCTCTGGTAGTGTCTGGTAGCTATAGTTCGGGGTTTTATGGTTTCGGTTAACAGCCAGGATCCACCGCCCGCAAGAACAAGAGGGGATTACTCCTGCCTTGATACAGAGCATCGAACTCGAATATGGAATACGGAGGATTACAATGGAAGCAGGTAAAGAATAAGTGGATTGTATCAGAGCAGCCATGCTCCGATGATTCTATCTATCAAGCCTTTCTGTTTGCTGGCCTTTTCTTCTGCTACTCCCATGGCTATGACAGATCGATCGCTCCACAAATCAGCTTCGATGGGTTTGATTCTCTTGCATCTGGTGACAAGCTTGTATCCAATAACCAAGCAAAGGTATAACGGAATTCCTAGGTAGGAGGTGATGAAATTTGTATAGTCGAATCCTTTGCCACTCGCAGCCTGGTCGATGATTTCGAAGCCTCTCATCAGTGAAACAAGAAAGCAACAGACTAGAGCTGCCCCTGACCCAAATGACCCTAATGGTGCTCTAAAGGTAAGAGCCTCGTCAGGTACTCCCTGGGCTTTGAGTGCTCGCACAAACGAGATGTGGGTGATGAGGATTGAAATCCATGTGAGAAGGCCGAACATGGTGACCAAGTTGACAAAATATCCAAAAAGTGCTTTTGAATTGCTGGAAACATTCAGATAAGCCAACGATGCTAGGGTGGAACATACGCCGAGAGCGTAGACGGGAGTTCCTCTCTGGTCAGTCCGAGACAGAAAGGCAGGGGCATTTTTATCCCGCGACAACCCATAGATTGTTTTAGTTGACATGTGAAGACCGTAGTTGGCAGATGACAATACGAATATCAGAATACACGCATTCAAGATGCTCGGGAGTGCGTTTAATTTAGCCAGTTGAATTACCACGACAAAGACCGAAGCCATGGTTGGTTTGACGGCGTCGTGGGCAAAGGCTAAAAGCTCCGAATCATAAGGTATGAGCATGCCGACCAGCGTGACGCAGAGGATGTTGAACACAAATATTCGGTAAAAGGTTAGCCTGATCGCTTGAGATGCAGTCCTGCGAGGATCTGGGGTGTGTAGTATGCTCATCCCAATGAGTTCACTACCGATATAGGCGAACGTGGCGGACGGCATGGTCCTAGAAATGGCACGGATCTTCCCTAGTACTCCAGTGTCGTTGTATGGAAAGGGCCCTGGATTCTTCCAGTATCTAAACATTTTCATATTGTGATCCGGGCCACCCCCGAATACAAGGACGGTAGACAATATGATCAGCCCAAGCACCACCAGAACCTTGAATGCAGACAGAAAGAATTCGAATTTTCCAAAAAAAGGTGTAGCAAGATAGTTGGCAGTAATGATGAGAGCCAGGAACGCTGTGATCCAGACCCCCGGATTAACGGACTCGGCGTCCAGCCAATATGAGATGATTAATGCGGCAGCTGTCAGCTGGTTGGGCATTACCACCAGATACTTCAACCAATATCTAGTCAAATCAATCAAGTGCCAAAAGGTAACGGATAAGATGCTTACATCCAGCCCAATGTAAACCCAAGAGCAGGGTCGCAGAATCGTTCGGCATGGTCGAAGACGGTGGATGGCACGGGCCCAGCGGCAGCCACCTCCCCAAGAGCACACAGCACTGCATAGACCAACACGCCAACAACGGTATAGGAAATGATGATAGCAACGGGCTGTAGGTGTTAGCACGGAATCGTAGAACTCGTGAAAGACATACCCCGGACCTATGGTATCACCGTCAGCGCAGTCCGTTCAATGGAAGAGTGACTCCTACACTGAAAGTGCATTTCCGGCTCCAACCATGAGGCCTGTATTGATAGCTCCTCCGATGGCTGAAGCGCAAGTTAATACTATAGATCTCTTGAACTGTTGTCGACGAATAACTGACCGATCATGGTGACTTGTCGTGGCTTTAAATCACCAAAAGAATGAGGAGGCCCATCATTTGGGCCTGGAAGGAAGCTGGAGCAGTTTGAATTTGGACTTTCAGAAGCAACATCGCTATTCTCTTGTGACGACTCTGGGATCGGGTGCTGTAGTTGGCGTTCGCATTGTGACATTCCCACTGATATTGTTATTGTTGGGATATGAATAATTTAAATGATACCGAGCGACAAAGCATGGGTGCAGCGAATGTGAGTACCTGACAAGACATTGTAGTCAGTCTGTACTATGAAGAATGAAGGTAACAGCTGGTAAATGTAGTGGGAGACTTTTAAGTAGGCAAGAGCACCTACCAATCTGGGCAGCCACACCCCAGATAACTTGCCAATTGAGTGTACGACCATAATCTTATTGAGAAGCATGTGAAATGAAGATTTAGAATTCCAGAATCCAGATTGAGAGCAAAGCGGTGATATAGTGATGGTTCTGATCCCCCCAGAAGCCATGAAAACACAAACGCCCGGGTAAGTCTAATGTACCATGAGAAAAGAAAAGCGCAATCCCTCGAGCAAGAGCAAACGCAGTCTGCCCCAGCGACAGGAGTTCATAAATACATCATCGCTAAACCAAGTTGAGTGGGGACGGCTAGCGTCGCCTTGAATATCAATCCATAACGGTCTATCGGGACATGTAGAGGGAGTCGCTGGATTCGGTTCTTGGGAATATCCGGGTATAAAGGGAGTCGCTCGATTCGGTGCGGGGGAAGGACCGTTGGTGGGCCCGGGAGATGATACGGTCTGTGTAGATACCCTTTGCCGTGCCTCTGACCACGGTCTCGAGGTAGTCCTTGAAGTCGGTCGGCTTAAAGTCGGGGTACAGCTCCTTGGAGGTGATGTAGCCCAGGTATTTGGCGAATTCCGGGTTGTTATCACCACGGATACCCCACGACAGTTGGTATTCGGCCAAGTAGCGGGGAATGAACTTGACAGGGTCGAATGGATAGGTTTCACTGGCCTGTCGGGCGGCGAGGACTCTGGTGTAGACGGTTTCCTCGGGAATCTAATAGATGAGCTAATGAAAAGACAGACAGGGGTTGGGTGACCTACGTAGTTCCTCTGGATTTTCTCCTCGCTAATCTCTTCAAGGAGATGGTAGATCTCGTTCTGTGTCAAGACGGTGTTGTAGGCAAAAACCATCTTGTTCAAGGTGCGGTTGTCGATGACGATTCTGGCGATGTAGCGACCGATGTCTCTCAAGTCGGTGATGGCGGTCGGTGTGTTTCCATCGCCCACAATCTCGTTGTTTGCGGTGGTCATGGCATAATCGACTCGTCCAGACTCGAGTCTGGGGTAGGAGAGCTGGTACCACCAGCCGACATCGACGATGGTGTAGGGAAGGGCCAGTTGCTTGATGTGGTTGTAGACAGTTTCTTTCTGCAGGAAAACAACCGTTAGCGGTGATGTCATCCAAAGTGGGTTGGGGGGGTGGGCGTTGAAGGTACCTCATCTCTCAACCACATGATGCCGCCCGGAGGGGCAATGGTGATGAACCCACAGGGAACGAATCGCTTGACTCCAGCTTTCTTGGCGGCTCTAGCGAGGGGGATTTGATCCTGTTGCTCAGCAGGACCGACGCAGCTGACCACGACGTCGATTTCGGTGAGGGCATCCACAAGAGACTCCTCGGAGCCTCTGAGGTCACATCTTCGGACGTGAACCCCTCGTTCCTGCAGCCGTTGGATGGCGGGTTTCTGGACGGATCTAGGTCTGACGAGAGCGTAAACCTCCTATCATGATGTTAGAATATTTTCTTCATCGAAAATAGAGTAGAAAGGGTAGAAATCTTACAAAAATCGGGTTCTCCAGAAGACCATTGGCGATAGAACCTCCGGTCTCACCCGCAGCTCCGACCAACAGAACCCTCGTACGCGACATGATGGTGGTTCAAACGGCGCAGAAAAGCAGAAGGATAGGGGAGAAGAGATGGGGAGGATGAAAAGGTCGAACAGGACACAGGTGGGGGAAAAGAGAGGAAAAGGAAAAAAAGACAGGGTAGATAGCAGCAGCAAGAACGAAGGCCGAGTCGAGGTTATAAAGGGCAGCGTTCCCACCCAAGGATGCACCGCCTTACCCACACTTTTCCCAGAGTGGCCGGGTTGCGTGGTGGGTCGAGAGATGGTTCACTTCTCCCCAAATGATAAATATGCAGTTTGGGCTAGGATAGTCGATACGAATGAGCGATGATAACTTACTAGCTGCAGTGAATTATCCACTAGCTAGCTGTTGGGAATGGGATCATTACTTCACTTCACTCTGGCCGTGCAGTCACTTTCTTGACGGCCCGTGGATCGGGAGCAGAAGCAAAACGACCGGAGAGGGGACGGTGTTACGTCATAGCCACACGGCTTCCCGGACACAAGAAAGCGTCAACTTGTCAAGTCTGGTCGAGTGACGCTATCCAGAGTACAGTACTTGCTTTTCCCAATCGTCATCCCCATCTGAATTTTCACTTTACAGGATTCGAGACTCTGTCTAGTTGAGACTGCAATGCGGGGGAGCTTCTACACTCTATTGCTAGCAGAGTATCCCCTCTTCCCCCCCCTCCTTCAACTGGTCTGTAACACCCCCACGTCAGGGATCTTCCGATCTGCATGACGGGTTTTGGGCCTTTGAGCAAGGAGGATGCGGTTGCATTCTTGGAAAAAGTGACGAAATTTGGTATTGTTGAGTGTGGAATGTGATTGGTTGATCGATGGTTTTCCATGGTTGCAACCAGCCGGTTCTTCCAGATATCAACATGGCCACCTATTATGTACATAGTATCTCTATCTCATACATGGTATTATTCAATATTCGATTGTCTTCTATCCATACCTTGGACAACTCATTATAGACCAAGGATCGAATGAACACCTGCCAACTGAGTTAACACCATCCATATTCAAGAAAACAACGCCACTCATCTAATTAGTCGCCTGTTCCTGAGATCATCCTCTGCCAGCCAGTCATCAGCCTCTATTTCAACACATAGACTCCCGTCGTCCATGTACGTGCGACATAAACAAACCAATAATGCTGCTGTCTCCGCAGAGATCGTAGGTTAGATACGTACACGATGCTTTCTTTTTACCCCAGAAACGGTACCCCAGATTCCACTAAGATCAGCAAACTGTTCTCAAATTCCTCATACAGTACATGTGTATATACTATAGATAGATAATACATCCTTTTCAAACCAACTACATCTACATAAAGCTGCCCAGCTGTTACCAGTCAGTCCGTCAGTCAAATTCCAGAGAAAGACATGTGACAATCCCACTCCGCCAATCATGCACACCCACACCGGAAGGACAAAGAGGGCAAAAAAGGCAGCGAAGAATGAATACGAAAAATGGAAAAAAAGCAAACATCCCCTTAGCTCTCAGACAGTCTGAATAATAATAGCTAGTACGGAGCACTATCGTCCTAGTAGGTATTCGGCAGTAGAGACTATTGATTTTACGCCACGAAAGTCGGTGTGGGCTTTCCTTTGCTTTGCTCTCTATGTAACCGTTGCGCTACCTAAAAGTACATACCAGATACTGCAAATGCATGCAAATGCCAAACTGCCTAATTCAGATTTATGCGGTTTGTGTATGACCTCATATTCTATAATAATCTCATCTAATCCTACCATCGTATCATTATCATCATCATCATCATCCATCAGTTGTTTCTAAATTGATTGTAGGTCAGGTGATACCCCAATATTGGGCGTTAGTCCGGCTGGGGAAAAACCGGGCCTGGCTTGCTCTGATTGGGTGATCGGCATTGCTGTTGGGGGACTAGCGTTGACCCTGTTTGGGCTTAAGATTGAGGATACTTTATTAGATGATTGAATATCAGGATGAGGATATTATAGTTAGTAAGATAACCTTATGACTGCAGTTCATAGGTGAATAAGCTTATTTATATGTATCTCAACAACTATGCAGCTACCTTAGCATAATGCGAGTATCAAATCATAATTTTCACTGCCTCAAGTATATACTTCCAACACGCAATAGGTAGTTTTATAGAATAGATCACTCTTCCTCCGGATCATAAACCGGCCCAGCAGGCGTCTTCTCCAACACCTTCCCATCCTCACCCACAAGCGGCTTAGAAGGAACAACAACGACAAAAACCCTCGCAACCTCACTTCCCCGATTCACCCACTCATGATTCGACCCCCGACAAACAATAACATCATGCTCATTCAGCACCTTCTCCACGCCTCCATCGGTGATGAACCCAACCTTTCCCTTCAAGATAACCGCATAATCCAAGCTCAGCGTGCGATGGAACCACCCCGATTCAGCCGGCGGGAGGTCGAGAATCCGGCACGAGGGACCCTTTGTGTCGGCGAGGGGAACGAGGGTGCGGTGCGGATCGGGCAGGTCGAGGGTGTTGTCTGCTGGGAAGGACTTGGAGCGGTGGATTTGGATGACGCCGAAGTTGGCGTCGGGGGTGGGAGTTGAGGAGGTTGTGGGATCCCAGGGGGTGAGGATGTCGTCTGAGGCAAAGTGGGCGGTGCCGTTGGGATTGTTGCCGGTGACGACGCGGCGGATGGGGGTTGCCATTTGGTTGGACATTTTGTTTTATATGGGTTCAATTGGAGGATTTGGGTTGATTGTTTGAATGAGATTGAATAGAAGTGATTGTTGTTGTTGTTGTTGTTGATGGTGATGATACTCCAGAACAACATACTTATACCCATAACTACATGCTATAGATTCATTAAAGGCATTGGTAATCAGAATTTATAATCAATCATTTGTAATCTGAATCAGAAGAACAAAGAAAATGAATCCTTTAAATCCTTTGGATTCTTTAGTTACTTTCTAGTCTTGGATATAGTGTTTTTGGCCCCCAAATCAGATTATCAATCAGGATCTATACTCACTTTAGGGCTGCAATATGAATAAGATGCGGCTTTCAGTAGCACTTTGAGAATTCTTCAATTTTTGTTTAGTTATGTTTACTTCTTATCTCGATAATTAATTGGTTATTAGACTCTGATCATATCAGCTGCCCTCTCTGCAACGGCATACACCGTCGCCTGGATATTCCCACTCGGCTCGAGAGGGAATATACACGCATCGACGGTTCGTACGTTACTCACACCGTGAACCTTTAGTTGCGAATCTACTACACCACTCTCAACAGGCATCATGAAGCAGCTTCCCGCAGGGTAGAAACAGGTAAAGCGCCGTTCTTGCACGACATGCCTTGCATCGTCCAACTCTGCCAGATCCGCCTTGTCCACTGCGGGAATACGAGATTCAGGCTGTATAAAGGACTGAAAGGGTTGCGTGTGCACAAGCCGGTCGATAAATTGGGGGTGTCGGGCGAGGAGTTCGAGGTCGAGCGGGTGGGAGAGATAGTCTGGGTTGAAAGCGGGCTTTTCTTGTATATTCGAGGATTTGATGTGGATGGAACCTAATGAGAAAGAGTGGCTGAGCATGGCCAGGATGCTGATGTAGTTTCCGACTGCCTTTTTCTCGAGCAGATCGTGCATTGTTGTACGGCCGGGTTTGGTGCGCAGTTGAGCTGGGAAGAAGAGGTATTCGGCTGTTAGCTGCTGGGGATTGAGAAGCATTTGGCGTTGAGATTCTCTCCTTTCATCTGGGTTGTCTGAGTTGGATGGGGGTATTCATCCACTAGTCGATGGATCTCTTCTTACCCAACGGACCCATCTCTATCCACCAACGGCATGTATGCAGCGCTTATTGGCATCCCGGACAGAGGACCACCTTTGGTTTCCTGGTAGGGCTGCGGTAAATACTGCACGACCTGCGGATCACGCATGACATCCCCCGAGACCTGATCGTCGGCCACTTTATAGCTAAGCGATGCAATAACATGATCTTGGAGATTATCTCACGCCTGGGAGGTCCAGTATCACCGGAATACCATGCTTCTGGAAGAGTTGGGCATTTCCAATCCATGAAACCTCAAGTAGCTGCGGTGTTTGCAGACTTCCAGCAGCGAGAATAACCTCACGTCGAGCAGTGACGATTGTGGATTCAGATGGACTGCGTATCTGCACTCCACCTACGACTATCTTCCCATCTAGCTTGTCATCAGCAAAGATAATCCTCTCAACCTGTGTCTCTGTCCACACAGTCAGATTCCCTCTCGCCGCAACCTCAGGCGTATAATACACCACTACATACCCCCTTATCCCCTTTGTGGCATCCATGGAGAGAGGACAGGTAAACGCGCCCAGTTCTCTCCTAAGATAGGATCAGCATTACTATTTCAGCCCAACCCTCCCAATGCCTCATTCCAGGCTCGATTAAACGGTCCATAGACGGCAGGGAAAGAAACAGGTAACGGACCATCACATCCCTGGTTGTCTTTGCCCATGTACCCATTCAAACCAAGCATCTCTGCCCTTGCAGCATTAGGCATCTGGTACGTATAAAACTGACAACAGATACGGCGCCATCTCTTCACTCCCCCATCTCTCATTCCCAAGATCAGCCCATGCGTCAGAGTCAGACTGGCTCGGATACAGTCAGAGAAAAGTTAAGCACAGAAGAACCACTAAGCACACGACCACAAGGCTGGGGGATCTAGCAATTCAGACCATGGGGTTGGGGCTCTGTCATAAAGTCGCAGTCTAGCGTTGGATCGCCATAGAGGGCTGCTAGCAATCTTGGAGTCTCAATGCGAGGGTCACCTCTGCCGTCAGGACCGGCTTCGATGAGAAGAACGATGGTGGATGGTTCTTGAAAGAGACGAGAGGCAATTGTGAGGCCGGCCACGCCAGCACCGACGACGATATAGTCGAGCTGCTGGGAAAAGGAGGATTTGGTCATTTTGCTAGTGAATCAGAGATGGCGTGGGGACGATGGAGGGGCAGAGCACGCTGTTGATATGAATTTTGGATGTTGAATACCCACTAATCGCGCACAGCCTCAATGCCTTAGGGGCTTAGCCTATTTCTATGATTCATCTGATGAGAATAGGTTGATACTCGGGATGCACATTCCATCAGCATCGACGAGACCAGTCTAGATGAAGCGGTGTGTTGCAATCAAGGAATACAAGTTCGCTTGGCCATTGGTATCCACTGAAGAAGTCGAGTGATACGCTTTCGATTAGTTGCATAAGGAGCATTTAGTGAAGAAACCAGCGAAAAGTAATCGAGTGGTTCTTCGAGGATGCAAGTGGCAACTATGGAGACTACTACTGTATTAGCCATAGATCGGCATATGGTGTTTGAGCAGCTCATCTTTGATCGTCATTATATCTGCAGTCCGAATCACATTACATACTAGATATCACAGAGTATACCTCCACAGCCATCCACCTTCTAGTCTCGTGATACTCCGTATATGGTAGGTAATAGATTTTAGTTCATGCTTATCCCTCTGACGTGGCCATATAGTCTAGATCGCCGAGTAGATATGATGATGCTGCGACCCAGGCTATAAATGGAGACCAAAGGCTATCTCCATCTCCATCATCAACAACCCCTCCAGACCAACCATGGCCAACATTCCAAGTGCCAAGGCTACCCAAACCATCGATCGATCGTCCCTGGAGACGAAACTTTTCATCAACGGACAGGTTTGTTTCTCACTCTTTTTTCTCTCTACTAGTCTAACAACAGTAGTATGTGGAGGCAAAGACACCAGCTCGGATGAGCTGCTACAGTCCGGAAGATGACACTATCGTCACGGACAGCGTGCACAAAGCCGTTCAAGACGATGTCGATGCCTCGGTGTCCGCTGCTCGGGCTGCATTCTCTGCATGGTCCAACACCCCTCCCTCGAAACGGGCTGAGATTCTTGTGAAATTTGCCGATTTGATCGAGGCCCATGCAGATCAGATCGCTCTGCTCGAAGCGGTCTGCACCGGCAAGCCTTTGCAGGTCTTTCATGGCTTTGAAAAGGTGCTTACGACTACGGTGTACCGATGTGAGTTTATCTCTTATCGCCCCATACTAATGCAGGCTGACCACTCAGATTATGCAGGATGGTGTGGAAAGCTAGGCGGGGAGTCCTTCCCCTCCAATGATGGGACTGGCCTTTTGAAAATCGTCCATCGTGAACCTTTGGGTGTTTGTGCGGCTGTCATATCGTACAATGGGCCGATTGGCTTGATGGCCCTCAAGGCTGCACCGTGCCTCGCAGCGGGGAACACAATCATCATCAAAGCTAGCGAGAAGACGCCACTATCTAGTCTCTATCTGGGTAACCTAGCCAATGAAGCGGGCTTTCCTCCTGGAGTAATCAACTTCATCTCAGGCGACGGTGAGACGGGTGGACTTCTCGCCGCCCATATGGATATTGACAAGATTTCCTTTACTGGCAGTGTCGGGGTGGGCAAGAAGATCGCCCAGGCTGCAGCACAGAGTAACCTCAAACGCGTCTCGCTGGAGCTGGGCGGGAAGAGTCCAAGCATCATCTTTCCAGATGCTAATATGGATGTAGCAATCCAGTGGTGTGTCCAGGGTATTGTGGGCTTGTCTGGACAGGCTTGCTTTGCTAGTTCGCGAATCTACGTCCACAACGACATCAAGCAACAGGTGATCGAGCGTATGCAGGCTGCCTTTCAACAGGTAGATGGGCAGTACGGAGACGCAATCTCTGAAACAACATTGCATCCCCCCATGGTGGATCGAGCCCACTTCGACCGCGTCTCCAGTTTTATCGAAAGTGGCAAGAATGAAGCCACACTGCTTACTGGCGGAGATCAGATGTTCAACAAGGTCCGTCTCTCACTAGCTAGTTGAATAGCTACTGTTGCTGGCTGGCTGACCTCTACAGGGCTGCTGGATTCGTCCTACCATCTTCACTGACCCATCGCCCAATGCCACCGTGCACAAAGAGGAGATCTTTGGTCCAGTAGTGGTGATATCAGGTTTCTCCGACGAAGACGAAGTGGTGAGTTGTGCAAACAATAGCCCGTATGGACTGCATAGCGCTGTCTTTACCCAGGACATCAACCGAGCCATGCGGGTGGCCAGTAAGATCACTACCGGAACTGTCTGTATCAACTGCTGTGCCACTATCGATCCTAGCGTTCCATTTGGAGGACGAGGACAAAGTGGATGGGGACGAGAGCTGGGAAAGGTAAGAGAGTGCATCGTTCCCTGTGATACCATTATGGCTGATCGTCCAAATAGCAAGGAATTGACGAATACACCGAAGCAAAAACGGTGCTTATCAAGTACGTGACAATACTTCAATATGATGTGATCAGATGCTGATGTTTTCTAGCATGATGTATTGAGAAGTGACATGTGTACACTTCACCATCTCGCTTGGCAATCTCACAGTGGATCTCACCTATCCAGATTGTCATCCAGATCGCCTGTGGCAGGGCTAATCTAGTCGCTTCCAGCAGAGCATCACATCATTGGTGGGAATAGGAATATGCAGGTTGGTCCACTTGGGGTAAACTTGAAGTACTGTATAGAGAGCTTTGAAGACCATTCAACTGAGCGGTATTTCTTTTTCTCCTGTTGATTTCACAAACCTGCATTGTCGTAGACGATCCTGGTGGATAAAGTACTTTTGGCTATCAAATTGTTCATCTGTGTCTAGTCGGACGACGAGCTGAAGATACTATATAAACCCGTCTGTCTACTTGACTGTAGAATAAACAAAGATCATTACAATCCATTCCTATCCATCATCTTGATACCATGGCTGCTGTATTCCACGGACAAAGCACCTTTGGCTACCATGGCCTTGCCACTCATAATCCTCCCATCGAATTTACCAAATGTCTCGAATATGCCGAAGTCGACGAGGTCAAGTCTCTTGTCTGTTTTCTAGATGGTGTTGGTGCATTTTTAATCAATCATACTACAAATATTTACTTGTTTGCTTATGTAGATAGAAGTAGTAAACCTAAGACAATCAGCATCTATTTTGAAAGTGATGTTATGTATATGCACAGGCTTCGGTCAGACAACAGAAGATATGCAGTATCTATGCAGCATGCAAAGCGGACTATTCAACGACCACAACTGATAAATCAATTGAACTCAATTTGGCAAGACGCTGAAGAATCAGTAAAGCAGGATCCGATCTGTCTATAAAATACAGGACAGAGATTGCGGTTGTATTCCTTCTTCCATTGCATCATTGTTAAATAGATTTCTTACAACTCACTATCCTAGCCCGACAAGGAAGCGCAGAAAATCCTCATTCCCGTTCGCGACGCCATGAGCAAAGACTCGATTCTTTTAATTCGCAACATGGTTCGTTCGTACAATGCGGCCAGGCTATCCTCATTGGAGGCCTATGGAGACTTGAACATGGTGGTCCTGTTTTCGGCCAAAGAGCGTTCTGAGAGGCAGTTTCGAGATCTGTTGAGCCCTGTTGGACTGAAGGTGGGATTCAGGCAGTCCGTATTGTTGGGGGTTGTCAAATGCGACTGATTGTATGGAAAGCATCGTCATCATACATAATCTCTGTAGTACAGTTATGCAGGTGATGGAATAATTTTTATGATCGTCGCTGTCAAGCTTAAGCCCTAGCCTGGATGTTTCTTTTTCCTCTTTCGGTCTCCGACAATCTTCCAGTCTTTTCTTCTCTCCACCAACACGAGCATCAACCAACCACTACCGTGGCTTTTGCCCTTGGCGTCGCGACGTTTCGGCCTTGAAACTACGCCGTCTGACGGATTTTACCGACGGATACAACCCTATATTCTCTTCTCGAGTCATAAGGCTAGGCACAATGGCTAAAAACACCCCGGTAAAACGGCGCCTAACTCCTCGTCTTAAGTCCGTCATGAAGGATCTAGTCCCAAACATGAGTCAATCTTTCCCCACAACTATGGAGTCATGATAAGACATCAGGGATTATTCTAGTCGGAAGTCGGTGAATGCCTGAGTCCGTCTCGGGGTTTACAGGGTTTAATATGTCTGGTCTGCTTGAATTTTTCCATGGCGTTTTGTGGTATTTTCTTTTTGTGGTTTCTGACTGACGATTTATCTCTTTTGTCAGGGCTCAGGAATCACACTGTTGAGCATTCTCGACACCTCTTCATTAGATGTCTTCCTGCGCAAGGGAGTGACGCACTTTCCCAAGTGGTCCACACCGGTTTCTATCTCAGTGCAATAGAACACCTCATTCTTTCGAGGAAAACTTAACATCATGGACGAGAAGCTGCCTTCCGAGAGCAGCAATAGTTCCGACATTGACATTGTGTCTACTGCAAACGATTACGAGCAGACTCGTGAACAGATCAGACTCTCTAACCCCCAAGGCCTGACTTCCCCTCAGGCTAATGTTGATGTGGAGAGGGCCGAGCATGAATTTTCCGAGCTGAACCGACAGCTCTCCACTATTTCCCACAAGACCCGCCGGCTATCAAAGCAAGCTTCTAGGCCTTCCAAGGCTGGGGTGACAACCGAGGATGTAGAAAAGTCTGGGGGCTCGGCTGGTTCTGAAGAGGAATGGGATCTTGAAACTGCTCTTCGTGGTAATAGGTCTGCTGAAGCTGAGGCGGGGATCAAAGATAAGCATATTGGTAAGTAGTATTTACTTTCCATTAGTGTGGCTCCTGGCTAATTCAGTAGGTGTAATATGGGACGACCTCACAGTTCGAGGCATCGGAGGTGTCAAGACAATCATCAAGACATTCCCCGATGCTATCATGGATTTCTTCAATGTCCCAGAGACCCTCATGAATCTGTTTGGTCTCGGGAGAAAAGGAAAAGAGGTCAACATTCTGAAAGACTTTCGAGGTGTTGCACAACCCGGGGAGATGATATTGGTCTTGGGAAGACCAGGCTCAGGATGTAGCAGCTTTCTCAAGGTTCTTACGAATCAGCGCTTTGGGTTTACAGGCGTTGATGGAGAGGTTCTATATGGACATTTTGATGCCGAGACGTTCTCCAAGAGATTCCGTGGCGAAGCTGTCTACAATCAGGAAGACGACATTCACCAACCGACACTAAGCGTCAAACAAACACTCGGTTTTGCTTTGGATACCAAGACTCCAGGTAAAAGACCTTTGGGGGTGTCAAAAGCCGAATTCAAGGAGAAAGTGATCAATATGCTTCTTAAAATGTTCAACATTGAACACACTGCCAACACGATGATCGGGAATCAGTTCGTTCGAGGAGTCTCAGGAGGAGAAAGGCGTCGGGTGAGTATTGCGGAAATGATGGTGACAGCGGCAACGGTTCTCGCCTGGGACAACAGTACTCGTGGTCTCGATGCTTCTACAGCCCTCGACTTTGCCAAATCGCTCCGTATCATGACCAACATATATAAGACCACAACATTCGTATCCCTTTACCAAGCGTCGGAAAACATCTACAACCAATTTGACAAGGTCCTTGTTATCGATAAAGGCCGTCAGGTCTTCTTTGGTCCAGCCTCTGAAGCACGTTCGTACTTTGAGGGTCTTGGTTTCAAGGAAAAACCACGACAGACAACTCCAGACTATCTGACTGGCTGCACTGACATTTTTGAAAGAGAATACAAAGAGGGAAGAAGCGAAAATGATGTCCCCTCTACCCCAGAGACCCTCGCAGAAGCGTTCAAAAAGTCCGTCTATAACGAACGCCTGGAGGAGGAGATGCAGTCCTACAAGAAGCGGGTGCAACAGGATAAGCAGATCTATGACGACTTCGAAATTGCCAACCGGGAATCCAAACGCAGATTCACCCCCAGCTCCTCGGTTTACTCGATCCCATTCCATTTGCAGGTTTGGGCTTTGATGCAGCGTCAATTCCTTCTGAAATGGCAAGATAAATTTGCTTTGACCGTATCCTGGGTGACTTCCACTGGATTGGCTATCGTCCTTGGTACTGTTTGGTTGAATCAGCCAAAAACCAGTGCTGGGGCTTTTACAAGAGGTGGTCTTTTGTTCATTAGTCTGCTTTTCAATGGATTCCAAGCCTTCTCAGAACTTGCGGGCACCATGATGGGACGGGCAGTTGTGAACAAGCACCGGCAATTTGCCTTCTACAGACCAAGTGCGCTGTGGATTGCTCAGATATTAGTCGACACCACATTCGCGATAGCCAGGATTCTGGTCTTCAGTATCATTGTGTACTTTATGTGCGGTTTAGTCCGCGATGCCGGAGCCTTCTTCACCTTTGTGTTGATCATCCTCACTGGATATATCAACATGACAGTCTTCTTCCGAACTATCGGCTGCCTGTGTCCTGATTTTGACTACGCCATAAAGTTCGCATCTGTGATAATCTCCCTATTTGTTTTGACCTCTGGTTACCTCATTCAATGGTCGAAAGCACAGGTCTGGCTGAGATGGGTGTTCTATATCAATCCCTTCGGCCTAGGCTTTTCTAGCTTGATGGTGAATGAATTCAAGCGTTTAACCATGACTTGTGTTCAAAGCTCGTTAGTCCCTTCAGGCCCCGGCTACGGTGATATCGCACACCAAGCATGTACACTTGCTGGAGGCGAGTCCGGCTCAGATATCATACCAGGCGCCAGCTATCTTGAAACAACATTTAGCTACTACCCCAAGGATCTCTGGCGAAACTTTGGAATCATGCTCGGACTCATATTTGGGTTCCTTGGTTTGAATCTGTACTTTGGTGAAACTGTTCAGTTCGGCGCCGGAGGCAAAACCGTCACTTTCTATCAAAAGGAGAACGAGGAGCGAAAGGAGTTGAACGAAAGCCTCATGCAAAAATCGGCCAGTCGAAGATCGAAGGAATTGAATGACTCCAGCACAAATCTGAATATCACCTCTAAATCTGTCTTCACCTGGGAGGATGTCAGTTACGATGTTCCAGTGCCTGCTGGCACCCGTCGGCTTCTCAATTCGGTTTATGGATACGTTCAGCCAGGAAAACTAACTGCGCTGATGGGAGCATCGGGGGCAGGTAAAACTACGCTTTTGGACGTCTTGGCCGCTAGAAAGAGTATTGGGGTGGTCTCGGGAAGTATCCTCGTGGATGGGGCGTCTCCTAGCACTTCCTTCCAGCGAGGTACATCATATGCTGAACAGCTGGATATCCATGAGCCAATGCAAAGTGTGAGAGAAGCTTTGCGCTTCTCCGCCGATCTTCGTCAACCTTTCGATACACCGCAGTCGGAGAAATATAGCTATGTGGAAGAAATTATCTCGCTGCTCGAGCTTGAGAACCTTGCAGACGCAATAATCGGTACACCCGAAACAGGTCTATCTGTGGAGGAGAGGAAGCGAGTCACCATTGGTGTTGAGCTGGCCGCAAAGCCCGAGCTACTCCTGTTCTTGGACGAGCCCACCTCTGGCCTCGACAGTCAATCTGCTTTCAACATTGTTCGTTTTTTGCGCAAGCTTGTTGATGCTGGACAGGCTGTATTGTGTACCATTCACCAGCCGAATTCGGTACTCTTCGGCAATTTCGACCGTCTGCTGCTCTTGCAAAGGGGAGGCGAGTGCGTATACTTTGGTGAGATTGGGCAAGATTCGAGCATTATGCTCGAGTACTTCCGACGCCATGGCGCAGACTGTCCGCCTGATGCCAATCCTGCAGAGTGGATGCTCGATGCCATCGGTGCGGGTCAAGCTCGTCAGATAGGAGACCGTGACTGGGGTGATGTGTGGTGTACATCGGTAGAGCTTGAGCAGGTGAAACAGGAAATTGCTCAGATCAAAGCTACGAGATCAGAGCAAGTCAGACAGAGCAACTCCTCACAGAAAATGGAACAGGAATACGCCACACCTCTTTGGCATCAACTCAAGGTCGTATGCAAACGGACAAATCTAACCTTCTGGCGATCCAGGAATTACGGGTTTACGCGCCTTTTCACCCATGTTGTCATTTCTCTGATTGCTGGACTTGCCTTCCTACAGCTAGATGATTCTCGCTCTTCGCTTCAGTATCGGATTTTCGTTATCTTCAATGTGACGATCATTCCCGCTATCATTCTTCAACAAGTTGAACCCCGATATGACATGTCCCGGCTGGTCTTCTACAGAGAAGCTGCTTCTAAGACGTATAGCCAATTTGCCTTTGCATTCTCCATGGTCACAGCAGAGCTTCCGTACAGTATACTGTGTGCTGTGTGTTTCTTCCTGCTCCTTTGCTATATCCCAGGCTTTCAATCTGCCTCTGATCGGGCTGGTTTCCAGTTTCTCATGATTTTGATCACGGAACTCTTCGCAGTGACGCTTGGTCAGACGATAGCAGCCCTAACTCCGAATGCTTTCATTGCGTCACAGCTCAACCCACCAATATCCATCATATTCTCTCTGTTCTGCGGTGTCACTATTCCACGGCCTCAGATGCCTGGGTTCTGGCGAGCATGGCTCTACCAGCTAGACCCGTTCACGCGTCTTGTCGGGGGTATGGTAGTGACTGAGCTACATGATCGACCAGTGCAATGCACACTAGGCGAGTATAACCGGTTCCAAGCACCACCGAATCAAACCTGTGGCGAGTACATGCAACTATTTTTCGAAAGTGGAGGGGCAGGATACCTCCTCAACAACGCGACACAATCGTGCGAATACTGTGCCTATAAAGTCGGTGACCAATTCTACGAGACTTTCAGTATGGACTTTGCCAACCGGTGGCGTGATCTGGGTATCTTTATCTGTTACATTGCGTCGAATCTTATTATCTTGTTCCTGGCAGTGAGTGATTCCGATGCGTTTTATATTTCTTGCATGCTGACCTTATATGCAGTCTCGGTATCTCAATTACAACCGCCGGTAGTTTTACTTTGATAAACCAAGATCGAAACAGGAAAAAGGCTTAGATGGAAATTAATACCAAGATATCATAATTGTATCAGAAGCGGCATGTAATTCTATTGCTTCTGTCAGTTCAACACAAAAGTCACAAAACAAAGCACGTCAAATAATCATAGAATTCAAATCAACTTGAACATATTTGAATTCTCAAAATCCATCACTTATCTTCGGTTTTCTGAATCCGCACTACAGTACTCCCACGTAGACGCCTTGCAGCCTGAGGCCTGAGGCCCTAACCAACTCCTCTCCTCTCCGCATTTCGTCCTCAAACGATTCTCTCCAGCCGAGGACACTTCAACAACGATCGGCACAAGCCACAGGTCAATGCTGGCATCTGGTACGATCAAAGCATTCTGCACTATTCGTATTCCACCTATCATGATTTGTAAAAAGGCAATCGCCCGAGAAAATAACCAGACAGTCTGCAATTATCGTCCTCGGCATTCACCCCGATGTCTTCTTTCCCCGCGTCACGATTCATCGGATCTAGTGCGACTCTCACTAGATAGCTTAACCAGTCATTTGTCATCATGCCTAATGGAAGAACTGGAAAGTATCTTTTACACTTTCCAAGCGTCTCGTGATGCGTCGGTTAGCCCTTGTTTTCCCCACGTTGGACGAGATACCTCCTAGCGTGAAGGCTTTCGTTTCCCCGCAAATCAAGGAATCCGGGGTTGGAAACTCTGATTTTGAGCTTCTGGGACTTTTCTTTTGAGTTCAAGTTGGGAAACGGACATACGCCGGTGTTGACGATGGCTGGGCCCCCTCTTTTCTACTTATCTCATGGATCGATGATGCTGGTATGGTCTGACTGGTAGATGGTTGCTGCTTGTTCTTGAACCTAATTTCATCGTCTAGGTGTGCACATTTTGCTTAAAACGCCATCATCTCCATATGGCATCTTTGATATCCTGATCCACCAGTATCGACTTCTTCTCAGGTCAACGAAGCAGTCAATATGGGAACCATCTCCACCCCCGAACCACACCCCGGCTCCAAGGGAAACGAAGAAGAGGGTCCTACAATCGCTCACGAGGAAAGCAGTCAAGCACCGTCGAAATGGAAAATGGGCAAGTCAGCCGATGGCGACACGGCTATGGCATTATTCGATGACCCGGATGAACTACACGAAGACGTTGACCCGGCCGAGGCGAGGAGTTTGCTATGGAAGATTGATTTTATGATTCTGCCGTATTTGGCTGTTTGTTATGCTTTCTTTTATATTGATAAGGTAAGTGGGTATTGTTTGTTTCTCCTCTCTCTCCCCCCAGATTTTGTCATTGTGGTCTTTTTGCTGATAGTACATCATCGATGCGTAGACTACGCTGAGTTATGCGGCGATTTTTGGAATCACGGAGGACCTGAACCTTCATGGCACGCAGTATAGTTGGCTCAGTAGTATATTCTACTTTGGGTTTCTGGCTTGGGCGTTTCCAACGAATTTTCTTATGCAACGTCTTCCAATTGGTATGGTCCATGCGCCTATTCAGCTACTTGAAGACATTCTAATCCTTTCGTGTTGTCAGGAAAATATCTCGGAGTGAATATCTTCATGTGGTAGGTGGGCTAGTTCGATAAGTGACAACACGACACTAACAGAAAGCTCCATACAGGGGCGTCTTCCTCATGATCCAAGCGGCATGCCACAACTTTGCTACCCTTGCCGTCTTGCGCGCTCTGGGAGGTGCCGCAGAAGCCTGCGCCGATCCTGGCTTTATGCTTATCACTAGCATGTGGTATACACGACGTGAGCAGCCCGTTCGAATTGGCCTGTGGTATACTGCGAATGGGTTTGGGATTGCAATCGGTGGTTTGCTGGGTTATGGCATTGGCCATATCAGGGGCGCTTTACCATCGTGGAAATACGAGTTTATTGTGATGTAAGAAGTTGGCCTGACAGCTTTGTATGTTTCCAATTGCTAACATAGACATACAGTGGTGCTCTGTGCTCGGCATGGGGGATTGTCATGTTCATCTTCCTTCCTGATTCCCCCGTCTCAGCACCGGGTCTCACCAAGAGAGAAAAGCGGATGGCTGTTGAGAGATTGCGAGAAAATCAAACTGGTGTTGAGAATAAGCATCTCAAGCCGTACCAGATACTGGAAGCTTTTCTGGACTACAAGCTCTATATGTTCTTTATCCTTGGTGTTGTTTGTGAGTATCTACTATCTACTTTTATATTGACCTTTGGCAAACATCAAGCTAATGAAGGGCTGTCAGGCAATGTCCCAAATGGAGGAATCTCCAACTTTGGAACTATCATCATTCACGGATTCGGGTTCTCGACTTTAGTCACGACCTTTATGCAGGTATGTCCCCGATATATACTGTACTTTGGTTTAAAGCCGAGACTAAAAACAGTACCTAGATCCCCTACGGAGTCCTAATCGCAATATCAATTCTAACCTGCGTGTACCTCAACGACCGCTTCGAAAACACAAGATGCCTCTTCGTCCTGATATATCTACTCCCCAACTTGGCTGGTGCATTTGGACTACGTTTTGTTCCTCTCGATCAGAAAGTCGGCCGTCTGATCTGCTACTATTTGACTGGGCCGTATAATGCAGCTTTTGTTTTGGTCCTGAGTATGCAAGTTGCTAATACTGCCGGTCCGTATATGTCTTCTAAATGAGAAATGTGACACAGAAACTGACGGTATCCTCAGGGCATACCAAGAAAGTCGTTACCAACGCAGTCCTCTTCCTGGGCTACTGCACAGGTAACATTGCAGGACCTTTCTTCTACAAAGATTCCCAAAAGTATGTCCATCCATCCATCCCCCTCCGACATAACTAACATTAGCAGACCAACCTACGCACTCGGCATCTGGTCTATGATCGTCTCGCACTTGATCGAAGCAGTGCTCATCACCATCCTGGGCCTTCTCCTTCGATGGGAGAATAAGAAGCGTGACCGTATTCAGTCTCAAATGGAAGGTGGTCTGGAAGGGAGAGACTTGGATTCTACTGCGTTTTTGGATTTAACGGATAGGGAGAATTTGAAGTATGTCCTCCCTAACACTTTCTGGGTTGTGGTATAATTGCTAACGTGGTGCGTTTGGCATGTAGTTTTCGGTATATTTACTGAGTCCAGACGTTTGGGAGGTTGGATAGTCGTAGGTTGGACTTTTGTCTGAGTGTTGAATATATTGGGAATACCTCGAACCAAACTTGCTTGTAGACATACCCATAGGTTTGTAGGAGTATACATGCATTCCGATGTATTGAATAGAAGCCAGAAGTAATAAAACACCTTTGCTATCTGCTATTCATATGCCTGTTTTGAGGAGCAGATCCAGAAAATGACAATGGCTTGGTTTCTATCAAGGTTACAGACGAAAAAAATACGACAATAAATATGTAGGTAATAATACATCCATCAAACTCTCAAACATTGCACTGCGTCAACCATCGAGTTTACCTCTTCTTGCTCTTGCCCTTCCTAGACGACGATTGCGTACGTTGGCCGCTGAGCGCCGACTTCTGTCTGAGGTAGTTCGATACGATATTCTCGACACTGCGCATATCGTGTCTGGGTTGTCTGAGGTGAAGATAGATGTTAGTCAACTTGTTCCCAGAGAATATCCAATAGCTAGATAACCAGTGAAAATACATACCTCATGTAATACAATCTGGCTCTCCTCTTCCTCTTCTCTGATCTCTGCACAATCTCCACGCTGTCGACGGTGGGACTGAAAACCTTAACCCACATCTCCACCCCGACTCTTGTAAGTTCATTTCGCAGCAGGAATGCAGTGTCAACGCCGCGCAATCGGATGCTAAGACAGACTCCGGAGAACGGGTCTCCGTTCTTAAATGTAACTCGCAGAATGTCACCGGGCTTGACACTTCGGGGGTTCCGTCGGTAGTCGAAAAGCGCCTTGCGTTCACCGGTCGGGTCGAGGGTGGCCAATTGAGCTTCTGTTACCGCTGCCACGGGGTCTTTGCACGTAGCACGCGATGATGCGGGTGGAGGGTAGGTCCTGAGCTTCTTGCGTCCTAGTTTCACATACGTTAGGCAGGAAAAACCAAAATGAGTCGAGCCGAATAACCATACCCTGATTGGGCTGCAATCGAGCCGGCAATTGCGAAAGGAACGACTTGGGCAACTTCGCAGGAAGAGGCGTCGGCTCAGGCCTGATGGAATAGGCAGTCGAAATCGATCTGATCTGGGGTTGAATCAATTGCTGGGTCCGCATGAGCGGCCTCAAGCAGCCCAGCTGCCGCATGGTCGGTGTAAAGGCCGCCATGCTGGAGAAAGAATTGCACGGGGTGGGTGAGCAGGCTGGCGATAACAAAACAGAAGTTGTTCCTGTACAGAACTTTGGGGATGGCGGAGGTTGATCCGGTCCGGCAGAATTTCCGCCAAGCCTCGAATTGCCTGTTCGGGCCAGCCTCCAAAGAATCGACTTTCGGGGAACTTTTCTGCCAGTCGAGATCGTCTGTCAGCTGGACTTCCACGCTTCGCCTTGATATTTTCAATTGGACTTCTGGGGAGCACCGGCTTCCGCATCTCAGATATTTTCACCGCGTGTCCTTTTTCCATCCCAAAGCAACAATGGCGCAGAGCGCCGTGGGCAGGCTCTTCCGCTGCCAGAATTCCAACACATTGCGGCAGTCAATCGGTGCTCTGACACAGAGACGAGCCTACTCGAAAAATGGTACTTACTCACATTACACTCGTCCCTGTGGTGTATCCAGAATGGCCGTTCTAACATCGCGAATGCAGCAATCCCAACCTTCCCTCCGACATCCTCCTCCGAGCTGGACCAGGCCCTGAATCGATTCCGCGAAGAGCTCTTCGTACCCTTCGGACTGACTACTCAGCAACGAAATCTCATGTCCCGACAAAAATACGCGGACCGCTTAGAAGAAGAACCCGTCACTGTGGCAATTGGTGAAAACGATGAACCCTTTACGCTTCGGCCCATGGACCCTCAATCACGACCGACAAACAGGGATATGGTCGACACTATCTCCCTCATGAAGACCCCCCAGGACTGGCAAAACATCCTTCCCTTCCTCGCCGGACTACGGATGTCCCACAGAGTCCTCAAATCTGATCGTTGGGAATGGCTGGTACGGAAAGCTGGCCAGGCTGATGCGCTGGGTGTTCTCCTTGAGTGTGCCAAACGATCTGATATTACGGGTTTCCGACTCAACCACGCCGGTATCGTTCAGAGCTTCTTCTTCGAGCTTCACCGTAAGGCCCAGCGAGGCGAGTTCAAAGACCCCGCAGTTACAAAGGCCCTTAGCTTGGCTAAGCAAGCTATCATCCTGATGGAGACCCCGGAACACATCGAGCGCGACGTGAAGCTCGACCCCAAGCGAAAACCCTATGTCATCGGAACCCTTCTGGAGCTCAGCGCTGCTCGTGCCGTGAACGAGCTTGGAGGCAACGACGAAGGTGGCCACGTCCGCGCCTATGCCCAGCGGCTTCTTGCAACCTGGTCTCTCGGTAACTTCTCCCGGGACGCCAAAACCTGGGTCAATGCCGACCAAATGTTGCAGGAGAATATCCCTATCTACAACGGGATGAAGCTTGCGCTGCAGGTGAAGGAGGTCTCCCAGGACAAGACGATTAGCTCTGGCTTGAAGACCCGCATTAACGGGCTGAACATGGCGATCACAAGCCACAAGGAAATGGCTCCCGAGAAGGTCATGCAACAACCATCGAGAGGCTATGAGCAAAGCCTACTCTTACATTAGAGCTATATCTGATTTCTGTTTCACACCCTATCTACGATATGTATATTACCGCTTTCAGGATCATTCAAAGTACTTGTATTTGAAAATGGATATCATTTTTTATTTTTCAGTCATCCATAAGTATTTCCGAAATAAACGGTTATATCTAGAATAAAAATACCGAAATTGATGGTGAACAACGCCCAAATTCTCTTCGTCCATATATGCCTCGGCAAGAATCTATTGAATGCACTATGCGGAGAGCTCCAGTGTATTGTCATAGCGGATGTGTCCCCGACCTGATAGAGTCGTTCTACCAGAGACAACGGCAGGACCAGCTACAGTGATCTAAAAGCTGTTAGCAAAAATTGCTTAAATATAATTCGGGGTAAGCAGTTCAACTTACATTTCCTTCAGTAGCTGCTTCAGGCCCGTTGCCTTCCGAGACACCGGTCAGGACAACTTCAACGCTACTCAATGGAGACCCAAAATGGCTAGGGCCCTGGAATCTCCGGTAGTCGAAGATGTTGGTCTGGCTGATAGCACCAGCAATTCCCGGGCCGGTCAAAGCGTACACAACACGAGCTCCAGTGAAGATTCTTAGATCCGTCAGCTGCTCAGAGGTCAAGCGGGCATCCTTGTCACCATCAAAACGGTGCGAGATGCACAGCAATCGAAGTTTGTCGATAGACAGTTCGGCGATCGGTCCAAGGTTCGTGACTTGAGTCAGATTGTGAGATGGCATGACCCCGGCATCCAATTTGCGTGCCTGGAACCAGTGGGAAATAGAAGAGACGATTCCAGAGTGAGGTCGCATGAATTTTTCATGGTAGTCAGACATCGTGCGAGAGGAGGCGATTATTACAGTGGGAGACACTCCAACAGTAGCCAATGCGAAGTCGACGTTCTCTCCAGCAACGGAATTCAAAGCAATGGATGCGTTCGAGAAGAGTGCGGCCATAACCTGACACAATGGGTAGGTACGAGAAAGGGAATCAACCGAGAGGACCAAATCATCTTTGTTGAAGCGCTGGTTACGAGCCAAGACGGTGTTCAATGCACTGATACCAGACACCAAGTTCTAAAAAAGATAGGTGAGCCTCTCGGATAATATAGTAGGGAAATTACAGGATATACCTCAGGTCCATATTCAATAAAGTCACCTTCTTGAGATGAAGATGGCCAAACAGTAGTCACGCTAGGGGAAGGCGAGCTCGGGTCCCAGCTAGGAACCTCGAGTCCTGCCAAGTCTTTCTTTTCTTCGACCAATTCGTGCCACACAGCGACTTCCAGACTGCCCTTAAGATCTCCGGGAATATCATTCCAATCCATATGTCTGCTTCCAAGCTTTGCGACCCAGATGACTTGAGTAAGTTGCTCGTTTCCTTTAGCCACGGCAGACAAGTCAAGCGCACCAGCCTCGGCAATCAAAGCATCGGCCTTTGCCTTCTGTAGATGAGCGGACAAAGTCTCGGACTGGAGGTTGTGGGGGACGAGGATGATCTTGAAGCCATAGAATGCACCAGCTGAGTCAAACTTGGTTAGTATGGCGAAGCAAACAGGAGGTACCATGGGACTCCGAACCGAATATAGAGGCCAAAAGCTCGACAGAGTCCGTGAGACAGACAGCAACAGTTTTCTTTTCAGATTCCTGGAGTTTGTGTCCGATAACATTCATTTCTTGGGTGATTTGGTCCAATGAATGTTCAATCGCCTTTCTGCCCAGGACTGTATAGATTTTGCCCTGTTTTCCAGAAACTGCTCCCTCCTCTATAGCTCCACGGATGGCCGACTTCCAGACATCCCGCAAGTCTCCTTTTCTACCACTTGTCCATTTCGGTGCACCCGGATCTTTAACATTAAGTCCCGACCTGAGAGGGAATCCATATGGTGTTTCCAGACTGCGGTATGCGGAAGATTCGCCAGGTTGTCGTACGGGAAATGCCGTTGACTGACGGGCAAGCAGAAAGGGGTGGATATCAGGGTCTTTTGAGGTGACAAACGAGATGACGACGAAGGCAAGGAGAGCGCCGGCAATCAGAGTCGTGTAGATGTTCCAGTCAGCCAGAACATCGGCAACCACGGCATCTAATTTCGCCACGAGGGACGTTTCAGATGCCATTCTGAGTTATTCTATCTGTGAAAATCAATAAAGTAAGTTCAATTGTGAAAATAAGATGAAACTCCCTGACAGCGAAGCGTCATGTCGAGGTGAATCGATAGTTGCTGACGTGAGGGGGTCTCAGCCACTCGCTCAGCCGGTGTGGAGTGCGGAGATCACCTCCCGGCGCTTGGCGGCTAGCTCCCTGGTTGAAAACTTCGCGGCAGCAGCGTCTATGCATCGCTCTGCGGTTGCCAGTGCGAAGAGTGACCTGCGCATCATCAAAACAAGCATATCTCCAACGCCGCCCACCACTACCTCGAGCTATCTTGCTTACGCCTTGCTGTGGCTATGATTGCAGACAGCTTGTTGCCATAGCTGAAATCAAAGTCGATCACCAATGCCCGCGTGACGGTCTCGTAAAATACTCCCTACAGGTAAGTTCAATCAAAGATTCCCTTAAGGTAAGTTATCTTTCCCCCAACCTTCCAAATCAAGGTTCCCCAGCGCTCACGCCGGAAACAGTTTTCTTTTTTGCTTTTCAGTGTGTGCTCTTCGTTTTTTCCCCTCCAATTCAATGGCCTCCCTTCCATCTACCCCTAAACCAGCATCCGCGCCCAAACCTGCGCCCGATGAATCTCGGACGCCTGGAAAATGGCGCCACCCCCATCTCGATGAGATTGTGAAACGCCAAAATGCTGCGAGTTTTGGAGATCGAAATATCAAAAAGCTTTTGTGGAATGGCGCGGCTCTAGCTGCGACTTGGGTCTTCGGGAACACTGTCCGATCATAGTGAGTGGTGTCGAACTGATCGTCCTCGGACGCCGTTGTTGATCATTATCTTGCAGTACACTTCGACTGCAAAGCTTCGATCAGTCATCCAGCTATTCCGATCTTCCTCTTCTCATTCTGCGACTCTTCTTCGCCCTGAATATCCTCGTTGCACTGTTCCCTCTCTTCCGACCAAAAGACGACCTCTCTGATATTCCTCTCACCCCCACACAACGTTCACTTCTCGGGCTTGATCCCTCAGCCACACCACCCCTCACACCGGGAACTACATACGTGACCCCACCGAGGTACCGTCTTTCTGCATCACGGACAGCCAGTCCGGCGAGCAGGAGTGCATCGCCATTGTCGACAGGCACAAATATGTCAGGACGCAGGGGTTCGTCGAGCACACCCTTCTCGCCCTCTACCAGCCCATTACTTTACAAAGCGGTTTCAAATGGAAACAGAGACAATGGACGGAGGCAAAGCTTTGGGTCCTCCTCGCCATTTGGTCGGAGCTCTCCCTTTAAAGAATCGCTAATGCCTGCAACACCTTCACCAGTAGGAGGCAAGCGAGTGAGTCTCGGGTTGAGCAATAAATGGTTGTATGAGAGGGGTAGCAGACGGTTGTCTGCAAGCAACGGGACTCTTTGATTCTTTTGTAGTGTGCCATTGATGCGACTGCAAGGGGTGGTGGTGTAAATCATGTTCTTGACAGAGAACCATTTAAAATTGAATCCAACGCTAGAAATATCACGCCGAATTATTTATTTTTTTACATGATTTCTATGGGTCGCAGTGCCTTTGGTACCTGATGAAACAAGTCACTTTATTATTGGAAACGCCCTCGCTGCGATAGTCTCCGCAGAGTCTGGGCTCGCTTTAGTTCCCGCGGTTCTTGCTACAACCCCGACAAGCCGGAACGCCAACATACCACAAATACGTCCATCCACGGTCTCTGACACATCAGGTACACCCTAGCCAATCCCTGAAGGACCAACATTGTTCCAGATATCCCTTCATCCTGAAGGCCGCTGTACTGTATGAGGTCGACCATTCCCTGATTGATCACTGTCGGTGGTTTCACTATGGGAGCCTCGGAGTCGAAGCTAGTCTTCAAACAAGGAATCTTCCGCCTTTCAGAGGAGAAGGATATTCCAGCGGACGATCCCTACTGGGCCAGAGTTTGTCTTCCTTTGCCTATATCCGTTATCTGTAGCAAGGCTCACTGACAATCTTATCTCTGAAGTTCTGGGAGCTCCCAGAGTCAACAGAGGATGTCTTCAGTTTATTCACCCCCGCGGACATACGACGAACTCGCGACCATGCCTTATCAAACTTCGAAACGTTACTGCTTTCAGCTACATCTCGTCTCAATATCCTGAAAAATCACCCGTCGTTTCCGGACCCGGATCTTGCTCCTGACAGAGACGCACTCAACTGTATCCGTATTCTGACTCGGCTCCTCCCCTTTGTCTTCGAGGCAGAACACTTGGAGGAGTGGAAGGAAAAGTTCTTTTGGGCACGTCGCAAGAAGAAGACCAGGCAGGCACAGGTTGCGGCCGATGTGCTTTTTGATGAAGCGCAAACTGAAGAGGGGGGAAATGAGGGATCCCCGCGGACTGATGAATATGAAGATGTGAAACCGTTGGCAGAGGAGTTGGTCGACACTTTGCTCGAGCTTTTGTTCTTCACGGACTTTACCATTCCCAGACTTCCAACGACAAAAAGCAAGGTTTCCTTTTCGATTTGGCAGAGCGGTGTTGGTTGCAACACTTCCATGGGGTCGAATAAAGAGCTGGAAAGCAACCGTTGCGAGATCCTCCGGCTGTTGCTCACATTGACGGGAGAGGCGATGTACATGCCTTCTAGTATGTCAATATCCTACCTGACTTGCATAGATCCAACTGACAGTCCAAAGATATATTGCCGGTGCAAGGTGTGAGGGTTATCACATACATCACAACTTGCTCTGACAAGCAGGCCGTCCTCACCCTATTATGCTCGCTGTTGAATACTGTATGTTTATGAATAATTAGTATACCTTCATTCCATTATCGTGCTAACTCATGTACAGGCAGTTAAATACAACCCTGCTTCCTGGAGAGTGCCATATGACCATGTGGTGTGGAAAGATCCCAAACAAATTCTGGTCATATACTGCTTGCAATTTCTTCTTGTTCTACTTCTATACCCTATTCCTGAGGATGGCCGCGGAAGTCCACCAAAGAACTACTACCGTCACTACTTTGGGCGATTGCATCGGCCCCAAGATTTTCAATTTCTTGTTGACGGAATGACCAGGATTCTGAACCAACCGGTATGCTTAACCACCATGGTTGACACTTGCCTTTACTTACAACAGATCAGATGCAAGCGACAAACTCCTACCTCCCCGGAAGCCAAAGATCTGTCAAGTGGGCACCCGAGATGCTGGTTCTCTTCTGGGAAGCCTTGCAGTGCAACAAACGATTCAGGTCATTTATCATTGACTCGAACCGCTCGCACGACTTCCTGATTTTGTGCATCTTCTATTCCATTGAGTACAGGTGCGATCCTGCCAAGCAGGGTGTCGTCCGGATGTGCATTTTCATTTTACAAACCATGAGCGTGGAGGCCAATTTTGGAAAGAGCTTGAATAAGAAATTTGAAGCGCAAGAAACCTTACCGCTTAACATTCGTATCCCGGGATTCAAGGGCTCTTATGCCGATTATCTGATCATGGTTTGTTTCCTTTGGAATGATGGCAACCAAGGAGTTTACTAACATCAGCAGTCCATTCACACTCTCATCACCGCAAGCAAAGGGAATTTGAACGCTGTATACCCAGCTCTGCTGGCAATCATAAATAACATAGCCCCATATGTGGAGCATATGTCCCCAGGAGCATGCTCAAAGATCCTGCAGCTTTTCTCGTCCATGTCAGCACCTAGTTTCTTACTCGCTAACGAGACCAACCATACGCTTCTTTCTTCTGTGCTTGAATCTATCAACTCGATTCTCGAGCATCAATTTACTAGTATGCCAACCACCGAACATCCGTGCTATGAACTGCCTGACTAACTGATAACAGAAAACCCGTACCTCGTTTACGCAATCCTAAAGTATCGCAAACGTTTCGAGGCGGTCCGCGCTTTTACACTTGAAAGTGGCCAGCAAGAAATAGAGCGTCAAAATGAGAAGAAAAAGGCCGACAATGAGTCGAACAACATTGTGTCTAGCCCGACACTTTCACAGTCTGAAGAGGACCTCCATGGCTCTTCAGATGCACGATCAGCATTGACTCGTATTCCAGAAGAGAATAGCCCCTTTGCAATCGGTGGGGATGACGATTCCGACGATGAGCGAGAAGAACACAATACCCCATCCCAGTCTTCTCCTTCACTTGAAAATTCCCGAAGGACCTCCACTTCGTCGACCTTGGACGAGAGCGTCCCTCTGCAATTGCGCGGGATGTCCGAGAAGGCGCGGGGTAAAATGCCAGCTGGGCAGCCATCCTTTTCTAGACAGAACAGCATGACCAGCCAAAGTAGCATGTCTATCCCTTTCCCGGTGTCTTCCAGTGGCTTCACACCCACAGCATCTTGGGTGAGTAACCTCCTTGGTAACTTTTTGGTCGCTCAATTATACTGACAGTAATTGTCTAGATCGAATCCTGGTTGCATGAGCTTCCCCTTCACACTATTCTTACGATCATCTCGGTCATCACTCCCCACGTTCCTGACACTGCTTTCCAGTCAGCTTCAAATCCAGAGGCCCGAACTTTGATCGCAAACATTCATTCCTTTGTGGAGGACCCGATGATCCAGAACTTCATCGTTGAGCCTTCACCAGTTCGTGTACATTCATTTGAATGGTCAGCTCTTTCAATGGGCTGGTACGAGTCTTTACTTTGGGGATTTATCTTCTCGAGTGAGATGGTCGTGGGCTCTGCGTCCGGCGCCACCCCCGGAACAGTCGGAGTGTGGAATGGAACTAGTATCAAGCTATTTAGGGTCCAGGAAGCAGCCGCACAGGGCCCTACGCTGCTTGCGCCTAAGGGTGCCGTCGATGCTGTTGGAAGCAATTTGGTCCAGCGCATCGGAAACCTGAGTCTGAGACGTAACAGTGGACAAGAGTCCCAGAACGGTTCCAGACCCCCGAGCATTCGAGAAGTCTAGTCCTTTTACAATCTCTCAGCTTCCAAATATTCTTCAGCGGGGCTAAAATGCAACGAGCCATGTTATTTTAAAAAGGTAGTCTTTTAACGACTTTGTTTAATTCATGATACCTGGCCGGCGTTGCACAAATCAGCCGGTGTTCTTGAGCGAATTTGGCCATTAAATGTATGAGCTAGATGCAATTAGTGGTGACCATTATTTCCATTATATTACTTTCTAAAATACCGTGGGACTGGTTATGTTTTGAATCGTAGCACTATATGAGCATATGACAGGTTATCAGCTCAAACACCCGTCACGGTAGTCCATCCATATAATGTCAATAATATGTGATTATTGCCTCTTCAGAGATCATATCCGACCAAAAATGGACTGTCGAGTGCCATTCAGAGCTCCACGTGAAAGAAGGATTGGAGAGTATTCTCGGCGTTCTGCCAAGTAGCATCAATAATCAGCGATCATCTTTATTTCCGGAAGTCGGCAATGCCAGTATAATAGTCTGTTCTTCCTCTTCTTTCGATATTTTCCATTCTTTATCCTTATAGAAATCCTATCCATATACTTTTTTTGATGAAGAATTAGTTGTCGAGATGATGCTGCCACAGTCAATTCTCATCGCATCTGCGTTCCTCACATCCCCAACTCTGGCCGCTGTCTCGTCGGAATTCCAGAATATCCTGCAGAACACCCATAGAGGTGATGGATATAGATATCCTACTGATCTGACAAGAGGAATTGTGCCTGTGAGTTTCATCTCTAATGCATTATTGTCTCACCTCTTGGTGTAAACATTAACAAACAATTGTGGTCTTTAGATCCCTGTTCATTCGCACAAGTGAGTTACCACTGGAACATTTCTTAGTCAAAATGTTAACAATCTCCTAGTGACTATTGGAGAGATATACCTTTCTACACTGGTACGTGACACTACCATCTATCCTTCAAGGCTACCACTAACGCTGATTGCCTCTCAAGGTCTTTCAAAAGGCTGTATGTCCACAGAAGCAGACGTCTGGCTTTATAATGGGACACTTTATGTCAGTCCTACTTCGATCTGATATTACTGTGGATAGCATTCACTGATCCTAATCAGGTTGGCCATGATGAGTCTTCGTTGACTGAAGAGCGAACGCTCGAGTCTCTCTACATCGACCCCATGCTAGATGTACTCAAACGCCAGAATCCCAAGAGCGTGTTTGCGACTTCGCCTACCAAGAAGTAAGTATACCATGTCGAATTGTCGATCTGTCATGCATTGTCAGAGAATCATGTCTTTGTGCTGACAACAATACAGCGGCGTATTCGACACTGATAGATCACAGACTCTGTACTTTTTCATCGACACAAAAACATCTGGTCATGAGACTTTTAAAGCCGTCATTTCCGCCCTGCAGCCACTGCGCGATCTGGATTACCTGACGACTCTGAAAGATAACAAGACCATCACCGATGGCCCCATTACCGTCATTGGGACTGGAGAAACACCTCTTGACATGGTTGGACCCGTTGCGAACCGGGACTACTTCTTCGACTCGGATCTTAAATCCTTGGAGGAGAATGAAGATATCACGTCCTTGATCTCTCCCATTGCGTCGACGAGCTTCAAAGCTACAGTCGGCACGGTGAGCGCTGATACAGAACCAGCCTTGAGCAATGATCAGCTCACAACTCTTCGATCGCAGATTGCTACTGCCAAGGAACGGGGGATTGGGGCCAGATACTGGGATACGCCGTCATATCCGATCCGGACGCGCAATCTGCTTTGGCGAACGCTTCTGCGAGAAGGCGTGGCTTTATTGAATGCTGATGATCTTAACGCTGTTTCAGATTATTTTTAGACCTAGACAAGGCTAGATTTCATGCTTCACAGACAAGGAGACCTGAAACCAGGGATGTTCTTCCTCCTCCTAGCTTCGACATGTTTCAATCTGAACTGGAATACTGGATGGAAGCAAAGCCCCCAAAACCCTCATGATCGCTTGACTCTTAGCTGTACAATGAAATTAATTGGTGATGAATTGCATGAATGCCAAACGTCGTCCACTCAGATCTACCAAGTTTGTAAGAAAGCAGGGATCAACACGTGACCCCCGTGGATTGGAGCGCGCTGGGGGGAAGGGGAAAAGAGAGCGCGACCTTCAATTGATTTCCTCTCCATTCAACTCCCTACTATGCAAAAAATAACCATTATCGAGTCATCGACCGGCTCTGATGTCCACGGCCGACGCTGATCTGGGGAGCCTCTTGGCCAAGGTGCTGCCCGCCGATGTGAAGGTCACCATTCGCCATGTCTCGTCCGTTCCGACTCAATGTGTCGCTCTCTTCGCCGCTCCGCCAGGCGAAGCGCCAGAGACGACGTTCTGTGAAAATCATTTTTTGACAGCCTCGATCAACATCGACGACAAGGATGGACAAGAGGTCATTGTCTTTGGGATTGAGGTGTTGGTTTACAGCTCCGCACACCTCACGACGATCTTTGTCTCCAAGGCCGACTCGACGGGCTACCTGCATCTACTGAAGAACGCTCCCAAAGTTTCGCTGCTCCGATTGATCTCCAATACTTTCCTTTCCTACCTCGTACATACCCGCCAGCGACCTGGCGTCCGGCTAGTCGTGTCGTTGTTTGCGCGTGCTCAGAACCAGTATTTGTTCCCCGGAAGCATCGACAATGCCGGAAAGCATGTCTTGGACGACCGAGGGTTGATCAAATGGTGGTGTCGCGCAGTCGACCCTATTCTACGGGAATATGAGCCGGAGTCTGGCTCTCAGGAGAAAGGACTACTGGACCGAGCTATGGAATCTGCTAAGAGCTCTGCGACCGCATTCTTGATCGTTCCTGGATGCGACAGGTTCGAAACCAGGGGATTTTTCCCAAGCACTTCCAAGGTCGACAACAAAGATCGTCCTAGATGGCGCAATAGCTACCCTCTCCGACAATTATGCACCAATCCCGATAACCCTCCACGCTGCTTGATCCCCCGTTTTCCGGACGATCCCAAGACACGATTCCTGGACGACCTAGATGGTGAGCTGCCTGAACGTACGGAAACGGGGGCTTCGCGCGAGAGCTCAGGAAAGTGGAGGAGTGTTAGATCTCTGGAACAGTTCTGGGAGATGATGTCCTTCCGGCAGGAATGTTCCGCTGGCAGGTTGGTCGGGTTTTTGTGGCTTGTTATCAATCCACCTGGGCTCGAAAACTCGGTTCAAATGGCGAGTTCCAGGTTTATACAGGGAAAGGCTGAGGATAAACCTTCAACAACGACGCCTGAAAAAGCATCCGATGAGAAACCCTCGATTCCAGCTGTCAACTCGGAAACTCCTCCTAGTCCGGCGGACTCAACACAGAAACCAGAATCTTCAGATCCAAAAAGTGATGAAAAGCCTGTCACTGCTGCTCAGCCCGCTTCATCCTCAGATCGTTCCAATTTGCAGCAGGCCAGTGATGTGTACCCATTCTCCTGGCCAGAAGCTGGACGTGGGCATGCAACTTTGAACGAAGCGGACTACAAGACCGCCACTGATTTCCTGTTCCAATTGGATTTTGACAGCCTAGATGTTTCGATAGCCAGCTCCAAGGCGTGGGCTGAGAAGGTTGCCTCTCTTGCGGACCAGCTCTGGGTGGGCCAGCATGTCGTGGGCAGAAACACAACAACGGATTCCGCGCCCAAATCTTCCGAAGCAAACAACCTGATGGACAGTGGATTCATTCGAAAGCGAAAGAAGACTCTTGGAGAAAGCGACAAACCTGAACAAAACGAAGGAAAGTGTACAGGGCCTACTGAGCTAGGCGGCAACGAGAATGCTCAGGTACCACCTACGTCAGAGCCACCCTCAGGCGTCAATATGCTGAATGCAAGTGTGGTTCGGAAGAAGAAGAAGACGTAAAATGATGAGGGCGGACGTTGTTTCATGAATTGGAGATCTTGGAGTTTTTTGGCAATGGTTTTTTTAGGGTTGGAAAAGATAATGGAAGGTTGGGAGTTTGACTACTTAACATGGGCTAAAAGCCTTTGCATGTTATTATGAACAATAATCATCAATGTCGCATTGACATCAAACCGTGCCTTTGGATCCATCGAGATGGGTTTGTTTAAGATGAAACGCGGATCGCGAATCGGAACCACGGGACGAAACCACGTTCAGGAGCTGAATATGAATTCAATTCCCGTGCATAAGCCAACGGTAATAATAATGAAAACTGAAGCTTCATTCTGCTTCAGCTACCGAATTGGTTGTGGCTGTGAACTAAGGCTGGCGCGTTCTCTTCAGCTGTCTCCACGGCATCAGTCGGTTCGAATCCACCACCACCAGTAATGCCAGTAGAACGTGAACATGCAAATAATATCAATTCCACCTGATCCGCTGGATCCGAGCGGATAATTTCATCGCAAGAGAAAGCTGATCCCTTCGCTGTTGTACGACATTGCTGCAGCACTTGGCGGTGGACAAAACCGCAGCGCCAAAAAGCCAGACACCGGAGCTCCGCTGATCTGACCAGCTTTTCTCCAACTCCATCTCTTCCCTCTTTTTCTTCTCACCGTCTCCCTCCCTAGAATGTTCTCGTCGCTGAGCGTTCAGTCTGTCAGTTTCCGCCTCCGCCCATGCTGAAGCCTACATCGCCTTCGAATCCCCTCGATGTCGGACCGGCCGTCAGTCATGGCGGTGTCCCATGGCTTGTTGTCGTGGGTTGGGTGGGTTTGATCTGGTATTGCACCGTGATGCTTGTTTGTGTTTTAGGATATTTTCAGCTGTAATTTCGCCCATTCTCGCTCGATCCTTTATATTTTCCGCCGTACACTCTCGACTTGGACTGTAACTGATCAACTCTGGAATTAGATGGAAGTACTTCCTTTCACGACCGAACAAGTCTTACTCCGACATTGCCCCCAATGCTCCCCATGTCACCGCCATCCGACCCGTCAAAGGCCTTGAACCACATCTTTATGACTGTCTAGCTGCCACATTTCGCCAAGATTATCCTCAGGACAAATTGACTGTCCACTTTTGTGTCGCATCTCGGAACGACCCCGGCTACCCGACGCTCCAGAGACTCGTGGCTGATTTCCCCCACGCTGATGCGCGTATCTACATCGAAGAGGAGGATCCGTTACTCCAGGATGAGAGCTCCTATAATCTGGGTCCGAACCCGAAAATCCGGAACATGAGTCGAGCATACCGCGAGGCCAAGGGTGACATCATCTGGATCCTCGATTGTAACGTCTGGGTTGGAAGAGGCGTCTGTGGAAGGATGGTGGATCGACTGTGTGGATTCGGGGTGAAGCCAGGCAAAAAATACAAATTTGTGCATCATCTGCCAGTTGCGGTCGATGTGACTGGAGATTCTGGGGTGCGAGAAGAGCAACGCGCACTGTTAGAGGCCTACGCCAATGGTGATGCAGATCTCGAGGGACACGATGCTACCGCCATTCAGAATAAACACCAAGATATCGGGATCATTGCCAACGGGGGAGGTCGTCTGGAGGAATTGTTTCTGTCCTCATCTCATGCGAAAATGTACACCGCGATCAACACGGTGCTTATTGCCCCATGCATTGTGGGCAAGTCCAATATGTTCCGACGGTCCCATCTTGATTACCTGACTGCTCCCTCTTCCAATGACCCCCATCCACGGAATCCTGGAATCGACTATTTCTCTGACAACATCTGCGAGGATCACTTAATCGGGGATCTCCTGTGGAAGAAACGTGTGCGGGAGGAAAAGGAACTGGGTGAGCGCTGGGGAAAGCATGGTATGGTTTTTGGAGACCTTGCCTTCCAACCTGTTGCGGACATGAGTACCCAGGCCTATCTGGCACGGCGAGTTCGGTGGTTGCGAGTTCGCAAATTCACTGTTCTTCTGGCGACATTGGTCGAGCCTGGAACAGAGTCATTCGTCTGTTCTTTATACGGCGCTTGGGGGGTGACGACATCTCTGGCTCAGCACTTAGAACAGAAAGGATACGAGTTTGCCCCTCACCTGACTACCTGGACTGCCTTCTTTGCCTTCTACGCTCTCAGCATGATAACCTGGGTTCTGGTGGACTGGACTTTATACATCAAATTGCATTCAGCCAAGACAGTCGAGCTTGATGAAGAGACACCACCCTTTGCGCAACCACCGCCTAAAGGCTCAACCACCAAACGCCCCTTTCTTCACTGGTTCGCGGCGTGGCTGGGACGAGAGACTTTGGCACTGCCTATTTGGATCTGGGCTTTCTACGGAGGCGTCACGGTTACCTGGCGTGAGCGTCGCTTTCGAGTTGGGCTAGATATGAAGGTGCGCGAAATTGAGACAGGACCAAAGGTGCCTTTAGAAGGATCTTTCGACGGAGGTATGTCCATGAGTCGAGAGAACAGGAAAGTTCGACGTGATTAGAGTATCTCATAGAATGTAGGGTCTATTTCTGCATAAAGAATAAAACATAACCATAAACCATAAACCATAAAACTTTTTGTTTTTTTCTTTCATCTTAAAGCCCCCAAAGAGAGCAATCATTTCTTCTCATCCTCATCCATCGCATCCCCAGCAGCAGCCGAGTTCGAGGTCTCACCCGCACTCACACCATGCTCCAACTCACCCCCCTTATCCGAACTCAACAACCACTCCACCACCTGTCGGCCCTGGGACATCTCCCCGATATCCTCCTCTCCCGCGGCCTCAGCCCGAGCCTGCTCAGCCTCCTTCTTCTCCCCTTCCTCGGTGGACCACGCCGTCCTCTCCGCCAGGAAAATAGCATCGAGACCCGCGTCGTTCTTAACGGTCAAATCGGCACCAGTCTCAACAAGAGCCTTGACACACTCAAGGTGCGTGTTCAGCGCAGCCCAGTGCAGAGGTGTGTTTCCCGAGTGATTGCGGTGGTTAATAACTTGAGCTACGTGCTCTTGTGCTTGTGTAAGGGTTTGAAGGAGATAGTTCAGGATTTCTAATCCCGTTAGTTCTACGGGCATCACACATAGCACATAACATAACATGAAATACATACCAAAGTTTCCATTGGCAGCAGGGTAATGCAGCAAACAGCATCCAGTGCCTCCCTCGGCCTCATCTTCCATGTCGATGGCCGATGCCACGATCAACGCCTCGGGACAGTTGTGCGCCTTGCTTTGGGCGCTAATGTCTTCCTTGAGAGCGTCGAAATCGCCACTTCGGGCATCGTAGATGAGGTCCTCGATGGCCTCGGTGCTGAGGGTGATGGGGACTGTGGGTTTGGACATTTTGTCTGACTTTTTTTTCTTTCTTTTGAGATTTGTTTTGTTTGGGAATGTTTATCTATGTTCTGTTAGTGATGGATTCCAAGTAGAAGCAAAAGCTGGAAAGCTGGAAGAAAACAGTCAAGCTATTAGACAAACTGATGTCTCTAATGGGCACACAGATGGGATATATAACAGGGTTTATCCGACAAGATGAAACGCAGAAAAAAATCCCAAAAATTCAGAAACCAAGGGAATAAAAATAGACAGAAATCATAGAGAAAAAAAAGGCAGAACAAGCAGTCAAATCAATTTCTTTTTTCTTCTCCCCGCGTACTCGAAAAATCACACATATCGAAGCATATATCAGTCACATTCAACGCAAAACGCAAAAGAATTGATCTCTGGCCATATTATCACGCCCCGAAACATACAAAAAATCAGATGTGAAAAAAATAGATCTTACCTCTCCTTCTGAAGTGATGCGTATTTCTCCCTTTGATTTCTGGCTTCGATATCGTTTCTTCGTCGGTGGAAGAAACTTCGATTTCAAGGTCATGTGACATCGTGAAGTGGGGTCCCCAGGAAATACAAGATGAGAGATTCTGAAACATGATAACATCCCATGAACAAACACATTTATCTATCAGATGCAATTAATATACTGTACATTGCTAAGTAGCGCTTCTTCTATTGTATGCAACAATCCCATAAAATACACGGATAAAACGCCCCAAACCCTTATCCTCAAGGTATCTCGAGTCCCAGTGAACGAATATATAAACCAGACAAGAACCCCACCTTCAAACCCAAGTCTGAAGACCCATTAATCTCGCAGCCATGCTCTTCGCTTCTCTTCCTTCCTCTCTTTCCGCTTCTCCTTGAACTCCTTGAGCTCTTTCCTGGTGAGCTTCTTAGCGCTCCGCTCCGCCCGCAGACTTCTCCCATCGTGACTATTGGCCGCAGCGTCAACGTCAAAGAACGCGTTCATCTGCCGTCGCGACTTGTTCTCATCGTTGTAATTCTCGGGGGTCAGCGTCGCCGCCTGCCACTTGCCCGTGAACCGGTTGAATGCCCCCGTGGCTTCGTACGAACCAATCGAGTCCATCCCCGGCGCACCCACAGGGCCGCCTGGGTAGTGCTGCTGCTCATGCTTTTGTTCATACTGCTGTGCGTAGGGTGCTGTCGGGTCATAATCGCCATGGATCGCGGGGTTGTAGCCGCCCACCACGGGGGATTTGCTCCGGGGCTGCTGCTCTTGTTGTGATTCTACGCCGGGCGCTTCGGAATGGGGCTCGGGGACCCGGGGGTTTTCCCACTGTGAGACACCCGTGAGGCGGTTGTAGAAGTAATATGCCTGTGCGGTAGCATCCCAGACGGGTTCCCATCCATCATCCTCACCCGGAGGGGCCTCGTTGGGGAGGGGTGGTGGGAGCTCTTCGTCTGGCAATGGTGGCGCAGAGGCTTCTTCACTTCCCTTCTCCTCCTCCGCCTGTTCCTTCAATGTCTCCTCTTTTCCTGTGCTCTTTTCTGTGTCTGCTGTATCTTCTGTTCTTGCTTCATTTGGTGTGATAGATTCTGGCTCATTTCCTGTGCGCTCAGGCAGAGATCCAGGGGCCGACGCACTGTCAGTGGCGCCCTTCTCCGTGCCGGGCAAGCAATCAGAGGGAGGAGGTGCGGTCATACTGGGATTAACCTTCTCTCAGACAGACTGCTCAGGATTTAACGGGGGCGAAGGAAAAGAAAAGAGATCGAGACGGTCAGTCTTCACGGAGCATTGCGGGATAGAATAATTCCAGTCGAAGAATCGCATCTGACCGCGACATCATTCACACTAACCGCTTTGGGACTAGTGGGTGTATACTGTTTACGGGCATATTCAGATGTTTTGGAGTCGAATAAAAAGACACTGGAGAGTATAAGGATATCTTGCAATTATTGGAGAATCGCTCAGAATATACTCTAGCTGAAAGCTGACAGTCAAGTCATATGAATGGTGGACGCCTCAACTACACCTTGACGTCGCCTCCCCGCTGCAACACTTTTGCATCAACCAGACCTTGAATGGCCTCATCAGCCCATTCTTGACACCTCCGGAGAGGCTCATTAGGGTACAATCTTTTCGCTCCTTGGAACTGCTTCTTTGGAACTGGAATCTCCTGACAAACAGGGAGGAAACGAGAGTAATCAGCGTGAGTCACCGTTCCGATCTCCTCCTTGCTAAAGAATACAGGCGATTTCTCAGGTTCCTCGGCGGCACGGTGCTCAAAGATCATCCCGTTTTGGATCTCGCCGATGACATTGTATAAATGGCCAGTTTGGGGACCTTGTTCGTGGGTTTCGACAAAGATAAGGTGGTGGTCTCGGGGGAGGCCGCTCTCAGCGACACGGTATACTGAGTATGACATTGACTATGGGAGGCTTGGGTATAAAGAGATGGGAGACTGTCTCTCATCTGTCGTCTGCCAGTCTATGCTGTCAGATCAACAGATGCGAGTCTTTTGATGCTGTCGAATTAGCATCCTGCGGGGACTTGATAGAGAGTCACATGACATCCAACCTAGCTTGGTTGATGATGGGTCTTCCACGTGGGGACAACTGTAACAAACCAGCGAGAAGTGCCGTAAAAAAAAAAAAAAAAAAGCCGTTAGTGTAACCGGATCAGTAGTTCTCACTTTCATAGACCAAAATTTGCTTGTTTTTTGTAAGAACAGCCGAACCGAAATTCGGTGCTTCGGTCGGAGTGCCGGTTTGGAGACGAACCATTGCCTCTTGGGGTTCGTTGATCCGTTATCCCGCCATACTCTTTTTCTCCTCACCACTTTCAATAATTTTCGCTGTTCTTGATCCCATCCCAGCTTCATCCTCCTTCGTCCCGCTCATTTTGGTTCCAATAATGAGCAACCGGCGTAGACTGCACGATCCACCGGTCACCATAGCAGCAAAACCCGTGGTCTCGCAGTCCTCGGATAGCTCGTCGCAGGAAAAAGTCGCTATCCCAAGAATCCACAAAGATAGCTCAGAGATCCGGCGTCGCAATGCAAATGCCTGTGAGAACTGCAGGAACCGCAAGGTCAAATGCGATGGATATGGCCTGGTTTGCAATAACTGCTTGCAGTTCAATCTGCCTTGCGTCCACGTTGAATCAAAACGAGAAAGAGACCAGAAGAAGATCATGGACATGTCCAAGAAGATCAAGGGCTATGAAACCTTGCTGAACGAGGCTGTACTAGAAGTTGGTGATGAAACAGCAAGCCGGATAAGAGATGCTTTGTCTGTCAGTTTGCCCCTCATCTTTTCACCTTGTCTTTTCAGTCATGTAGCTGTGATCAGTTCGCTAAGACAAGACAGGCATCAAAGCCTCTCTCTCTGCAGGAACAGACAAAAAGAGACGCGGAAATAGTGGTTGAATCATTGTCCGAGCACCTTTTTGCTGGAGAAGACGAAGACCGCAGCGCTCGAACCGAGCCGACAGACCTCTTTAGCAGAGGCAATAGGGACACGGATATGACATACGATACCAGCGCAGACAATGCATCCGAAATGCCATCTAGCGATATGCCTACGAACAATCAAAAACTCGAATCACCTCTCGGTATTGCGAATTGCCACTTGAGCGATCCAACCGGGCCAGTGTTGAATTCCACAAACACTTATCCGTTAGCCAGCTCCTCTGCTTCGAACGCCCTTGAGAAGTCAGACAACTCCGTGTTTTCCAATGGTAGGTTTGAGGAAGCTTGGTCTCGGGTTAGCAGTTCTGTTCAAAACTATCTAGAACTGTCCGGCCCGCAGCAGGTGCCAGGCCCGTTGCCGATGTGTTCCCCGAAGGATCTACCACCGGAGGAAGACACCAGGGCAGGAGCAACTGCTTTCTTTAGCAATACATCAGCCTTGTTTTATGTCATGACTCCCGAGGAGTTCGATGATCTCCTCCAGCGGGTATATCGATCTGAATCACCGGTGGATGTGGTGACCTTGTGTGAAATGTGTTCGCTTGCTTCGGTGGGGAGTCAGTACCTGCCAGAGCAGCCACTTGAAGATGTGAAAAAGACGCTTTTTTCCACTGCAATAGTGCACCTGGACCAATGTATCAAGGTTGATCCTGTCCGAGCTTTGCGTATCTTGGTCTGTTTATCTGCATATCACATCATTGAGCATCATAATGTCGCGCATGCTTCGATAGGTAACTCCTCTTCCGGGTTTTACTCAGCCATCACTGACTTGTAGTAGTCTCCGGACTCGGTCTCGCTCGGAAACTGGGTTCCCAGATCGCCAAACATTCCGATCAGTCTCTTATTATTAGGAAGACTTACAGGACACTGATTTTCATGGAATGGTAAAGGTGTCAGCCGTAACTCACATATTCCATATGCTGACTTGGAGATAGTTGGCTATCTACATCACTTGGTTATCCTCCAGCACTCGGGGATACAGAGCATACTGTGAGTAAGGCCGATGACGCTTGGTTTCTATCAACTTACAGTCACTTCATCCAGTTTATCAATGAATCTATAAAATGCGAGCTGGAACTTTCAAATGGGGATCTTGCGGTGCAAGAACAAGCTGGGCTTGTTGCATTGCTCAAATCTGATATCCTCAAGGGGTTGTATAGCTCTACATCATCTGAAAATGAAATTGAAGTTCATGTGGGTAAGCTTGAAGGCTGGTATTCTACACTGCCGCAGGAGATGCGCTTATTAGCGCTGCTGTCGAACGAGGCTACACCACTACCTCTTGCACAGCAGAGGGGCCTACTATTCCTTCACCTTATATATTTGGGGGCAATTATGCTTCTCTACCGCCGTACATTGTCCATGGCATTTGCAAACCAGCTTCAAAGTCCTACTACCATGCACAGCTTTCCTGAAGGAGTCTCGGATTATTATGATCGAGCAGTCATGGCAGCGCATCAGGTAGCGCGGATCTTCCTGCTAATTGATTACGAGAAAAATGTATATCGTAGATGTTGGCTATGCATGTCAGTTTGCAGTTTCATGATCTTCACGATTGAAAGCTAATGAATGACTAGATCCGAAATCTATTCCGCAAGCACAATACTTCTTTTCTCCGCGTCGTACAAAATTCTCTACAACCATGCAGGAGCTGAAGATGACCTAGAGCATGCAGAAAGTCTAGTCAATATGCTGAAATGCGCCAGCTCAGTTGACTATGTTGCGAAGAATTTGGCCGATCTTCTCGGTCCTATCCTTTATGAAACTCACTATCTCTACAATTATTCACAAAGAGAGAAATCCGACTCTTACAAACACTCATGGTTTGAAGAGAGCTGCCGGTCTAATACGCTAAAGTCGCTCAATCTTCTTTTTGAAGTCTTTGGAGAAGATCGAAAAGTTCATCTTGAGAATATTCGAGAGCCAGGGGAGAAGCTACCAACTTGGTGGGAATAAGTGACATGCAGCTTTGGGACCAATTGAACAAGTTCTATATTAAAGTCCAGTTGAAATAGCAGTCAACATGAGCTGCTAAATCTTCCTATTCGACTATTTCAAGACGACGGTCTGAGATACTGGATTGGGTAAGGTATCATTTCCCCAGTCCTGCCATTTCGCCATGTGAAACAGAGGGGCATGTCGATCTTCGGTTTTAACAGGATCTCGCCCCTATGATTATCTATCTTATTTCTTGGGATTGATAGATAGAGTGAGAACTACGGCTCGGACTTAGCTCTTTGAGTTGAGCCTGTGGCGGAGTTACTTGTACAGGCCAACTGCGGTTCATTTACACCCGATTGATTCGTAGGACACTGACGAATCTTCAACTGGCTTGCAGCTGTTTGTGACGATCCTGATGGATTATATCCGAGATGATATGCTATCAGTAGCTTAAATACCTGTCCACGCCCGTTTTCGACATTCATCAATCCATTCATTCTGCCAGTCTCTCATTTTTACCATGCTTTCTCTTCTGTCCACGACACTCCTTTTTGCGCAGCTCATTGCAGCAAGTCCTGCGCAATGCAACCCCAGGGCCCTGAACACCACGACTGGTACCTATGCCGTCGGCGCAAATGAAACCATTTTCTCTGTGGCAGCCAAAGTCAACCGCGGTGCTTGTGACATTGCCCGCGCCAACGCCATGGCGGACGCAGAACTCGTCTACGAAAGCGAAGAACTTTACATTCCTGCTCAAGTGTGCAACCCAGACAACTCGACCTGCCTCTTGACTCCACAGAACGCGACCCGCGACTGCATCTTTGGCGGGCTGCACACCTACAGCACTTTCAAAGGCGACACGATCGCCAAGATTGCCCTGAACAAGTTCAACATCACGGTGGAATCATTGTGGAGCCTTTCTGGGAAAATGTCCCATGTCTCATCGCCCGATGATGAGCTCGAGGAAGGTCTTAGTCTCAAACTCCCGCAGTGCGACCCTAGTACCTGCTCGTTCAAACCGTACGATTTCTCCTACGGAACATACAAAGATCTAGCTGAAAAATACGGCACTACCCCCGGGCAAATCTTTGCCCTCAACCCCTCTTTCAACCACAGCAGTGGAGTTCCCGAAGCGGGGGCATGGATTTCTCTTCCGATGGATTGCAAGCCTACTGCAAGCAATTTCACTTCCGTGTCGTGATTCGACTAGAGTTGGTTGGCTGTATGCGTACTGTACTATAGTTTCCTCCAATCTTGTGTTTCGTGTTACATAGTGAAAGTGGCTAGAGCTTCGTGAGGAATTTTCATCTGCAATTCCGAACAAAGGAATTGCCATTGAGTGCGTGTGTCTGTTCCTGCATCAGATGTCGGGGTTGAATACAGTCCGACGTGAAGAAAAGAGCAATCCAAATGTCGATCACCCGATATGTCCGAGCATTCGGAGTCGGTGTCCGAACGTAGTTAGCAGTTGTCGGGTATAATCTGTGTTCCTGAAGAGTGTACCTAGTTGGTATGAACTATGAACTATGAATACTATTGTAGTGGTTTGTTGGTACATTCATATCGTGTCCTATTTAAGCATGTGTGTTTTATCCACCACCGACCGACCATACTATAGAACGATACATTTGCCACATTCTAGACCACTATGCCCATGCATACATATGCAGTAGACATTTTACTCAAATAGTCGACTGCGGTATAGCCATTCTTCAACCAACGTTATTTTAGCAATGAGTAGTGATTGGCCAGTTCTGTCCTTGACAGATGACAGGATCCAATGTACATACATGTACATAACTCGGCTACCTAAGGTGACAGATGGAGTCGACAGATCCGCTACACCTATCTCATCTAGTATGCATCCCTATTCTAGTAGGAGTGTAGGAATTTACAGTCCACACCTGGATATACACGCCTCAGGCAGCTTTTTCTTCATTTTTCATCCTTGATTAGGTTATAACATAACAAACCCCGAACCAGAACACCGGCCACAATTAACTTCACACAAGCAAATAACGCCGCAGATCAACATCTCTCATCCCAACTGCCAGGAACAGCAAAACGCCAATGCTGACAATCAATAGTCGTGCAGAATTTTAATCAATCCGAGGACCGTGCCATGCCCATTACATAACCCATACTACTCTACACTCTACACTCTACATCATATCCTATTCCTGTCCCATTTTTAAAGTATAGTGTCAACCCTAACCCTATCCTACACCTACCCAAAAAGTAAGGTGACAAAACACCCAATACCAATCCAGACAAGCAGACGGCCACTGTGGATCCAACCCTAACTGACAGGGGTGTTGGCGTCCAATAAACAGCGCCACGATCCTGGATAGTGGGGTATAGTGGGGACAGGACTATGCTTTGGCCCTCGTTGGTAGTGGGGCGGTTGGCCGATCGATATCAGAGTGAGTTGAGTTACTTTTGTTGGTTGTTGTACCTTATTTCTGGTTCTGGTTCTGCTAACCCGACTGTGTAGATAGGTCCGAGTTAAGTTGGTGGTGTTGGGGCATGTAGATCGAGGATACGGGTTGGGGTGGGTATCCAGTATGGTGGCTTTAATGGTGATATGGTGATAGCCTCGGAGCAGATCATGCTTGCTCGCATACATGGAGATCTGTTCCGAGATTAACCGGGTGAATGGAAGGTTTCTTTCTGTTATATGGGTAGCAGGTGCTTTGCGAGATTTTATCATATGTTCAATATGGAAATGCCAAGTCAATGATGATCAATAGACGTGCATGATCGATATTTCTTTTTGACTAGTTTATATAGTCTAGAACTGTGTGTAACTTGATGTGTAACTGAGTGAATTCAATCGTCGTTGATAATGTGATTATTATATCATTAAAGAAGGCCGTATATACATTTCTTGTAAATCAGTACCTAGTCCTGGTGTCCTCCCGTCATTACTCCAATTGCCAGTCCTGTAGACTTGTACCAGAAAACCAATCGTAAAGTGTGAAATGAATGACAAACATGAAGAAAAGAATATAAATATAAGGGGGAAAAAAGAAGGTAAATTAGGGTTCAACATCCCGAGACCCCCCAACAAATGATTTATTATCATGAGCCAAGGAATACTCAGTCGTCACGGTGATACCTTCACCTTCTTCCTTGGGTTTGGTGTGGATATCTCTCCGTCCTGCTTCGATGATATTTTCCTGGCTTTCGCCTGACGACTCGCGGCGGGATTTCTTTAACCAGCCCATCTCGTACGGGTGGCGATCGTCGTTGTTGGATTTCGAGTGGAGGAAGCTTCGCGGGGTGCGCTGATTGCTGTATGGTCCTGTGTAGCGGTTGCTGGACGAGAGGGATTTGAACCATCCGAAGTGCGAAATTAGGGGTTTGATTCCCGGTGCGGAGACGACAAAGGCGGATACGAGTGCTTCGCGGGATGCCCAGCCCAGGGCCACGGAGAGGGTGTTGAGGTTCGTTACAGAGTAGTATGCTCGGAGAATCGCAGCGATCATGATGAAGATACCGGACGAGAATAAGATGCCCAGGATGACTTTTTGGGATCGGGGGATTTTGGCGGCGATGATGAGAGGCATGGGAATGCAGAGGACGCCGATATCAGTGCTGGATTGTGCTAGCTGAAGTCAAGTCAAGTCAATGAGAATACTACCCACCTAATGTTCAACACTTCAATAACGATATAGTTCAGTGGGCGAACAGTGCAGTTATCTGAATTGTCAGCTAGGTCGACCAGATAGATGGGTATTCATACCTCCTGGGTATGGCTTGATCTGCCATGTCCTATTAGTCGGCGTGCAGATACACAGGTGGAACAGTAGCGAAGCCAGAAATGTGCTAACGCAAACGAAAGTCATGAACAGGTGAAATCGATGTTGCCAAAGACCCGCACTGGAGAATGTTAGCATCCAGATCTTATTTTCCAGTCTGATATACTGACGTGATCCGGTTGTAGAGAAACATGAGAACACCCTTGAACGACCACACCATGAAGATATACGAAAGCCAGGCGATAAATGCGAAAATGGAACCCTGACGGAGTCGACCAACTTCACTGTCCGGAATTTGCATTGCTGTCTCATTATTAAGGCCAATGTTGGAACCGTAGACATCTAGTCCAGTTAGATCGGAAGTCGGATCAGCGGTAGGTAGCGCATACCCATGAGATAAAGAAAGACAGTATGGAACGTCCAGAAGATCTGTAGAAAAAAATAGTTAGCATCGCATGGGACATCGTACTAGGCTTAACTAACCACCGCGAATCCAAGACACAAGTCATCCCAGTAGAAATTGCGAGCCCCCGTATACCAACGCGCGTAGAATCGAATTGCAATGATAACGAGACCGACTGCATATTCGGAAAACAGCTCGGCGTGGATACTGTACATTTTCGTTATTCTACCACCGACCACAGCACGAGCGAAAGATAGGTGACCAGAGGTCGATAAAAGAGCGGCAGATGACAGGAAACGTTTCAAGTCATCGGTTATCGGGGGGAATTCAAGGAAAGACGTAGAGAGATCAGAGAATCAGACAAGATGGGGATGCACAGGAATAAAACCCGAGACCCCTGATCCCTTGGGGGCGAATTCGGCCATATATGCAGCTAACTTGGCTTAATAGAACTTATTATGGATTGCATCGGTAGTCCATTCCATTCTCTGGGTCGAAGGCCTTAACATCTGTGGAGAATCAAGAAAGCTTAAGATAGAGGAATTAAATCATTAAGGGCAAAGACATTGCCCAACTCATCACTGCCTGGACGCTACGGTGGCAGGCATAGTGGGAACCCGATGGATGAACCAGTGCCCACTGCCTAGGATACCATAGGACATGGTTCAACAAAGATGGGTCCCTGATCCAGTAACTCAATGACAAGGAAGACGGCACAGATGTGGACCACAGGACCGACGATAAAACAGACCCCAGTACGGAGGATAGGGCGATTGACAATCCCTGCACACTACAACATGGGGTTTCAATTTAAAACCTGGGTCGAGCCTCGATGGCCTGATGGCTGCAGACCAAGAGTTTCCCGCTCGTGGAGGTAGAAAAAGAAAGCAAACGTTGTGCATGAACTGTTGCTCGGTTGCCTTCTCGTAACTGTATGCCATTCTGCACTTGACCTCTGAAATTCACATGATTCAATTGAGTTTGCCGAATCGATTCAAAAGGCAGTGAGCTGCAGTCTGTAGAGTGACAGAAAACGAGCAGGCAGGAGAAGTCAATCACAGGCTTGAGTCGGACGACTACTCTGCATAGTAGTGATGCTCTCTCTAACAACCGGTTTCTTTTTGAGTTCGCATTCGCAACCAGTGGGTCATATCAGAATCGACCGGGGCGAATCGTGATGGGTTCGTCACTCGTTCGATGCGTTAGTTCGTGACAATCGAGACTAGCCCCCGTTGTCCGAGGGGTGTTGTTGGTGGCATCCCCATCCGCAGACTAGTTTTAACATAGCCAACACCCGATGCAATGACATCGTTGCTTTTTCGTGTTTTTCTTATTTGCGTTTTGTCAACAAACCAATAAACTTTGGCGGTCCACAATTCCAATAATTGAGTGTCGGTTGTCGGATTCCTTCCGGGCAGACTGTTATGAATAAAGCAGTGCTTCCTTGGATTCTGTTCCAGCTGGATGGTAGGCCTTGGCCCCTGAGACTTGTGGAGTAAAGTGGATAGCGAAAATAGTCGGATAACCCGTAGACGCACTGCGTGCCAAAGGACCAGTGATCAACGATAGACCAGGATGATGACAGAAACTCACCTCCCAACGCCTTCTTCGAAATTATGTTCCAGGGCAGTCATCCTTGACCTCTGCTAAGCTAAAAATGCAGGCTGCAGACGAAGATCTCCAGAAGGATTGGGAAGTCAAGGATGAGAAGAGGGGAAGCCGGAGAAACCGGAGATGAGATGAGTAAGCGGGTTATGCACTGCATTAATATGGGCATATTCTTGTCATACTCGTCCTTATAAATTACTATCTAATATTTATCAAATATCCTCGATCGACTATGGAATATTAACAATTGACTCCTACACATAATCTAAAGATCATCAGATGATGAACCTCGTATTCAACTGTCCGGCATATCTACCGAAAGCCTCAAGACAAAATGACTCGTCATATCTCGATTGAACACGAGCAGATTATCATGATCGTACAAAGAGACGTCGATCATCTCCCCCACTCGAGTCATTCCAAGATGATAGATATATTCTATGCCAAAGAGAATCATGAGTCTTTTCTTTGTTGTTCACTTTGAAATGAAGGGCTGTATTCTATACTACCAAGGGATACGAATCCGGATGATAGACTTGATTAAACTCAATTAATGTGATCCACTTGACCTGTCATTAGACCCAGACGTCGAAACCATCATGTGGGAATTTGAAATGTAACCATGGTAGTAACTTTCGTTGAATGTAACAGGATGAGTACCAGCTGGAGGTATCTGGATGATGAATTCCGTATCCAGGATTGTTGGGAATAACTAACATGAATAGAGTCTGGATATGGGATGTTCTTGTGGCTGTTCGAAAATGGTATTTATAGATGTTTACGGTTTAGACTATAATAGTGAATATACCTTATTGTGTAGTAACCAGTCATAGTAATTACACTTAGTGTGTCCATCAGAAAGTTGGACTTATACCGTGGAAACAGTATGCCATACAATCCTTCTTCTTTTTCTGGTTAGACGATGGATTGGATTCACCACAGCAGTACTATCACAATGTCTGTTTCATAACATAAATATGGTCTGCTTCTAATACGTTGACTTGATTAATGAAGTCTACTTTAGTTCAATGAATAAATGGCTGTAATAGTATAGACAGTGGTTGTGGTCACTGTGATGTACTACATCCGATCTGATATATATAGTTGAGGATCTATAACCAATATGTCAGATGAACAACCGCATTATTACTATATCGCTACTCTTAATATTAGATACTGCTTAATCACTATTACAAACCAAAGAATTGTTAAATATAATCATACATCTATCTACTCGAGTTGAAAACCACTATCTGTTCAATATCATCATCATTCGTCTATTCGTCTATACTACCCAACTATAGTATCTTATATTTCGCTCCAATAGCAGTGCACATATAAAACAGAAATAATAGCAAATTATCACTAATTACCCATAATAAAACGCACTATACTTATGCATAACCATCATAATAATACTTCATGCATACATCAACGCAAACACTGCAAACCTTGACTCAACCAACCTCCCACAACATCCGGACGACCTTACATCTTGCCAAGGAAAATTAAATCCTCCACATGGGTGGATTCTGGAGAGTGTCTTGGGCTGCAGGCCAGCTCAGCTATTGAGCGACTCCCTTGCAGATCCTAGTCATGCCCTGCAACCTTACAGACTTGCATGCCGCACGATGATGAGTTTGCAACAGTACGTGCATGCACAATTCAATAGTGGAAGGAGGAGATCATGCTGAACACATCGAATCCAGACTCTGCTATGTTTGAATGGAATTTGGTCTGCTGTCCAGATGTCAACCCTTCAAGCCAATGCGACTGTGGTATCCGTACCAGCCTCTCCGAAAGCAGAGTCGAAGGCCAGCAAAGGAATGAGACGCTGGCATTGTCTGCAATGCAAAGCATGGTGGAATGCAATCAAGCCCTGCATTTCGTTGGAATCAAGGAGCGAAACAAACGTTGGTAGATCCATACCACGCGCCAGGCGCAGTTGAACTTGCTGCCCTGGAGGAGTGACCGTTCCTTGCATCTTGCATTCCAGGAGAAAAAAGACAATGTCTGGACAGCAAAGTTGGGAGACACACAGACCTCCATGATTCTCTATAAAGAGAGGTCTTTCGTCGCCTCCAATCGATTCTTTTCATCATCAGCTTCCACTCTCGTTCACTTCACTCTCTTTCTACAGTCTTCTCCAGACCAAAAAAAATCTTCAAAAAATCCAAAACTCCGAGTTATTCACTCTCTTTTAAATCCAAACCCACCATCACAATGCAGTTCTCTCTGACCGCCGCTGTTCTCGCTCTCGCCACCACTGTGGCTGCCCTTCCTCCCGCTGATGTTGGCGGAAAAGGCATCGGCAACGGCGCTGGCAACAAGGGCAACGCCGATGTCAAGTTCCCTGTCCCCGACGACATCACCGTCAAGCAGGCTCAGGCCAAGTGTGGTGACCAGGCTGAGCTGTCTTGCTGCAACAAGGCCACCTACGCCGGTGACACCACCACCATCGATGACGGTCTCCTTGCTGGTGCTCTCAGCAACCTCATCGGTGCTGGCTCTGGCGCTGAGGGTCTTGGTCTCTTCGACCAGTGCTCCAAGCTGCCTCTGCAGAGTAAGTCTCTTATGCCATCTACTCATCTGGACCAAGCTAACCATCGCAGTCCCCATCTTGGCTATCGGTCTCAACGACCTCATCAACCAGCAGTGCAAGCAGAACATCGCTTGCTGCCAGAACTCCCCCTCCTCTGCCGACGGAGACCTCATTGGCCTGGGTCTTCCTTGCATCGCCCTCGGCTCCATCATCTAAGCCTTGGGCTGCCGTATTTGTTCTCTCATTGGCCGCGGTGGAAACGTTATGGAAAAGCAGGCGGTATTCAGGTCTGGGGAGAAATAGCAGGAGCGAATTGGTTACTTGTTAGATTAAGCACTCCTGTTGACAACTCTTGTGTATGATTACATTGTGTCGTGTGGCACCCTCGGAGAAAGAAGACTGTTCGTTCTGGTTTCTTTCCATTGTCTGGAGAAGACTTTTGCATTCGGCTGTTCTAAGGACGGTATTAGCATAGCATCAATTTATTATTACTGAAAACTTTCCAAACTTCTACATTTCAGAATGTAGTGCTTTTATAGCAACTCTTTAGGGTATGCATCTCAATGAATACAACTATTACAGACACTTAGAAGTATCTCAAGTCTATCTAGCAGACGACTTGATCTGTCTGCCACCTCTTAAATCTGTAGTTAGCACGTATGCACCTCAACCGTCCCAAGCTGTCTTCACTTATTCCACTCTTACTTTCTAAGACTCATTCATCCACTGTAGCATCCCATGTCCATCTGTTGGACGCATATATCCTTACAGATTCTAGTGCCTTGTCCCCGCACACAGATAGTGACTCTTCGCCGAGTGGAGCCTAGATAGAGATCATCTTCATCCCATGTCTCACCGTGTTTACAACCAATTTCTTCTCAATCTCGAGACTTCAAGACATAATTTAATATCATTAAAAGATATATGAACACCCCTATCTCTAAACCAATTAAGTATACACGAACATATCAAATAGAATACAATCGAATCTTCCAACCGGGAAGAAAAAGAAGATAGAACCATCATCACCATCCCCCAAGATCCAAAGAAGAAGTCAAATCAAACAAAGGCACAAACGGAATAGTAGACAAAAGAAACCGAAACAGCAACCAAACGCCTAAGAACGAAAAAGAGATTCTCCATCGTGACTTTCTTCCCCGGACTCGCCGCCTACCCGCACAGAAAGTTCCCTCCTCGCCTTCTTCTCTGACTGTGTCGCCGTGTTCTCGTCCACGATTGTCGTCGTCGTCGAGATCCCAGTCGATGTCGAGGATGAGGGGCTAATCGACAGCCGGGTGGACAGGGGGAATCGCAAGCCCGGTGTGCCGGACTGAACGAGGTTGACCATCTCAATGAGTGACTTGCGTCGAGTCATGCGGGCTTTCGCGATGCTCTTGCTGTCTTTCTTTGCTGCGGGGAGGATCATTTTCTTGGTGGTGTCTTCGAGTTCGCTCTGTTTGAGCTCGGGGGTGGTGCTTTGCGAGATGCTTTTTTCTTGGACTTGCACTTCAGACGAAGTCTTCTTCGCAACCTCGCTGTCTCTTTCATCGTCAGTCCCGTTTATGAATTTCTGCTCTTCGCTTGTGATGGCCGGCCCTTCGTCATCGTCTTCTTCGATTGGTGGGAGCGATTCAGACTCGACGGTCAGTGTCGATTCACTGGGGACTCGGCTTAGCTCCTTATTATCGGCAGCAGCAGCATCGTGGAAGACTTTCTCGTCGGCAATATGCTTCGGGGACTCGGACTCGGAATCGTCTTTCCTATCGGGAACTTCTTCACAGGATATCTCTAGCTTGTGTTTCTCGTCGGACACATGGCTAGACGGCACTGCTACTTTCTCGTCTGAAGGAGACTCGGATTCATGTTCATGTTCAGACTCAGGCCGGGCCTCGGGTTCCGGGGACTCAACAATTCGGATCGAAGCAGTCTGGGAAGCCTTTTTCACCAGCTTTCTTGGTTTCTGGGGAAGAGCGGACGCGGGGATCGGAGGGAGGGGTCGAGTCGATGCGGTAAACGAAGACGAAGGAGGGGGCTCTTTGGCTTGTTGTTGGTTTTGGCGGTGGTTTTGTTTTCGGGGGTGGATGCAGGAGGACCAGAGGGTTGATAGGACGCCCATTTTATAAGGATGGCAGTATAGAGAATGACTGTGTGTGTAGAAAAGATGGAAGTGAGTGAGTGAGATGCTGTCTGTTTAATAAAGAAGGACTGGAGATAGATGAATTCGAAGATGAGGAGTAGAGTGTCAATATAAGATAACAGCAAATCAGACTATTAGTCCTTTCATTAAGACGCGGGGATGAAACCAATATATGCACATGTCCGTGTGATGCAGTTGTGATTGCATTAGAATGTTCTGTCTTTCCATTCTATACCATATTCATTGACACTATCTATACTGTCTAGGTGCTCTCTACTGTCTATACTACCTACAACACAGTACCACCCAGCTATCAAGATCAGACAGAATATCCGTCTTGTATAGGCACCCATCACATCCACCCAAAACAATTCAAAAACATCACCATCAACATCACCAGTCATTGTTTACATCACATTTAAAATCCACCTGCAAGGAACCACCTCTCCTTACAAACTCACCACCACCACAACCCGTACGACATGCAAGGACCAGAAACACCGTCACACCAGATAAACCCCCGGGAGTTAAATCACCCTGTCTAATTGGACTACCTATAAAATGAACAAATGAAGCGAGATTAAGATTTGTTGACGGTTGATAATAGATATGGCTGTCAATGGCAACGGGGGCTGTGGGCTGTAAGGGTTATTTTGGTTATATTAAGTAGGTAGAGGTAGAGTTTGGCTTCATTTTATTTTATCTGTCGGGGAAAAGTAGGAGTATTTCTCTGCATGATGGATAATTTGCTTTAGCTCGTGTGACTTGGTAGGGTTTAATATCCGAGTTGGATGGTTTCCTGGTCTACGGGGTCGAGGTTGTCTAACTTATCCCTGGTTACGTTATTGAAGTCTTTTGGTTATGGGTTTAGATGACTTTGGGTTATCTTGCCAATTTATTCCGGGTAGACTCTGCTACTTTCTTGTTTTGTTGTTTGTTTATGAAAGAACTCGAGGTTATTCACCTGCAAGGGTCGGAAGGGTTAACTCTGACTGTCTGCGATACAAGACTTATGAACTGTGTAGATACTATCAAATGATACTATGATGATGAATTATCCAAACAATAACTATTCTATCAATGTATACCTACAACTTGCTCTGCGGAGCGTCAACATACAACGATCTCGTCCGGTTCATCGCCTCCAGGGCTTCCGTCTCGATACGCTGCAGCAAAGCCGCACAGGTGGGAATATCGTGAATCAACCCGATGACTTGACCAGCGGTCCAGACCTGTCCAAGTTAGCGCATGTCATATCCTCAAAGTAAGTCAACCTACCCCAAAGTCAACATCTCCATTCAGGAAAACCTCCCGACCTCTCTTGCCGCTGACAAACGGCGCAATCTCACTGAACTCGCCCGACTTGCTCTCCTTTTCAACCTTCAACGCTTCCTGCGTCACCTTGTTGCCGAAAAGTCGGGTCGTGTTCTTCCATCTCCGGAGCACCAGTGCTGTGTCCGTCTCCTGGGCGTTGACGATCGCCTCCTTGACCTTTTGGTGGATGGGGGCTTCGACTGTAGACATGAAGCGGGTGCCCATGTTGATACCCTCAGCGCCGAGGGCCAGAGCAGCAGCGAGACCTTGTCCATCGGCGAATCCTCCAGAGGCAATGAATGGGACCTTGAGCTCCTGTCGTGCACGGCTGAGGAGGATGAAGTTGGTGATATCATGCTCACCCACATGTCCAGCGCACTCGAATCCATCGATCGACAGGAAATCCACGCCCAGTTTCACGGCCGACTTGGCATGACGGACGGTTGTACACTTGTGCAGAACGGTGACGTTGGCCTTCTTCAACTGCGTGATAACCGGACCCGGGTTGTTGCCTGCTGTCTCGACGATTCGGATGCCTTCATCGATAATCACCTGTGCGTAGGCGCCGTAGTCGGGGGGAACAAGGGCGGGGAGGAGGGTCAGGTTGACACCGAATGGGTTCTTGGTCATGCTGCGACATCTCCGGATTTCTTTTCGGAGATCTTCTGGGGTCGGTTGGGTCAGGGCAGTGAGCTACAGGAATGTTAGCGGCGGTCTTCTCCGGTTGGAATGTATTGTAGTTTGGGTAAACGTACGATTCCCAATCCACCTGCGTTGCTAACTGCCGAGGCGAGTTCTGCGAATCCAACCCATTGCATACCACCCTGCACAACAGGGACTTGAAACCGTCAGTAATCAAACTATCGACAGTAGAATGCTGCATTACCCCTGATGCCCAGCTTCCTCGTCAAGGCTGTATTGAAAGGCATTTTGTAGTGTACGGTCGCAGTAATATGGGATAAAAGAAGAACGCGTAGAGCAAAAGTCGAGTGATGTCGGTGACTATTTCAACACCGATGGATTAAGAATAAGAGGACACGATGGTGGTACAGGTACAGAAGAAGAGAGCCTTCGAGAGTGTAACCGCGGACCTTTGCTGTGGGGGAGTCGAGTTGCCGAGGTCGACGATGGGGGGAAGAGATGGGGTGACGAGGAGAGCAGATTCACCGACGGAAGGTCGGACGGAGATGATGCTTCTTATGGATTTGGGAGAGTCAGAATAATGATGAGGCAGGTCTGCATAAAGACAGTCATCTGATGGATTCATCCGAGGAGGAGGATGATTATTGATCTTCTATCGTTTGATCGACTTCTCCGCATGTGATCGGTTCGGTGATTTTAGATAACTCGTGTGCACTGTAAGGTACAGCTGTCGCACTTGGCAGGATTATCTGATATATTCTCCATTAACTCTGAGGGAATAATACAGATCAATTCCCCTAGAAACATGGTGTCTAAGTTGTCTGTCTGTATCGACTGTGAAGCCAAAGTGACCGCCATCATCAGACTAGACGGGGCTCAAGGTCAACAGCAAAAGCAAACACCTTAAAATTAAATCAAGACTGAACCTACAGTTCTAGACTGAAGAAGAGCAGTGGAGAAGATGCCAGGGGATCAGACACGATCTCAATTGCCGCCTCTAAGCTTGGTTCTAGAAGTCGCCAAACTCCGAATAGCGTCAAAAATAGGTCATATCAGCACCGATCTGACCATCTCTGGTCCCATGGCTTAGGTACCCAGTACCATGTTTCAACATCCAGTATAGAAGCATGTTGGCAGCTGTCGATGCTTTACCAATGTCGAATATTTACAATGATTTACTATATTATGCATGTAACCCTGATATGAAACCCCTCCCTTTCATGGCAAGAAAGAACTGGGCGATTAACGACGGGACGATTTCCTTCTCAGGATCTCTAACAACCTCTGCGGTCGCGACAGAATGCCGAAACCTGTGAGGCTGTGCTAAACACGTCGTCTTCATCCCAGACACTTGAAGAGCAACCGGTAGACAACGCGAGCTGAGATCCTTGAGGAAAGGAAAAAAGAAAGAGGAAGAGGAAGAATAAAAACACACAAAAGAAAACCCGGAATCGATCCACGGCGGATGGAATGGAAGAAGAATCTTCCGACTGGTAATGCAGCGCCTGTGATTGGCCCACTGGCTGCTCCCGAGCGCTAGTCCCGTGACCGGAGGCTAGCCCGAGGTTGTCCGTCCCGTGATTCCGGTCCGCTACGAAGAAGGTCGGGAGTTCGTGACGACTTCGTTTCTTCCTGGACGACGACGACGACGACGACCTCTTGTCTGATTGATCTTTTGATATCCTTTTGCACCGCCGACAGGGTCTCATCGATTCACAATGTTCTCCCAGAAAGTTGCTCAGCAGTCGCTGCGACGGCGTATGTACTTCCCTTGCCCTGCCGGATTCGGGTCTTGATCTTATGGCACTGAAACTGACCGTGTGTGCTTCTTGTCGCAGTCGCCGTCCAGCAGCCCTATGCCGCGCAGTGGTCCATGATGAAGACCGCCTCTCCTGCGGCCGTCGCTATGGGAAAGAACATCCAGACCAGGTTAGTCTAGATCTATGGAGGGGGGCACGGCATTTCGCGATCAACTCATGCGACAATCAATCCTCGACGTCATGCAACGCCTCCCACCATGCATTCTATACACAATGCTAATGCAAATTGACCAGATCCGTTCAATCGACCACCGACCCCGACCCTACCAAGATCCTCGCCAAGCAGCGTTTGAACCGCCCTGTTTCCCCCCACCTTTCCATCTACCGCCCTCAGATCACCTGGATCGGCTCTAGCTCCCACCGTATCACTGGTATCTTGCTGTCTGGCAGTCTCTACCTCTACTCGACTGCATACCTCGCCTCTCCTCTCATGGGCTGGGACATCGGCTCTGCATCTTTGGTCGCTGCTTTCGGTGCTCTTCCCATCGCCGCCAAGGTCGCTCTCAAGGGAACCATGGCTTTCCCCTTCGTCTACCACACATTGAACGGTATCCGACACTTGGTGTGGGATACTTGCTCTGGAATTACCAACCAGCAGGTCATCAAGTCTGGCTGGACTGTTGTCGGCTTGACTACCGTCAGCGCGATTATCCTTGCTTGCCTGTGATTGTCTTATTACTCCATACCTTTTAGTTTTGTTTTTTCTAAAATTGTTTTCATGCTATATACTTTATCTTGGTCAATTCAAGGCTGATTCGAATGTTTGAGCTCACTTTCCTATTTTCCGATTACCTGCATCCAAAGTTGGGTGAAGGACATCGATCTTTCGCGGTGATTTTTCCTTTGTACGATGTGTCGCATAAACAGGGTCATAAATACCCTCTATCAATTTACAATGAGCAAAATGGCCAGACGGAGTTCTAGTTATCGTCATTCCAACTGAAATTCGAAACTCGACATTAGCAATCTGAAACGTGAAACTGTCATCTATCGCTTCCCCCATCAATCTGAGAGTATCCCACGATCATTCTATTGTCTCCATGGCAGTGATTCTATTCAATGAACCCACGCCATTCCCAATGCATTTATTATGATGTACATCCTTGTCCTTCCCCTTGATTATACTATTGATGATTGGTTATCGAATTGCTTCAGATGCATTCTATTCATGTTAACAGGAGGGACAAAGCTTACAGCACGATAAGAGACGCGCGAGAGAAAATGCAGAAGAAGATAGGATCTTACCTATTGTACCAGTTGACGCAGTGAAAAGAAATTAAGCAGGACTTGGAGGTGGGTTGGGAGGGAATGGTCTTGGTGATGGTGGGTCTTGCACGGAACCGTTGCTCGTTGGGATGATCTCGGTGGTGATGCAGGGCATTTCATTTGGCTTGAAGACCATTTCGAAGATGGATCGATATTTCGGCAACGGTAAATTATGGGTGAAGATGATAAAACTTTTGGTCAGTTGGTAGATCTTGGAATTATTTGGCTGTTGCGTGTCTTTCTCGTCTTGGATATGAAAAGAATGGCATTCATGGATGGACTGACTTCTGGTTTAATAGTCTTGGGTTTACAGGCAGCTTTGGCTTTCAGGGTGCGTCTTTTCCCCAGGTTGTACACCGCATCGTGAACATCCGGTTGACGGGAAGGGACCGCGTGGATATCACACTTCGGATACTCTAACCGTGGCCCTCATGCGTGGCATTTTCCGGCAATCAATATCTGGAGAGCAGTCTAGTTGTCTGCAAGAGTCCGAACGGGACTGTATATACGTCAGACAGTGGTCCTCACCGTTATTACAACCAAGCTTCCTCCACAGGAAACCAACAGAACTCGAAGGGTGCGTGAACGTTTTCTGCATTGTGAAAGGGTGCCAACTCCACTCTGCCATAGCTATCCCGGTCAACGGGAATCGCGGAATCAGGCTCAGGTGACACAAGCGGTCTGGAGAAGGCGGTTGCTTCCCCGGATTCCTGCAGCAAATACGATGCTGCAGGTAGCTATATAATTTATCCTGCCAGTTATTGTGTTGTATACCGCAAATAAAGCAGGTAAGGCAGCCAGCGGCTGGTAACCGCAGGGATCTTCTCCCTAGAGCATATATCCCGATGGAAAAGGAGCCGATCTGCTCTTCACGGGTTGATCTTCGCTTTCTAGCAAACCTGGGGACGGGGAGATGATGCAATAATGGGGCTGTCTATGGATGCAATCAAATTGAAGCAAGCGACCTTAGGTATGTGCATGGATGGAGCTGTAATTCAAGCTTTAGTCATTTGTTTCTCGCCGTCGATTCTATCGAGTTTACTGACTCTATCTTCAGCATATCTCCAACACATGGTCTGCAGTCTGCAATCTGCAGAAACAATAATATCAAATAAGGGTATTGCTACTGCAGAAGCAAGCTGTACAACCTCCACAATATGGATCAGAACCGACTGAACCCCTCGTGTCAACCAATCTTACCTTCCATATTGGTTCGTTACGCAGAAACCCCACGCTCCAACCGATCTGCAGTTACGGATATGAAGATGAAGATCTCTCCTTTCTTTCTTCTTTCAGATATTCTTGCCCCCTTTCTTTTCCGCTCAGCCCCGGAAAAAGGGTGAACAGTCCCTGAAACAGACCGACTTTTGACAGCACTGCCAACATCCGAAGGCAACAGTAGTATTGTGCCTATTTCTTTTGATATACGGATCTACAATATGCCCCGGTAGCAGGCCTTTAATTGTTCCTGGTACAATAATACTAGCTTGGTGACACCCTGGACATGCATTTGCAGGAAATTAAGAATGTTCTGAAGAAAATCTAGAACCATACTTCAATTGGGATAGCCTCAAACATCTGCATGAAAGAGTGCCGTGTTGATGAAAATGTATGTATGAACTTTGTGCTCCTATGAGAGTGATATTTTATTTCTTTTCTTGGTGTAACTTGTAAGTATGGATAACTAACTCCCTAGTATCGGGGGATTTCATAGAAGGACGGTGATAGATTGCTTTGAAAATGAAGATATGATAGAGCGTAGACAGTTATCACCATGACACCTTCACCTTGTTACTAATGTAAGTATGGATAGCTTTATTCTTCACTACCATATATCTACAACAACTGAATATTCAAGAATAATAAACATCATTCCACCATGCCAACCCACAGTCTCCTTGTTAGTCTACCCCCAGGCTACCAACAACACACATTCAGCAATCTTGAAGCCCTCGAAAAGACAGCCCAAGAAGTCCTCGACAACCTCAACACCACCGACAACGGAAACCAATATATCGCCATCACCAACCTCCCAAACCACGCCCAATCACCTAGCAGGCGACACCGACATCGCCAGACTGAAAGGCATCCCCTACCGCTTCTCCTGCGAGGGAACAACCGGGCTGCTCAAGATCATCCCATCATACGAACACGCAAGCCTCGTCGGTGCATTCAGCACAAAGCTGACACTCATGTTCGCCCGCATGGGCGTTCCAGAAACCGAGATCGTCTGGGGTAGGGCGACTAGACATCCACCATCGCCGAGGATCACAGATACACTCAAAGAGCCAGACGAGTGTTTCTTTCCGAGTACGCGCCGTTTGCCGGGAGGACATAAGTGGCCTACGCTGGTGCTCGAGGTTGAAGTGGTTGGTTCTCTCCCTCGTTTGTGTGAGGAGCTGAGATATTGTACGAGGTTGTTGTATTTTCTCGTTGTATGGTGTTTATATAGTCCTTTTCGTTACCGTGTGGCTTCTGATATAACTGACAACATGGATATTGTACAATATTGAGTACTTGTCTGTCATGAATAGACAGCTTAGACAGTATCAGTAATATCCTCATAATTATAAAAAATTATTTCCTATAAACTGAATAAGAGGTAATTGTTTGTCGATATATGCCAAGCAATCCCGATTCGGACTAGCGCCGCATGTCGAATTCTCTCCATCTTCACCTCCGACAATCGTCCAAAGGAAAAGAAAGATCCGGCCAGGTGAATCGTCTCCGTTCTCCCCCCCCTCTCCATGGCTTCAATTATCCCCTCTCGAGCGGCCAGGACCGTCTCCTGTTCCACCTGTCGCTCCTTTGCTGCTCCCACCTCGATTGCCTCCGCAGCCATCCCCCGACGTGGACTGTCAACATCAACGCCGTACGCCAACGCCAACGAGCAGACCTCAGCCAACAATGCAGAGCAGCCTCGCTGGTCGTACACCCCGCCTCGCGCCAAGGCTCCCTTCAGTCTGCGATTGAACTCCAAGAGACCTGAATTCCCCGTCAACTCCAACCCGAAACTATTGGATGAGTTCTACATCCGCATGCTGGGCACTGAGGGCGACAAGCTTCTGTCGGAGGAAGTCAAGTGGCTTGCTGTGACGCATAAGAGTTTCGATCAGGGTCGGAGAGGATTCAACGACCGTCTGGCCTTTTTGGGTATGACAACTGTGTTTTTCTGTTTTTGTTATGGTGTTAACGATTGCATAGGCAAGCGGATCGTTCAATTACAGGCCTCTTTGGCCTTGGTCCAGGATACTACGAACTCTGCCGGTGCTTTTACTCAGGATGCGTTTGGACGAAAGGCCTTTACACACCCGGCCTTGGATGGCTTGAACAATCTCTCCGCCAACACCAAGAACTTCTTGACTGGCAAGACGCCGCTTGCCGAGCTGGCACGGAAATACGAATTGCAGAAGGTCTTGAGATGGGCTCCTAGAAAGGTAGGAACAATTGGGAATACAAGTGCTTGTGCCAGTTCTTTGCTAATTGCCGTACAGCCCAACAACCTCGAGGCCTCCGGAATCGACCTCGTCCTTGCCCACACCATGTACGCGGTGGTCGGGGCTATTTCTCTGGAGAAGGGTGGACACATTGCCAACAAGATTGCACAAGAACGGATACTGGCACCGTTGGGCGTGAAGACAATTGCTTAGAGTCGGGGTTTCTTTGATTGGGAAATGGCCGCAGGGAGCATTTTCAAGGCGTTTATTTCCTCGTTATGTGTTGTTTAATCCTGGATGGATGATCTTGTCATCCACTGTACATGTACTTTTACAACGACTTTTGGTCAAGATCTGTGATATTAAATAAATAAATACCACCAGAGGTGATTCTCTTCATTCTTTCTCGAGATATAAATAAAATATAAATGATAAAATAGTAATGTGCGGTCCCTCTGACGCCGCCCGAGTAACAGTAAGAAAAATACTCGGCCAGCTCTTATGGGACCTTGAACAAAATTCTAGTCTTCGCACCGCTGTATCGCAATCCAGCCATGGAAAACTGACAGTCAATCGACAGAATGTCAAAAAGACCGCAGCAATCACACAAGGCAATTAGGTTCGCTGTCTTGCACTGTCTAATGGGAGCGTTGGTACAAAGAAGAAAGAAGAAAAGAAATTCAAATCGAAGCGGGAAAAAAAAGTATTTGAAGGGTTTTCCGGATCCGCGCTAGTCCCCTTTCGGCCTTGGCGTGGGTTGCGCTCCTCGTGGGCCCCAAAGCGCAGCCAGACGCCTTGTGTATACGCAACGACGGCTTCGTTATTCTGTACGGTTCATTCATCGTCTTTGCACATCTTCTTCTTTTTCTTGCTGATTCACCGAGTGCTGCAATGCTGGTTGTTGTTTGCGTGGTGATCAAGACTTGAAACCCCGTCCACTTCTTCCCCCCCATTATTATTCGCCTGACCGTTTGACACCACATCATCATCTCTCCCCGTTAACTACTCTACACCATGGCGTCGGCGCTTTTCTTTCTGGACCTGAAGGGCAAGGTATGCTTTTCCTGGCCTCTATGCGTCTGCTTCCAATTGCATCCATGGATAATACAGAGAGAAAAAGATGGGCCCGCGAAAACTGACCGCTGTGTAGACCCTTCTGGCCCGCAACTATCGCGGAGACATTCCCATGTCCGCCGTCGAGAAATTCCCCATCCTCCTCAGTGACGCCGAAGAAGAAAGTTCCGCCGTGCCGCCGTGCTTCTCCCATGAAGGAATCAATGTATGTTGTTCTTTGTCTTTGCGACTTTGGGTTGAATTGAGTGCCTGAGGTCGGCCTCGCTCTGTCTCCCTCCCCGCCGCTTTCGCTCCCCGCAACCCGCTGTCTTACCCCCTTTTTCCTCCGTCAGGGCTACCCTCGCGTTATATCAGACTGTTGCGCTGTTTGCTAAAGATGCGTTGTCGTTATAGTACCTCTATATCCGCCACAGCAACCTTTATATCCTCGCCCTGACCAAGAGAAATACCAATGCGACCGAAATACTACTCTTCCTCCACAAGATCGTGGAGGTCTTCACCGAATACTTCAAGGTGCTGGAGGAGGAGAGTATCCGGGATAACTTTGTCGTTATCTATGAATTGCTGGATGAGATGATGGACTTTGGCTACCCGCAAACGACGGAAAGCAAGATATTGCAAGAGTGAGTCCAAGGCCGGATGGGGCTTATAGTCACGTCGCTGATTCCTTGTCACTCTAGATATATTACCCAAGAGTCACACAAGCTTGAGGTCCAAGCCCGACCCCCCATTGCCGTCACCAATGCCGTCTCCTGGCGAAGTGAAGGTATCCGCTACCGCAAAAACGAAGTCTTCCTTGATGTTGTCGAATCTCTGAACCTCCTCGTGTCCGCGACTGGAAACGTCCTGCGATCTGAGATCCTGGGCGCCGTCAAAATGAAGTGCTACCTGAGTGGAATGCCGGAGCTGCGCCTGGGACTGAACGACAAGGTCATGTTTGAGACGACAGGTCGCGCCACAAGAGGGAAGTCTGTGGAGATGGAGGACGTCAAATTCCACCAGTGTGTTCGACTTTCTCGATTTGAAAATGATAGAACAATCAGCTTTATACCCCCGGATGGAGAGTTCGAGCTTATGAGTTACCGGTTGAATACGCAAGTGAAGCCTTTGATTTGGGTCGAGTGTTTGGTGGAATCGCACTCTGGTTCTCGGATGGAATACATGTTAAAGGTAGGCTACAGCACTTCCAACATCGGATCCCTAACTAACAATACACAAAGGCCAAAGCACAATTCAAGCGCCGCAGCACCGCCAACAACGTCGAAATCCTCGTCCCCGTACCAGAGGACGCAGACTCACCCCGTTTCCGCACCAACATCGGAACCGTCCACTACGCACCCGAAAAGTCCGCAATCATCTGGAAGATCAAGCAGTTTGGCGGCGGTAAGGAATTCCTCATGCGTGCCGAGCTCGGGTTGCCATCCGTCAAGGGCGACGACGAGCACGGCGGCGGTATGACCGGTGGCTTTGGAGGTAGCATGGGCGGTACAGGACAGGGCAAAGCCAAGCGACCCATCAACGTCAAGTTCGAAATCCCCTACTTCACCACCTCTGGTATCCAAGTGCGGTATCTGAAGATTACTGAGCCTAAGGTATGCACATCATCCATTTATCTTTCATGCAGACTGCATGAAATAAACACCTGCATGACGCAGAAAAGGAACAAAGACTAACTTTCACCTCACCTTAGTTGCAATACCCCTCTCTCCCCTGGGTTCGATACATTACGCAATCGGGCGATATTGCCGTCCGTATGCCAGATGTACAATGATAGACGAGGCAATGCTTGCTGCATGGGGGTTCTATTTTAGAGGTTGAGCGGACGTAGGCGATGGGTATAGGTATACAGTTGATAACTTGATATTAGTTAATGGACATAGTCGAGAATGCATGATGACACAGATATAGCATTCTCATTCTCATTTTTATTTTATTTTATTTCATTTCATTTGATTATGTTATGGTGTTCATAGGTTAGAAAAAATGTTAAATGACCTACATATCGTATTGCACTATATTCAGAATCATCCAGTCTGTTATTCTATGTGGATAATATACAGATACCGATGACCGAAGAGACATAAATGCATTTGTTATATTCCGCCTCTGGCCACAATTATGTATGTCATGTCACAGTGATTTAAAAACCATCCACCATCCATGCAAACTGACCAAAAAGATAAAAGAAGTAAAAATGTAATGTAATGCAATGCATTCATTATACAGAGTCAAATTTATCAACCAGAAACGTCATCGACACATCAGATAGATCCATGAAGAAAATGAGGGAGGGCGGCTGTGGTTCGCCATGAAAGCAGTAGAATGCCATGCTTGGATTTTGGGTATCTCATTAAAAAGGAAAATAGCATTACTTGTGAGTTGGTTTTTTGGGTGTAGGAACCGGAAACGGGCGTCATCATGGGGGAAGCACGTTGGTAAGCTGTAGCCATGGTTTTGTTGTGTTGGTATGACTTTGGACATGCCTTGCATGTCTTATTGGACCGCTCAGACATGTCCGTCTGGGGTTTCCGGTGCGGGAAGTGGAAAGCCGTCCCCGTATCCTGCCGCTGCTGCTTTGGAGAAGCCCTCTCTGGCCAGCATGGTGTTCATCACGGCGCAGTTGTATGCTGCCTCCCCAGGAGGCACAACCATGAAGATGTATGTGTTATCGGTGAAACGGCCGAGGAAGACGTTGAACTGCGGGGTTTTGGTGTGCATGACGAGGAAGCCGGCGGTTGCCGGGGTGGTGTGTGTGTTTCTGGCGGCGCAGTGCTTGAATGCCTTCATGATGTTGGAGAGCCGTTCGTGTCGATCGTAAATCGGGTTCAGGTCGCCGACTTCGGACGCAACGGATGTCACGGTGAGGAATGTCGACCGCTCAAAGAGTATCACTTCCTCCGCATCGATCCGCTTAGCAAAGGCGCTCAGGAACCGCTCGATGACCGTCAGGTTCGGAATCAGCCGGTGCACGATACCCGCCCATGCCTTGTACAGAGATTGATCCCAGATACTACTTCCAAAGGTGTCTATCGCGAAATGGTCCGAGCGACTGCGTATCAGGGCCGATCTCTCCTCGTAAATCCGTTGGCGGTGCTCAGCCTGGATCAGATCCAATTTGTGCACGAGACAGAAGACATTAGCGTGCGGACTGTTCTCTCTCAAAGCATCGATGATAGCGGTGTAAGTGTCAAGGTCTCGGTCGACCTCCCGGGACTCGATATCGAAGACGTAGATAAGCACCGCAACATCCGAAAAGATATTCCCTCGCTGCGAAGCGAGATATGTTTCCATAAATGCATCTTGCCTGTATTCAACCAACCGCCTTATCAGCACCAAAACCTACAGCCAGAAAAGGCAAACAAGACAAGACAAGACTCACCCTCCACAATCCCAAAGATTCAGCGTCAGATTGCCCATGAACTTGACATGGCTATGCTCGACGTCAATTGTAGCTCCCAACCGCCGTACATCCTTAGCCACATAATTGCTAAATATAATCGAGCGCATCGACGACTTGCCCGAGCCACTCTTCCCCATAAGAAGCACCTTTCTCTTCTTTTTTCGATGATCCATCATGGAGGTCTTTCTTTCTTTCGTTGGGTTGGGGAGGCAGATAGAACAGATGGTCCGGACTATGGGGTAAAACTAACCCCGCGACTGCGGGTTGCGGGTTGCTTTAGATAGCTAAAATGGGAGACTGGAATTGGGGCACTGGACGGGTTTGGTTTTTTGCGTCTTGCGTCGTTTTACAACCTGTACTTGTTTTTCAGGGAAAGAGAAGAGCCCGTGGAATGGAGCAATGGGAATGGAGTGTGTCAGGTGTCTTCCATCGTATGTAACATCTGCGCGAGGATGACTGACCCAGCCTCAACAATAACGAACCGGCGGATCATAGCGGAGGAATGATGTTCCGTGGTCATGTGATGTGAGATGTCAGTGGCCGGAAAGGGAAATCCGATGATGTCACGAAAACATAGAGACGATCATTTTAAAATAAACGTTGGAAAGCTGTTGGTAAATCAGGGTATATGGTTGGTAGAGGAGGCTGAAGCAAAGGTACATAATATATGATGGTCAAAAAGGCACCGATGCTCAAGGGCTAGGCAGGACCTCGATGACAATACACAGCTGTATGTATCCTCTTACCGGACAGCTGCCTTCTCCAATTCATAAGGTATTTACTTTGCAGTCCCCACTGGGGTATATGCTCAGTCCTTCGGGGTACGTATGATAGCCTTTAGGGCCAAAGTCACACTTCCGTTGAAGGCAGAGATCTACAGCTGCACAGCCGCGAGCTGAGCAGAAACCTTAAAACAGAGTTCTATACTCTCTTAACTTTCGGGGGAGAACCGAACAAATCAGGCGAGGAGAAGCGAATAAAATGGGTGTGTTGGAGGGCGTGAAGGTGTGTTTATGGTGGTGGTGGTGATGATGAATATAGGAGAATTATTGAACAAGCATCCAGATGATGATGCTGGGATATTATCAAGAGCTTGGAACGCTTAGCAGTAGTACACCAAGCCACACGCAGCCACAAACACTAGTCCAACCCCTAATAACGTCTTCCTGTCAAAATGAGGCGCAGGAAATAATTTCCTAACCAAACAATCATAAATCAAATTCCAATATGCACAATATTAATATTGGGCTCTAATTGAAGTTCGCAATGCTCCTTTACCTATGTTTCAGACAAAACAGTACTAATCATCAGTGTTTTCCCTCCTTTTCTGTGTTGGAAAGAATACAAAAAGACATGTCATGACGTCGTCAAAACGACTCTACACAAAAAGGAATAAACGGGATATATAAACGTTCCCCAAGAGACGATAAAAGGGGAAGAGAAGAAGAGAAGGAAGAACGGTAGTAGAAGGACAAAACGTCTGGTCATCAAGCAGTCATAAAAGACCATCGCCACCCGGGGAGAGAATATAAGCGTAAGGCTGGCGTGATCTGGTATTCGAGAATCGACAAAGGATGCAATATTAAAATACAGTACCATCGGAGCGAATCATGATCGGGGGTTCTTTGGTGTTTGGTCTCGAAACCTCTGCAATCTCACGGCCACCCTGGAACATATTAGCATAAGCAGTATAGACAGTCTAAACAGTCCAGCATACCTTCCACGAGCCAGCTTCAAGCATCTGTGGCAAAGTCAATTGGTCTTCTCCTCTCAGACCCAGTTGGCCGTTCACCTCATCGAGGAGTTCGTCCAGGAAACCCACGGTGGCGGCTCGCCACTCGACGATCACATCGTCATCTGCATTGAAAAGTGGTACGACCTCCACGTTGGGTTGCCCCTTGATCTGTGCGTTCTCCTTGTAGCCTTCAATGCCGCGCTTCAAATCGTCCTCCTTGAGCGTCAAGAGCCCCATATCGATCAGAAGACCGCCATTTCGGTACTCGGGAAGACCGGTCAGCAGATCGCTGCCTGCAAAGTGGATATTCATCAATTTCGACATTGGGACCATGATGGAGTAGCACAGCCACTGTGTGAGCTTGTGGAACGGAACAATGCTCTCCCAAGGCTGCCCAGGAGGAGATTGGGGCATGCTAGAGCAGACCCAAGCGTCTCCTATCGACACACCGTCAATCTGCGTGCGAGAAGGCGGCCAGATCCCGGCCAAACCATCCATAAGAACGGACCACAGTGTGGTGATCGGAACGATGGGCACGGACGAAGCCAAGGTCGATGGGTGCGAAAGAAGATAGTCTGGTAAATGAGTCATGGTTAGCGAGGCTGCGAATAGAAAAAAATCGAGCCATTCATTGTCGAGCTTACCGAGCATGTTCCCTGGTCTGGCATCCACTCCGAAGAAGTCCTGGTTGTTCAATGCGTCCGATAGTCGAATCAGTAGACCCGCACGGCCTTCCAGACCCGCCAGCTGGTTCTGCTCCGAGTGCTGCATTCCCTTTGCCAATACATCCACCGTGATTTTCTTGAGTCCGGCACCATCCACCTGGCAGGGTTCTGTGGGATCACTGCTGAAAAGGCCGCTCTTGAACATCTCCAGGGCAGCGACGGCCAACCCTTCACTCCGCGAATAGACCTTGCCAGACTCCTTCGACTTGTAGGACCACTTGGTGCCCGCACCAGCATCGAGTAATACCGAGACGACGAACAGGTCAATCAGCCGGCGGGTTCGTTCTTGCGCGTCGATCGTACTCGGCCAGGATTGCAGAAGCTGGTTGACTCGGGGTCGGCCACCGACGTCAAAGTGTTGCCAACGGCCATGGGGAGGGATAGATTCGTATTCCGGAGCGTAATCTCTCTTCACAAAGGAGGATCCAGTCAGGGTCAAGCTACATCACATGATAAGAGGCAGGTTCGGTTCGATTCACTCACCTTGATAATGGACACGATGTAGGAAGCGGTTACTGCGAACTTGGTCATGTCCACATCGAAATGGTTCAATTTGTTCCTCTTTGCCTTGACTAGAATGTAATTGGCCCTGTCCCGGACGGCGTGGATGCTTCGAAGGTAGGCGGCCGGGTCCAGTGCCGGATCGGGGGGTTTGGCAATGGGGAGCTCTGGGATGGAGGCGGGAAGCCCACTCCCTTTGAAACCGGGGGATCTCAGCGATGCATTTGAAGTGCGAGCACTGTTGGAGGCAAAGGACTCTTGCTCTTCCTTGTCGCTCTGAATGGAGTTTTTAGAGTCCTTGCGCTTGAAAAGACCCATGTCGAAGAAGAGGGAGTGTGGATGGGGGAGAGAGAGAGAGGAGGGGGAGGGGAAGACAAGGGAGAAGTACCCAATCCAACGAGAGGGAGAGGAAGTTTGCGACTAAGAAAGAGGAGAAGGATAGTCGCAGTAGTAGTAGAAGAGAAATAGAGTCGTAGTCACACGGAGGATTGTCTGCTAAAAGGGCGGAAGCACGAGATGGAATGTTACCAGGAGGAGGGGAAAAAGAGGAGGCAAATAATACATAAAGAAGATGATGATCTACTACTGCATTCTAGGCGCTAAGTTGGACTTTTTTTCTTTTCTTTTTTTTTTTTTCCCACTTGAGGCCAAATAAAAGAAGCCGACTAGAGAATTACTACTAACCCAGAAATAATCACAGCAACGATACATAATACCGAACGAAGCGGGGCGGTCGGTGACTCTGGATGGATATAGGCGTAGGCGTAGGTTTTTATGGGTACGGAAAGTGGGAGAGGGAAAGTCATCCAGTGCCAGTGCAAGAATTAATGAAAGTTTCCCACCGGAAGAAAAGCAGAAAAAGAAAAAAAAAGGAGAGAAAACAGAGCGTCAATCAAAGTGGGGGGAGCTTTTGGGATTGTTTCTAGGGGGGAAAAAGGATGGGCTCTGGTCGAGGTTAAGCAGCAGTTAGTTCATATCGAATGCATGCCTCAAAGGGGAGATGCCCCACGATCTGTACGATACTGTACTCGGTATTTGTTGTTCAACAGTCTATTTGCTCAATAATAATAATAGCAAGTAATAATAATAGTAAGGTAGTACTCTGTAAGGTAATAATAATATAAAGGATTAGGGCAAGTTAGCGAGAGGGGATGGTTAGGTCGATCCAAGCAGCAAAAGCACGGACGCATATTTCCGCCTGCTTCCCCCCCAGAAGAGCGGATCTAGATTTTCGGGCGGTCCGGATGGTATTTTACAGTATTATTAATGGTGATGCTGCAAGGCACATTATCTGATAATACTACAATCCATTGTGTAGGTTGTGAACATTATTATTGTGATTGTGTGAGTGTGTATCATACAATGGAGGCACCGCAGCAAACTGGTTGGTATGGTCTCAAGGGGGAAAACAGTGCCAGGAACAGGATGTACATTGTAGACCACACAGTACAGACTACAGAAAAACTTCCCCCTGGTGGCTGGTTGTCCATTTCCGAGTGATCATCGCCCTAATGGAGCACGGTACACCTCGAGCATGTCAACATCTGCACACGTCTTCTATTTCGAGAGGTGCTCCTATGCGATCCAACCGGTCGACTCCCGGTCAACGTGTCGTTTTCTTTGTTGGGTCGAGAAGTATCTAGTTCCTTACTATTCTGCTCGCACTTCCATTCCTAGTGTATGCTGCATCCGCACCCCTTGTCAAATGCCCAGTCGTTCAATCGATGGATCCTGCGACCTGCATTCATGATCTCATGATCCTACCTTGCATATCTTGTATGACATATAGTGCATCTTTGCCCAACAAGCGAGATAAAATTGGATACACAATAACTAATAACATACTGACTCCTCTTTCTCTCTCCACTTTGACATCGGCAAAACCCAGCGCAAAGGACAGTACGGGAGACACGGTCGTGGCCACACTGCTGGGTCGCCGTGGTTTCACGATTAAGGGTTTTTAGGGGCTGCTGCTCACTGGCGGTTCTCGGTTTAGTTCGCTGCTACCGCGCGGCTCGATTGCCCCGAGAATTAAAGCGGGGACGTGGTCTTTGCGCGCTCCACGGGTATTGTACGGCAGTGTATTACAGTGTTACAGTGCAGGTAGTATTCTGAACATATAATAAGATGGAAGGATTGAAGGATGATTGCGAACATTCTAGCATTCTAAATTCACCGAAATCTGTCGAGTACGAGGTTATTCCACTAAGTAGCTGGTACCTGGCCGGTAGTGGTAGCCGACATGAAATTCACACCCAACGACGGTAATCTATTTACTACTAAGTCCTGATGCTATTATCCCATAATCCGTTATCCTCCGAGAGATTAAGCCACTCTTTAGCTTCTAAACCCCTGACCATATTTGAAACCTGAGACAGTAGAGTCTAAATGGTGCCCAACTAGCCTTTGCTTTAAATCTTGTTTCTTCATGAGCGTTGACTTGGAGCACACGGTCCATGACGACTTGTTTGAACTCTGAACCATGGATATTCTTCAACGGAAGGTTTGTTTCATGTATATCCCCATCCTCAGGCTCAGAGCATCGTAGCCACTGTCCCAGGATATAGGTTTATCCGATTTGTGCGATTGCAATTCCGGACAAGGATATCATCCTTCTAGCTTGGCTTCGGCCAATGCCTGAACATTGGCCTTCAAGTTGTTGTCATTACATCACGGAGAAGTCCGTGATATGAAAGTATGTCTGTTCATTGCAATCCTTTCAATAATTCAAGTCCATTGCTTCATGAAGTGGCTACTCGCCAGACGATGCTGTGCTTGTTATGAAAGTACTGCTGGCGTTGTGGCATGTCGACATCAACACTGCGTGCAGCACTACTCGTTATCAGATGTGATGGATGATATTCAACCAGAAGTGCGTGAGAACTGAGTCAAGATGGCAGAGAAGCCGCTATGAACCCTCTTCGCTTAACCGACTCGGTGCGTATTGGCTTTATCATGCCACTCCCGGTGAGTCGCACTGCATAAACTCCTGTAGACGCTGTAGATCATAGCCCAATAAGGCGATATTCAGGCAAGAATTGATGAAAACATATGCAGTGTGCTGTGGGTGGTGGCAAAGGCGCGAAAGACCTTGGTCGACAGTCTTGAGCAGTTAGCAGTAAGTATCAAAAACAATGTGAAGAGAATTGTGGAGACATTGTCAGGAATAGAGACTGCCGTGAATCATTACGCCGGCCGAGAAAATCCATCTAGTAGTGAAGTGAGACAGATCGAAGGAAGGCCGTCGAAACCTGCAGCTAAAGTGAATCTAAAGTAATCTAGAGATGTTGATCCGCCTAGGTTATAGACCACACGTGATGAATTTTCCGCAGTCACGTTCCAACCTCACCAGCCACAGCTGTCAGCCCCGTTCAGCCACGCAATGACGGTCGCGGTCTCGATCTCCAGGGGGGAATTGGATAGTAACACCATCTTCAATCGAAAGTTGGTTATTTTGACGTTGAAAATGGCTGCTCATTGACTGAGTTCTGATGATCTATTCATGAGTTAACTCTTCTCTATCTATTTCCTTCAGACACGTCGATCCTTTCCTGCCCCGTGGCAGTTGATGGTGAGACCAGATCATGGCCCACTCCCTCTACCATCTCATTCCTAATCGATCCCTCCAGACATCATCTGCTTACAACCTCTTCAATATTATTGAATCGCAATGGATGACTTGAACGGCCTGAGTTGGACCCCCGACTCGTCCAATAATGCCAACAAACCTCCCCCCATGAGCTCAGGTCTATTGTTCCCCAGTGTGCGGCGCAATGATTCCATCCCCTCCGGTCGATCTAGTACCCCCCTTTCCGGCTCTTCTGGTCCTTCCAACCCGCCCTCAAAGTCGGCAACTCCGGCCAACGACAGTTTTGCAAACTTGGTCTCATTCGGTCCATCCAATTCCAGCAACAAGAACCTGTCCCTCATCGAGCAGCAGAAGAAGTTACAGGAGGAGAGAGCCAGAAAGGAAGCGGAGAACAGGACACGGTATGAGGCGCAGTATGGTTCGCAGAACAGTCAGTTCTGGGATAGCTTAGAGAAAGGAGGTTCCAAACAGCATGCTTTCGCTGGTCCAGGACCGGCCGCACAAAGGGTGCAATCTCCAGATGAAGATGACCTTCTCGCCGCATTCAACGCCGAGGCCCCAGTGGATGCGTCAAGTCACTTCCCGGTTCCCAAGCCCAGCCCATCGCCTCGAACTAACGCACCTCCGTTCCAGTCTACGTCTAACGGTGCTGGTTCAATGGGCCAAGGGGCCGATGCATTCCCTGACGATGACGACCCATTTGGCTTAGCTCAGTTGAAACCAAAATCAACTCCGGCGCCCCAGCCAGTCCAGAATGATGATGATGACTTTCTTGGTCTGCTTTCAAAGCCTGTCTCCGAATTCGCGCGCTCAGAACCACCGGCAAATCCTCCTAGCGCATCCCCTCGCGAAGAACGTGAACCATCTCCTAAGCCACCTCCAAAGCCATCAAATGACGTCGACCGCGCGGTGGCGGAGCTTGTCGATATGGGATTTCCTGCGGACAAAGCCGCCCATGCGCTAAGCAGGACAGCTTCGGGAACGGACGTTCAAGCTGCTGTTGGCTGGCTCCTTACACAAGCGCATCAAGAATCTCGGCAGAAATCCCAAGGCAGACAAACGGTTGATGACCATTATGCGGATCGCCAGGAGCGGGGCAGAGAACGCAGTGAAAGGCCAGGCCGAGAGGTTCCCCCGTGGATGAGAGAGGAGAGATCCAATGCATCGAGAAGTCGCAGTGACCAACGGAGTCCAGCCGGTAAAGATCCGGCGCAGGTTGCTTCTCAGTTTGGCAACAACTTTTTGAAGACAGCAAACTCCTTATGGAAGACCGGCAGTAAGAAGATGCAACAGGTGGTTAACGAATTTAATACCGAGCATGATCCCAATCAACCTCGATGGCTGAGGGATGCTCCTGACCACGAGGAGCCACGCCCGCAGCCACGCTCCAGAGACCACCAGCGTCCCACTCCTCAAGCAAAGCCCGAAGGGTTCACAGACGAGGCTCTTCTTCTCGAAACAGGCGCCCCCGCTCCTCCCCCTTCACGCCGGTCTCGCAACCCCTACCACCAGAATGATGAAATGCGGGCTGGCGCCAGTAGTGATGACTTCAGAAAACAACCCTCTCCAGCACCTGAAAGACGTATGCAGCAGCCTGCTTTCATGCAGCAGAAGGTGCAGACAAGAACCGAAACACGCGACCCTCGATCTCGCGTGACCAAGACTGCAGTGGAAGAGCAGACAGCACAAGCGTATGTTAGTCCCGCCAGAAGGAAGCGACCTACTCCTCAACCACCCGCTCCGGAACCAGCTGTTGATTTGTTCGATTCTCCCGCCCCACCACCGGTTGATCGACCAAGGCCTTCACCATCGCCAGCGAAACCCTTACCTTCACGATCATCTAAACCTGCTACACCCTTGCCAACGCGCCCCAAGGCACCCCCTAGAGCAGTGCCTCCAGCATCCTCAGAAGCTCTCACTTCCACTCATCGACACCGGGAGAAAGGAGCAGACGCTTACAAACGGGGAGATTATGCGGCTGCTCATGAATCATTCACAGCTGCACTTGCCATGCTTCCTGACAAGCACCCCATCAATATCTTGATCCTCACCAATCGCGCCATGACGGGGCTGAAGACTGGTGAGCCCAAATCAGCAATCAGTGATGCAGACACAGCATTGGATATAATCGGACCTTCAAAGGGAGAGTCGGAAACGATTGATCTGGGCAACGGTGAATCCGCCAAACCCATGAGGGACTCTTTCGGTAAAGCCCTGATGCGCAAGGCCGAAGCTCTGGAGCAACTGGAGCGCTGGGGAGATGCCGCGAAGGTGTGGCGGCAAGCAGTTGAAGCAGGCCACGGTGGTAGCACAAGTATTCAAGGCCGCAATCGATGCGAGAAGGCTGCTGGTATCAGCAAACCCGCACCGAAGCCTTCAGCTCCAGCGAGGAAGCCAGCTGCTCCTGCACCCAAGAAACAATCTGCTCTGGCTGATCTTGGTGGTAGCAGTGCGCCTTCTGGCAACTCCGAGGCTGTCGGCCGACTGCGCGCAGCCAACCAAGCGGCCGATCGTGCTGATGAGGAAAGAGTTGCTCTCATTGAAGCCGTGGATGCACGACTGGCAGCTTGGAAGGGCGGCAAACAGGACAACCTGCGGGCGCTCCTGGGCAGTCTGGACAATGTCCTATGGCCCGAAGCAGGATGGAAGAAGGTCAACATGTCGGAACTGATCATGCCCAACAAGGTCAAGATTCAGTATATGAAGGGCATCGGCAAGGTGCATCCTGACAAGGTATGTATTAATAAATATTTACTTATCTACTAAAAGCATCCGTTGCTGACATCGCACCAGATCCCTAGTAATGCCACCACCGAACAACGCATGATTGCAAGTTCAGTGTTCAGCACCCTCAACGAAGCATGGGACAAGTTTAAGAAGGAAAACAACCTCTGACGGTCCATCCTGGCCTTCTATCATTTCTGGCGAATCATTTTCTTGTTAGCGCCCCTTTTGGCATGTTTTGCAGTTCATGGCCCAGTATTATCCTGACCTCATTGGGTTATTACTGGGCACCCTTTCTCTCGAATCGTTTACTTCTTTTTTATTGAAGAATATCCATACATTTTATTGTACATAGACACATATTTGCATTTATGTCATGATGAGAAGACGGTGATTTAAATCAGAAGCCTTTTGATGTTTAAAATTCTTCTGGAGACAGTGACAACCTTTTTGATTCTTACATATTGAAACAGCGCCGTTTTGCAGCATACGACCAGATCCTCATGACTATACAAATTAAAAACTAACCAAATTCCTCTACTGAGATTATGATTGGTCATTCTAGGCAGTGTTCTGCTTTTCTTCTTGCTCGTCCTGCTGTCGTCGCTCCTTCTGATCACGCTTCATTTGTTTCTTGCTCTTTTGTTTCTGTGCAGCCCCAACAGCGGTGGCAGGCCATGCTTCCTGACACTTCTTTTCCTCTTCCTCGGACCATTCTCTGGGCAGAATAGCGAAAACAAGGTATGAAGTGTGTGTCTTCAGATCTGACTCGGTCCGATGTACGATGCGACCTAGATCGTGCGATGGGATCGACTTGTCGGATGATGAAGCAGCGGCATTCTCATTCTCTGCATTTGATTCCTCGGGTAATACTGCGTCGTCGCCTTCATTTTGTTGCAGTTCGCGGAACTTTCTTGAGCGTTCTTCGAGGGCGCGCATCTTGCCAACGGCTTCCTCAACCGATTTGGGGAATACCATTGCCCCGCGGACGCCTTCGGCGTCAAGTCCGACTCGTTCCCGTTTCACTTCGATTTTATGATGGTTTACTTCCACCATTGATATGTTGATCCAGCCCAGTTGGCGCATTGCGCTGATTGTTCGTTGCACTTGTTCCATGCATGGGGAGAATGTGCAGAGATACACGGGGGCATTGGGGTCGAGAGGCGATTCAGCGCCCGAGGGTGGGTTGCGGACGAGATGTTTCAGGGCGAGCCACGGGGCAGGCAGATCGAGGAAGACTGCGTTGGCTTTAGGGGAGGCACCAGTCTGAGGGTCGCCCAGGAGAAAGCCGTCTCCGTAAACATCACGATGTGTCACTTCGACAAGTCCGTCCAATCCATGCTGGTGAACCTCATCCCGAATCCTTTGCGCGCGCTGTGCGTGGAATTCAAAACTGCAGACCTTGCCCAATCGTCGCTTCTTCGTCGGTGTTGCCTCCGCGGGGTATCCATTAAACACAGCACGGACCGATGCGTGTGTGAACGAGCCACTTCCGGCGCCTGCCTCGATGATCGTATTTCCTGGTCGTGCGCGTAACCTGTGGAGGATATAACTGTAGTCTGGTGTGTAGACGACCTGCGTCCGGTGGGGGAGCGATGCAGTCCATGTTTCGGGAGTTGGATACAAGAGATGAAGGAAGCCACTGGATGCTGCGACGGGAGCTTTGGGGGAAGGTCGTCCGTCGTTCTCGGTCGGAGTGGCGGAATCCAAGTCGTCTGCCTTGCGCTTCAACTGCTGCGGTTTGCGACCCCGAGATCCAGTGTCGACCTTGGAGGCGATGAGTTGCGAGCCCCAAGGCTGGTCGAGAAGGGTACTATGCGGGAACGATCCGAAACGGGTGTTTGTGACCTTGCCCTCCTTGTAGCCTAGGTTTTGCTCATCGTGAAGCTGGAGGATGGCCGGGATGGTATTATCTCTGCGGAGATGGAGAAGAGCAAGACTGTCCGCTTGCGACCGCGAACCGGGAGTTAGGAAGGGAGAAGGCATTGTGTCTGGATGGGGATGGCCAAGGAAAGAATCCTATCAATTGTAATTATCCCGCAACGTCCTCCAAGCTCCAGGTGAAGCTCTTGATCGTTCTTCCTCTTTCTTGTCGCAGAATCAAAGCTTGGAGATCCTCCGATCTAGACCGGACTAAGACCACTTAGGGCTTAGGGCTTAGGGCGCGGTCAGCCGCCGTTGGCCTTTTCCTCCATTGGCCCATTCTGGCTTTTCGCCGGAGTCATACAGAGACCGTGACTTGCTGGTTGTTGCCCTTGAGCCCCTCCCCCTCCATTTAGTTGCTCCCTGCATTCTCCTCCGCTGACCTCTCCTTCTTCTTCCTTTATGCCCCTCTCCTTCCATCGCGTTTCGCTCCTCATCTCCTCTCGGAACTGTCTGTCGAAACAGCGTCTGTCTTTGTTTTCCCCTCTGTTTATCTATTCCAGGTCCATGGCCACCGCGCGCCAGCAGCCGCCCTGGCGGCAGCCGAACACTGGTTCCAACCTGCCTCCCTTGAAGGTCTACAACTCCTTGACGCGATCCAAGAACCAGTTTGTTCCAATTGATCCCGAGGGAAAGAAAGTCACCTGGTACGCCTGTGGGCCGACTGTGTACGACGATGCGCATTTGGGCCATGCTCGAAACTATGTCAGCACCGATATCATTCGCCGTATCATGCGCGACTACTTCAAATTCGATGTCAACTTTGTGATGAATATTACGGATGTGGATGATAAGGTATGGTCTTTTGTTGATGGGGTTTGGTGGTGGAGAATGCTAAGAAAGGTCATTGTTTAGATTATTCTCCGAGCACGTCAGCAGCATCTCTTCACCGAATTTGCATCCAGTCACCCTACGATCAACGCGGAGGTTTTGGACGTCGCCAAGAAAGCATACACGGCATACCTGAAGAAGAACCTATCGTTGTTGGACCCTGATCTTCCTCCAGCCCAGTACAAGGATGCCGTGGAGAAGACCTACGCAGTCGTGCTTAACGGTGGAGCCCTACCGGGTAATGAGAAGGCGGGCGATGATGAAGCGAAGGTGAAGATGCACATCAAGACCGCGGCCTCGGCGGCGAATGTGATTGCGCAGGCCGAAGGCTCGGCAGCGGAAGCAACAGGCTTTGCGGAGACGTTCTACACAGACGCTCAGGACCTTCTCCTGCCGTACCTCGATTCGCTTAAGGGATCTTCGATCGATGCCGACGACCACGGAATCTTCACCAAGTTGACGAAGAAATACGAGGAGCGGTTTTTGAGAGATATGCGAGATCTTAATGTTCTCGACCCCGATGAGTTGACCAGAGTGACCGAATACGGAACGGAGATCGCCAACTTTGTGGAGAAGATCGTCGAAAACAAGTTCGGCTACGTTACCGACGATGGATCTGTCTACTTTGACATTAGCGCTTTCGAGGCCGCCGGATACCCCTACGCACGACTCGAACCCTGGAGCCGATCTGATAACAAACTGCTCGCAGAAGGTGAGGGCTCCCTCGCCAGTAAGACCACCGACAAGCGTTCCAAATCCGACTTTGCACTGTGGAAGTCCTCGAAGCCAGGTGAGCCAAGCTGGTCGAGCTCTTGGGGCAAGGGACGACCAGGATGGCACATTGAGTGCTCTGCTATGGCATCTGCTAGACTGGGCCAGCAGATGGATATCCACTCTGGTGGAATTGACTTGGCTTTCCCTCACCACGATAACGAACTCGCTCAAAGTGAAGCATACTGGGCTCACGTTCACAATCATGACCATGCTCATTCTCACGACCAGTGGGTTAACTACTTCTTGCACATGGGCCATTTGTCTATTCAGGGATCCAAGATGTCAAAGTCTTTGAAGAACTTCACCACCGTTCGCGAGGCGTTGGAGAGGAAGGAGTGGACACCACGCAGCCTGCGTATTGTGTTCTTGCTTGGTGGCTGGAAAGACGGTGTTGAGATCACAGAGGATCTCGTCAACGCCGGAAACTCTTGGGAAGACAAGGTCAACAACTTTTTCATCAAGGTGAAGGATCCCGCCGCCCTGCAAGGTTCTGGTGCGGACAGCTCTCTTGGTGCTGCTTTGGAGGCAGCCAAGAACACTGTTCATGAAAACCTTTGCGACTCATTCAACACATCGGGTGCAATGTACACCATCTCGGATCTTATTTCCAAGTACAACAGCGCCGATAAATCGACGCTGAACCCGAAGGATGTCGAGGCTACTGCTCAGTTTGTGACCTCAATTGTCAACACCTTCGGTCTCAATGGCACTGCCACTGCAGACAGCAAGGAGATTGGCTGGTCCGGTATTGATATCCCGGAAGAGGCTAGAGCCTTCTTGTACCCCCTTTCTACCATCCGTGATTCCCTCCGCCAAGCTGCTCGGTCATCGACTGGAGTTTCTTCCGAAGAGGTCGCCAAGATCATCGCAAGCGGGTCTGCGCCAGAGGAAGTTCCGGAGTCTGCTAAGCCGTATGCCACTGTTTTGTCGGACTTCCGCACCAAGGTGACCTCCCTTGACCAGTCCGACAACATCGGCAAGGAGATTCTGTCACTCTGTGACAAGGTGCGAGACATTGACCTGTTTGATGTCGGTATCTACCTCGAGGACCGTGACAGCCAGCCCGCCCTTATCCGCCCTGTGACCCGAGAACTGATCCAGGCCCGGGAAGAAAAGGCCGCGAAGGCACTCCAAAAGCAGGCCGAAAAGGAGAAGAAGGAAAGAGAAGCCTTGGAGAGGCTGGAGAAGGGCAAACTGAGCCATCTGGAAATGTTCCGGACAAACGAATACAGCGCGTGGGACCAGGACGGTCTTCCCACCCGCGATGCGGCTGGCGAGGAGATCGCCAAGAGCCGATCGAAGAAGATCCGCAAGGACTGGGAGAGACAAAAGAAGCTCCACGAGACTTGGTTGGCCAGTCAGAAATAGATGACATGGGATATACCAGATACCTTACGTATAGTTAAAAGGAAGAGTGCATGAGATGGCGTTTATAGGTTTAGAGTACAGCGAATATATTCCCCTTCGGGTTGGTTTGTTGCTAGGTATGCAAGTGTTGCTAGTCTTGTTATCTCTGAGAATAATATCCACGAGCTGGAGAACAATTCACTGGACTATTGTATACGCATTCGAGGCACTCGGAGTAGAGTGTTCCGTGATGCCAGCGGTTCGCCTTACTGGATGCGGTAACTATAGCAGTGAACATAAGACAAGCATGGATATAGATGTGTGTGTTGTTTAGGCCAACAGCTGTGTTATATACCGTGAGCTGAACTGAGAGAGTAATGAAGCCCTAATCGATCAGCGGAGTAGAGTGGAGATGTACAGACTTATTATGCTATTGGTGAGTGTTATCACGAAGTTGGAGTAGACAGAGAACTGGAGAGACAGACAAGGTTGGCTGATGGTGGCTTGAGGCTATTAGTTGGGCTTATTGTTACTCAAAGAAGCAATTCTTCAATATTGTCAGCTATCGAGAATAAGATGAATGTCATATTAAAGATCCTCATGGCAGTTCCAATCAATATCAAGTAGCTATCCTCTGATGTAAATAGTTTAATTGAGATAAGAATATCTAGAAAGAATGACATAGCTCTCTTCAGGCCAAATGACAATCGCCAGAAATCGGGTAACTTTCCCTTTTCAGACGAGGGGAATGTCATGTTTGTTGTATGACGAGGGGAAAAGGACAGCCGATATTTATCCTGTCTTACTCTCTCTCTTTCAACACACCCTTGAAACTGACTATCGCATCTACTCGTCGGCTCAACTTCTTCATATTGTGAAATCTGTCTAGTGATATAACCATGACGGGCCAAACTGGGCTGGATCTTCTCCGCACGCGGACGATTGTTGATTGCGATACCTTGGATGATGAGGGTGGGTTTCTTGAGAAGGGATAGAGAATAGAGCTGATTGTTTAGTTGCCAAAACACTTGGTCCGTTCCAGGATTGTACCTCCAACCAGGTGGGTTTTATCTAGATATGATTATGTTGGACAAAGACTAACAGTAAAAATAGGCTATCGCAGCAGGGGAATTGTCCAAGCCGACAAATGCTGGGCTGGTCAAGGACTCTGTGGTACTGGCAAAGGATCTTCTTCCGCGATTCCCTGGAGTCAGTGTGGAGGAGTTGGCGATCGAGATTGCGATGGTGAAGTTAGCTCTGAAGATCTCCCCGCATATCCATGGACATGTTCATATCCAGACGAACCCGTACTATTCTTACTCTACGGAGAAGACGATTGTGAATGCTCTGAGTATGTGGCAGTACCTGTTTGGCTGAACTGTCAGGTTGGTGAATAGATGGCTGACTTGCTGTTTTAGGAATCGTGCAACTCTTCCAATACCTCCAACCTGGTTTCGAGCAGTCTCGGATCTGCATCAAGATCCCTAGTACATGGGAAGGAATAATGGCTTGTCGGACACTCGAACAGGCTGGGGTGCGGACGTTGGCTACGACCCTGTTCACCATGACACAGGCGGTTCTTGCAGCCGAAGTTGGTTGCACCTATATCGCGCCATATGTGAATCAACTCAAGGTTCACTTTGAGCTAGGGTAGGTTGATGAGGGACGGTAAATGGGCATATGTGCTAACAGCCACCAGATTCAAAGATCCCAACAAGCTCATCCCTCTCTGCGTCTCGATCCAAAAGTACTACGAGTCCATCAAGACCAAGACTCAGGTCTTGCCGGCTAGTTTGACCTCGACAGATGAGATCTTTGCTTTGGCTGGCGTGGATCACATCACCATTGCCCCAGGATTTTTGCAGGAACTCTCTCAGCCAGGGTCTGCTTCTGGAATCAAGTCTTTCTTCGACGTCGAGCCATCGGTGCCAGTTCCGGGGGCAGATGTGTCGTTTGTCAATGATGAATCGGCGTACCGAATTGCCTTTACTAGGGATTTGAATGGGGCGAGTGAGGAAAAGCTCACCCAGGTATGACTCTATATTAAGATCCCAGGGAAACCCACAACTCACAGTTCTAGGCAATCAATCTGTTCTGCGACATGCAGGACAAACTGGTCAATGCTATGAAATCGACAGCTTGAACTTGGCATTGCGGGACGATAAATGGCTCAACCAATATGAAACAGAATAGATAATGATAACGAAACGAAGACACGAGTTAAAAAAGCCAAGAATATGTCTTACGTATGTAGAGTACTCCGGCGATGGTCCAACCTGAAGATTTTATATCCGTTGCGTAGACACGGCCTTGGCGGTGGGCCGCCGCGTGCAAAACCGGGGCGGTGCCACTTGAGCATCCAGGCGTTGTATGAGCGTCATGTCGAGGACGATGGCAACATGTAGTAATTCACTGGCTGTGATTTGGTCAAAATCTCACTAGACAAGGGCAGGATAGTTCAATAGACGTGGATGGATTGTAAATTGTCATCTACTATTATTCATCGCCGTCGGATCCGCAGCCGGAATCGTCAGCGCATGTCGGATCGCCTCTGCCGGATTAGTTATGAGGATACAGAAGGGATCAATTCTCTTCCATGTTGATCGCAGAGAGGCTGAATGATGGACAAGAACAGCTTCATCATCTCCAGTAATATCACGGCCACAATCTATAGCCTGTCCTCCGCCGTGGCTGCTTGTTCACTGCCCTCTTTTACCTCTCGCGTGCCTCAATAATCTTCGCCCCCTCCGAGAGGTGCGTTGCCCTGATGCCGCTGACGAAGCCCCTGCGGTGCAGGGCCCGTCCATCACCATCTTCACCAGCTTTATTACTCTCCTCGTCGTCGTCAACCCTCCGCTGTGGTCCCTTACGATCCCACGGTGTCTCACTTGTCGCTCGTGCGCCAGCCCAGCTCCGTGTCCTCCGTACATCGACGATCTCCTCGCGTCTTAAGAAGCCCGGCCTTCCCTCCTCTTCCTCCAATGTCATCACACCGTGTCCTATAATCACCTCAACACCCACCACAACTACAACACTTCCACTTATGGCTGCTCAAACTCGAAGTCATGGTGGGCACGGTGGCCACCATCACCACCATCACCACCACCATGATAATGTCTACCTGACTTCCACCAACACACACGACGCTGGCGTGCGCATCACCCGGATTGGCCTGGTCGCCAATCTCGCCATGGCGATTGGAAAGTTCATCGGAGGATATATGTTTCATTCTCAGGCTCTCGTTGCAGACGCCTACCACGCGCTCACCGATCTCGTGTCAGATTTCCTGACGCTAGGGACGGTCGCTTACTCGCTCAAACCCCCTTCGGAACGGTTCCCCAACGGCTACGGAAAAGTTGAAAGTATCGGCGCGCTGGGCGTGAGTGGACTGTTACTTTGCGGAGGTGTGTTTATGGGTTTGAATGCGAGCCAGGCCTTGTTGAGTCAGGTTTACCCTGAGGCAGCGGAAATGCTGGCTCATTCAGGGGTTCTGGGACATGGTCACTCGCACAGTCATGGGGTGGATATTCATAGTCCCAATGTCAATGCGGCGTGGATTGCTGGAGGGTCTATCATTGTGAAGGAATGGTTGTACCATGCTAGTGAGTATTGCTGGATTCTACATTCTGAAGGTCTACTAATCTCTGGTTTCAACAATAGCCATGAAAGTCGCAAATGAACGCAAGTCGTCTGTGCTCGCCTCCAACGCTATCCACCACCGCATCGACTCGCTTACAAGTATCGTGGCGTTGTTTACTATCGGTGGGACTTATTTGTTCAGAGACGCCTCCTGGCTGGATCCCGTGGGCGGACTGCTTATTTCGTTGATGGTTATCAAGGCTGGATGGGGTAACACTGCCACCTCGCTTTTGGAGCTCGCCGACACAACGGTGGATGATGATATCAAGGACTCCGTGCGCAAGGCTGCGTCCAAGGTCCTCACGAAAACCATCGATGGCGACATCGTTCACATTCGGGATGTGCAGGGTCTGAAATCTGGACAGAACTACCTCATGGAGGTTGAATTGGCACTGCCGGGCGACTGGTCCGTCAGTCGGTCCCGCGAGATCGAGGAGGCTGTGCGAACCGCAATCGGCACACAGGTTCGTGGTGTCAAGCGAGTTAAGGTCCGATTTGTGCCTCTTGACCACGAACAAAATACGTTTGCCGAAGAGTTCATTCCCCAGGAACTCAGTTCACAAGCCAACCCCGAGCCGGAGGCTGGGGAATCCGACGCAGAACACGAATCCCATTCACATGATGACCACGACCACCACCACGACCATGAGAACAACACTCGCAAGCGGCGCTGAAGAGCAGAGATGACTTGTCTTTTGTATATGAATCGGCCAACGCCTTGGCGGTTATTTTGATTATCAACCATTTTCCTTCTGGTCATCTTTTCGGACCTCAGCCAACGTGCATATGATACCCCCGGGATGGTGGCGAGAAGGAGAGGAATCATTGCTGTACCGTGGGAATTGTGGTTACAAGTTCGCAAGGAGATTTGCAACCGGTGAAGAGAAGATCGGTTGGAGACCTTGGATCGGATAAAACTAGATTATCCGCTGGGTTATTGCTGCATATTTGGATAGCTGTGGCATGTCCTTTGGAAATAGATTCACCTATACATATACAAAATCTATACAATTCATACATTCACTATGCATAAAGTATGAATATCTCAATTAACTCCAGGAATATAGGTCACCTGATAGGATCATCCAACCGGTCGAGTAAAACTAATGTAAGTCGACTGGGATTATCAACCCTTAAAGCATCGGAGACAAGAATCTAGACTGATAGAGTCTTCTAGAAGCTGCCTCACCCTCCGTCTGATCTAGCACATTATAAATATGGATAGCTTCGGATTCTAGAACTCCGGAGGGGCAGCTCGCTCTATTAACCGGGCAAATTCCCGGCGGTGGGACTGACAGCCTGACACACTGTATGGTGAATGGGGATACTGGGGATTTACATCATCGCCGGTTCATCGCATTGGGACGAAACCTGGATAATTCTGGTTTTTGAATGATTGTTTCGGTAATACTAAGAGCAATTGATTTCATGCTTAGTTAGACAGATTTGGCTGCTCGTATCATATGGAGTATGTGGGATCAAATAAATTAGGATTGCTTCCCCCTTCCGGATAAATTGCTGAGATCGTCTTGACTTGACTTTGACGGCGTCTGACTGTCTGTGTGTGTTGAATAGATCAAACTTCCCGTGCGCACCGTAATTTGGCTGCTTTGTATAAAATTCCTATTTCTCTCGCTTCCTCCTCCTTTTAATTTCTCTTCTTCTTGTCTTCTTCTTCCCTTTCACCCTTATTTTCCTCCTTCGGACCCCTCCCCTCCGGCTTTACTACGTCATCGTCCCTCCCCCGCCATCTGCCATCTAACCAAAAAAATCAGACAAGAACAGTAACGACCACAGCGACAATGGCGTCCCAAGGCCCATTGTACATTGGTTTCGACCTCTCCACCCAACAACTCAAAGGTCTAGTAGTCAATTCCGACCTGAAAGTCGAATACATTGCGAAATTCGACTTCGACGCCGACTCGCACGGTTTCCCCATCAAAAAGGGCGTTCTAATCAACGAGGCCGAGCACGAGGTAGTCGCACCCGTTGCGCTGTGGCTGCAGGCGCTGGATGGGGTGTTGAGCGAGTTGAAAAAGCAGGGTTTGGACTTTACCCGTGTCAAGGGCGTTAGTGGTGCGGGACAGCAGCATGGCAGTGTGTATTGGGGCGAGAATGCGGAGAGGTTGCTCAAGGGGCTGGATTCGAAGAAGACGCTCGAAGAGCAGCTGAGTGAGGCTTTCTCGCACCCGTATAGCCCTAATTGGCAGGATTCGAGTACGCAGAAGGAGTGTGATGAGTTTGATGCGGTGTTGGGGAGTAAGGAAGAATTGGCGACCGTGACGGGGAGTAAGGCTCATCATGTAAGTTTTTTTCTCACCGAGATGGAGGGGAGGGGAAGCTGTTTTGTATCTGGAGCTGACTTTATTCGAAGAGATTCACTGGTCCGCAGATTCTTCGGTTCCAGAGAAAATACCCCGATGTATACGGAAAGACTGCGAGGATCTCGCTGGTCTCGTCTTTCCTGGCGTCCTTGCTTCTGGGCCGCATTGCTCCGTTTGATATTTCCGATGTGTGCGGAATGAACTTGTGGAATATCAAGAAGGGTGCTTATGACGATCGGATCCTTGAGCTGTTTGCTGGCTCCTTTGGTGTCGCAGACCTCAAGCGCAAGCTGGGTGATGTCCCTGAGGACGGAGGCCTTCATCTGGGCATGATTGACCAGTACTATGTCGACCGTTATGGCTTCAGCCCCGACTGTACCGTAATTCCATCGACCGGAGACAACCCAGCAACTATTCTTGCTCTGCCATTGAGACCATCTGATGCGATGGTTTCGCTGGGAACTTCGACTACTTTCCTCATGTCGACCCCCAGCTACAAGCCAGACCCAGCCACCCATTTCTTCAACCACCCTACCACTCCCGGCCTGTACATGTTCATGCTATGCTACAAGAACGGTGGCCTGGCTCGTGAGCAAGTCCGCGATGCCATTGATCAGAAATTGGGCAAAGACTCATCTGCTGCCCAATGGGCAAACTTTGACCAGGTAACTCTCCAGACACCAGCCATGGGCCAGAAGAACGCTTCAGACCCTATGAAACTGGGTCTTTTCTTCCCCAAACCTGAGATTGTCCCGAACCTGCGCGCAGGACAATGGCGTTTCAACTATGACCCGACCGAGAAGCGTCTGACAGAAACCGATGACGGATGGGATCACCCTCTGGACGAAGCTCGTGCTATCGTCGAGAGCCAGATGCTGTCCCTCCGTTTGCGGTCACGAGGCCTGACCCAGAGCCCAGGCAATGGCCTTCCTGCCCAACCACGCCGAGTGTATCTTGTCGGTGGAGGCTCCAAGAACAAGGCTATTGCTGAGGTTGCTGGGGAGATCCTAGGCGGCGTGGAAGGTGTATATAAGCTAGATGTTGGAGATAACGCCTGTGCGTTGGGAGCGGCGTACAAGGCCGTGTGGGGATTGGAAAGAACTCCTGGACAGACATTTGAGGACCTGATTGGCCAGAGATGGAGAGAAGAGGAGTTTATCGAGAAGATTGCCGATGGATACCAGAAGGGAGTGTTTGAAAAGTATGGGCAGGCTGTAGAGGGATTCGAAAAAGTGGAGGAGGAAGTCCTGAAGCAGGAAGCCAAAAAGAAGCAGACTCAGTAGAAAAACGGCATAAATGCCGCACATGATTTAATTAATTTATTTACGCTATTTACATAACCATGATGCTATTGCAGCACTATATAAGGCTTGTATGTATGGCCGCGGCAGATCACGACGCCCCTTGCCCTTTTCGGTCGCCGTCCAGCAAAAGTTGCGGCCACACAAAACCACCTCGACTCGCTCTCACCGTCATTCAGCAGAGCCATTCCAAGACCCCCAACGTATCTGGAGAGTCGAAGAATTAGACCAAAAGCCCATCCAGGCCATCGAAAGCGAAAAGCAGTGAGTTGTCTGCCATCATTTTACCCAAGTGACTGGGTCTGACTCTAGTCTCTCCCTTAGGCCAGCCCCGAAACACCGCCGAGAGGGCCAAAAACCACCCGTGGTTCCATCAACCTGCCGTTTCGATGATATGACCCTCCGCCTCGATTTTTAACCATACCCAACACCAAACCGTCCCTGTCGAACGCAGTCTTAATTCCCTCCCTTTGCTTTCTGAGTCTTTCCCCGACTCTGAAGGCACTTCGGCTGGTCGAAGATGGAAGAGCAGGTACGCATTTGCATTTCTCTCCCGCACACTGCCCTATTTTTTTTTTTTTTTTTTTTGTTGTCATAGGCAAGAGGGAAAAAAGAAAAAAAAAAAGCCCTTCCCCTCCCCCACCACTGGCCCCCTCGTGCCCCTCCTTTGGTCTTGTTTTCTCAATGAACAATGGGCAGAAAACATGTAATTTCTAACAAAAATGTAATCTAAATAGGTAATAAATGCCATCCAAATCGGCTGGGACGCTTCCTCAGACCATGCCCTCAAGACACAAGCCTTCGAATATTTGAATCAGCTCCGCACCGACCCCTCGGGATGGCAGCTTTGTCTCCCCCTCGTTACAAAAACCCCTCAGAACTCGGAAGTCGTACGGCATGTGGCTCTGGAAATTGTCAACAGCGCCGCCCAGGGAGGTCTCATTGATCCGCAGGCTCTAGGTTATGTCCGGGATGGATTGCTGGCCTATCTCCGCCAGGTGTACGGCCAGGAAGCTGCCGCCCCCGACCCGGCCAACATTCAGAATAAGATCGCCCAGACGATTACCTTCCTCTTCTCGGCTCTCTATGCCAGCGGCTGGGAATCCTTTTTCGATGACCTTCAGAGCCTGACCTACAAGTCCCCCGCTAGCACAACACGCGACAACCCGTTGGGCATCATTTTCTACCTCCGAGTCATTAACTCTATTCACGATGAGATTGGTGATGTGCTTGTATCACGATCCCGCACGGAACAAGACAGGGCGAACTTGCTGAAGGATTTGATTCGACAGAGGGATATGCAGAAGATCGCCACTTCCTGGCAAGAGATCCTGTCCGCGTGGCAGGATGGAAACGACACAATCGTGCAGATGGCGCTGAAGGCGGTCGGTAGCTGGGTCAGCTGGATTGATATCGGTCTCGTGGTGAACCAGACCATGCTTGACCTTTTGTTCCAGCAGCTTGGACGAGCACAGAAGCCGGAAATGAGAGAGGGAGAAGACAAGATTCGAGATGCGGCCATTGACGTTTTTACAGAGATTATCGCCAAAAAGATGAAGCCGGAGGATAAGATTGACATGATTCTCTTCCTTAACCTCGACACCATCGTTACCCAGCTTTCGAACAGCCCTCCTCTCCGTGACAACCGGTTTACCTCCATGTACGATACGGATTTGGCGGAAACGGTTGCGAAACTCGTCAACGGCACCGTCATTGATATTTCGAGGGCGTTGGAAGCGGACACCGTCACTCCCGACTGCAAGGAAAAGGCAACCGGTCTACTTCAGGTGTTCCTCCCCCATATCCTACGATTCTTCTCCGATGAGTACGATGAGGTGTGCTCGACCGTCATCCCATGTGTGAACGATCTGCTGTCCTACTGTCGAAAGATCGCCAAGACAAACCCGGTGCTCGCTGCCCAGCACTCCGAGATCTTGCTTCCCATCCTGAAGGCGATCATTGCGAAGATGCGCTACGATGACACTTCTTCCTGGGGAGACGAGGATGAGCAGACAGACGAGGCTGAGTTCCAGGAGCTCCGGAAGAGATTGGGTGTTCTACAGCAAATCATTGCTTCGGTCAACGAACAGCTTTATATGGATGCGATCTCGGAGCTGGTGGGAACGACGTTTGAGAATCTGCGGCAGTCTGGAGGCCAACTGGATTGGCGTGACTTGGACCTCGCCTTGCATGAGATGTTCTTATTCGGCGACCTTGCTGTCAAGGGTGGTGGTCTGTACAACAAAAACAGTCCCAACAACCCCGCCTCGGAGCGACTTATCGCTATGATGCAGAGGATGGTTGAGTCTGGTAGGTTCTGGGACGATGATTTATTTGAATATGGCAGTCTAACAATTCGCAGATATCAGGTCTTTCACCCACCCTGCAACACAATTGCAGTACATGGAAATCTGCGTGCGTTACAGCGCATTTTTCCAGCATAACACCCACCTTATTCCCGGTGTTTTGGAAAGCTTCCTGCAACTCGTACACCACCCCGTTAAGAAGGTCAAGACCCGGTCGTGGTACTTGTTCCAACGCTTGGTGAAGCATTTGCGAACGCAGATCGGCAATGTTGCGCAAACGGTTGTGGAGGCTCTGGGCGACCTGCTGGTTATACAGGCCGAGGTTCCTTCCGAAGGGGAAGATGGAGATGAGATGTCCTCGGAGGATCACGAAGGATCAGCCGATGCTGTTTTCAACTGCCAGCTCTATTTGTTCGAGGCAGTTGGCATCATTTGCTCCACCCCGACTGTCCCAGCTGACAAGCAGGTTGTCTACTCGCAGATGATCCTGAACCCCATCTTCCTCGACATGGAAAGGAATCTCACTGCGGCCAAGGCCAACGACGAGCGTGCCTTGCTGCAAATCCACCATGACATCATGGCTCTTGGTACACTTGCCAGAGGCTTCTCGGACTGGATGCCCGGAACAAGCTCTCCCGCAAATCTGCCGCCAGCTGTAGTGTCTGAAGGCTTCTGCCAAGTATCTGAAGCTACGCTTGTTTCCCTCGACTCGCTCAAGGGGTCATTCATGATCAGAACCGCTGCTCGATCTGCCTTCGCGAGACTTATCGGCGTTGTGGGTCCCCGAATCCTTCCTCAGTTGCCCACCTGGATCGATGGTCTTCTTACTCAGACTTCGTCACGAGACGAGATTGCTCTTTTCCTGCGTCTCTTGGATCAAGTGATTTTCGGATTCAAGACTGAAATCTACACCATCCTCGACACCCTTCTCACACCTTTCCTGCAGCGAGTTTTCGCCAGCATTGCAGACCCTACCACGGGCACGGACGATGAAATTCAGCTGGCGGAATTGAAGCGGGAGTACCTCAATTTCCTGCTTGCTGTGATGAACAATGAATTGGGGACTGTCATCATCAGCGAAAGTAAGTTCCAAATATCCTGTTCCAGTTTGGATCTGTTGATGCTAACATGACCAGGAAACCAACCTATCTTTGAAACCGTTATCACTACGATTGAACACTTCTCAAAGGATGTTGAGGACTTTACTACTGCCAAGATGGCCTTTTCGGTTCTTTGCCGAATGGCCAGCTTCTGGGGTGGGCCCGATGTCGCACCAGCTGAGGCCAACGGTGCGCAGCCGCAGGCATCCCTTCCTGGCTTTGGCCAGTTTATGATCACCCGATTCTCGCCTTTGTGTTGGGCGCTTCCTGCTACGCCATCCTTCAACCCCAAGGACGCAATGGCCAAGCAGGTCCTTGCTGAAGCTGGATCTTTGCAGCGGATTATCTACTCGAAGACGGGAATGGAGTATGCTCAATACCTCCGCGACCGCGAATTACCTTCTATGGGCATGGGAACGGAATTGATTGAAGAGTTTTTGAATGCTTTGAGCCGGCTGGACCTGAAGGGTTTCCGGCAGTTTTTCCCAGTAAGTTTCACCGGTCTGACTAGTAGGCTCATTTCTAACAAAGACAGTCTTTCATCCAACGATTGAGCGCATGAAGCGACGAATTACGCTCAATGTGATTATTTGATGTTTTTAATGTTTCGATTCATATTTCTTCTTTCACCCCCCATTTCACCCAATCATTTCTATGTTCTATTTTCCTTTTAGATTCCCCCACGGTTTGGTTTGATGAGCTGATGTTCTCACGTGATCCTTTACCTTGATGCTCTGTCGCCCGGACTCATTATTGCCACTGTCTGGATGATTTCTTCGAACCAAAAAGAAAGAAAAAAGGGTATATAGTTTGTGACGCACTTGCATGATCAGGCGTTGATATACAGAGCATTTACTTTGTCTCTGCGTTTTTTTCTGAAAAAAATGATTTGAAAAGAAAAAAAATCGGGCAATGGTGGGATCAGCCGAGATAGAAGGATAGGTATGCATGTTTTGGAATTGGGTAAGTGTTACATGTGTGGCAATCTGATAGATCCAATCCAATGTTGTTCTCATGGATGATCTGTGACGTGTACCCCTGTTTATCATGTATGGACATGGTTATCGTGGATAGTAGCCTGTATATCTTCTTACCTGACCGTGGCTATACATGACTACGCCATCATGAAGCATCGAGCAAATTTCCCTATAGATAGAAAATGAAGACACTTGAGAATATCATGATTCACCTGTAAGCATACACACTAGCGATCATCGTGGCGTTCCATGGTTCTTTGTCTTGATGGCTCCCCACCACTGCGGCGGCCGTCTATCTGAGAACTGCTCACCCAATCGTTAGCATTGAACAGGGGTTTGAAGGCGCTTATTGTACTGTAACTGAGACTTGGTCTCTGTATCTTTTGAAATCGCCCAGGCGTGCGGGGCTTTGACTGATATCATTTCTTTGTCTGAGGTGTCAGCACCACGTGACTCTGTAATTGTATGAACCCCAGCAACACCTCTCTCTGAGGAACTACCCAACCTCAAATTCATCGTCGAGGGGGGGAACTGTTACCAGCATAGCTTCTTGCATGAGTCTGACTCTGTATTGCTAGCTTCAATCATGTCTGAGAATCGTGGTCGTGGTGGTGGTCGCGGGCGAGGACGAGGCGGTGATCGCGGGAGGGGCGGCGGTGGTGGCCGGGGAGACTTTAACATTCCATTCCGTCCTTCGCCTGGAGGAAGAGGACAGGGACCATCGCAAGAGTCTCGTGGAGGGGGCGATCGTGGCAGAGGGGGGTTCAGAGGTGACCGTGGCAGAGGAGATTTCAGAGGTGGGAGGGGAGGTCCGCGGGGAGGAGGTGATCGAGGTGGGTTTGGTGGTAGAGGCCGTGGAGGTGGTCCTGGTGGCCCTGCTGAACCTCATGCCTTCAGGTAAATGGGTTTTTCTTTTTACGTGTCACTTGTCACTTGGCATATATGTTATGGCATATATGAGATCGTTGCAACTTGTACTTACGTTACATCCCCGTGCTCAGTCCCGGCTACCCGCCTGCTCTAGATGAGGGTGTTGCTAGTGTCGAGAAGGATGTCGAAAAGGCACTCAAGGTCTCGTCGCAGAAGAAGAATCTTGATCCGCGAATGCCTGAGCGACCTGGGTTTGGTACTCAGGGAAAGCAGATCATGTTGTGGACCAACTCTTTCCCGCTGGCGTTCAAGGGCGATCTTCAACTATACCGCTACAGCGTTGAGATCTTGTCGGGTGATGAGCGTGGTCGAGTTCCCACGGGCAAGAAGGTGAACCGCGTTATCCAATTGCTGCTCGAGGACCATTTCGCGGCAAACAAGCGTGATATCGCTACCGACTTCAAGTCCAACCTTATCAGCAAGACTCAGCTGGAGCTCCAGGATGTCTATGAGATCCGGTACAGAAGCGAATATGAGGATGAGATCCCTGAGAACTCGCCTACTTACCGATGCCGTTTGCAGGCTACGGGTACGCTTTCTACGTCTGAGCTGATCAATTACCTTACCTCGAGTGGTGTTGGTGCTATGCTTCGATCTAAGGAAGAGATTATCCAAGGCTTGAACATTGTCATGGGACATACCCCCAAGGCATCTACGGAGATTGCATCTATCGGCCAGAGCAAGCACTATAAGCTGGCTGCCACGGAGACTTTTGATCTTGGTGCTGGTCTCAAGGCCCTCCAAGGATTCTTCTTTAGTGTGCGTGCCGCTACTGCCCGTGTTATCGTCAATGTCCAGGTCAAGAATGCTGCGTTCTATGAAGATGGCCCGCTTGAGCGGTTGATGTATGCTTACACGGAAGAGAATGGCTCAAGCAAGGTCAAGCTTGGAAACTTCCTCAAGCGGGTTTCCGTTAGACTTACCCATATCATCAAGAAGGATAAAAAGGGCCGCGTGGTTCCAAGGATGAAGACAATTGCAGGTGTTGCAACCCGCGATGATGGTCGCGATGAACAGAACCCCCCTATCATTCGCGAATTCGGTGCTGGGCCTAAGGATGTTCAGTTCTTCTTGGGCGGTGCTCCAGGTGAAGGGCCCGCAGGAAAGCCACAGTCTAAAGGCAAGGGCAAGAAGCCTGCTAAGGCTGGTCCCCCGCCTCCTTCTGCTGGTGGACGATACATCACTGTTTATGACTTTTTCCGGGAGAGTAAGTTAGATCCAGCAGTTGAAGTGGGTTTCGCTAACGCGTTCTAGCCTACAACATTACCATCAAAGATCCCAGTCTACCTGTTATTAATGTCGGCACTCGTCAGCGCCCATCTTATCTGCCTGCAGATGTATGCCAGGTGCTTCCTGGTCAGCCTTCGAACTCGAAGTTGAGTCCATCTCAAACCCAGAGGATGATCCGATTTGCAGTGCGTAAGCCTGCTCAGAATGCGCAGTCCATTATCACCTCGGGAGTTCAGACATTGGGTCTCGAGTCTGCTGACTCTACTCTTGTAAGTCTGACTATTCCATTTGAACTCTGGTCTAGATTGCTGATTTTCTTAGGATTCGTTTGGAATGCAGTTGACTCCCAAGTTAATGACGGTTCCTGGTCGTGTGCTGAACTGCCCCGATGTCAAATATGCTGGCAACAAGGTTATCAAGCCTAGGTTTGGCAGTTGGAACATGGTATCCATCCAATTTGCCTCCAAAACGGAGCTGCCTTACTGGACATACCTGTGGCTGTCTTACCCGAATGGGCGCGATCAATGGAGAGATGAGGAAGGGTTGAAACCGACGATTGACGCTTTCACTGATGTGCTCCGACAGACTGGCATTAACGCTATTAACTGCGTCCGTGGTCAGCGCGCTACCGTCCGAAGCGAGCAGGACATCGACAATGCCGTTCAAAATTTCGCTCGTGCTCCCAAGCCTCCCAAGTTTATCCTGGTCATCTTGCCAGCGGCTGACTCAGCTATCTACAACCAGGTCAAGTATGCCTGCGATGTCCAAGCTGGAATTCCTAATGTGTGCGTTGTTGCACAGAAATTTGCAAAGCCCAACAACGCGCAGTACTTTGCGAATGTGGCACTCAAGTTCAACCTGAAGCTTGGTGGTCGCAACCAGGTCTTGGACCCTGCCAAGCTAGGTGTTCTTTCCGAGGGCAAGACGATGGTTGTTGGTATTGATGTGACGCATCCGTCGCCTGGCTCGGCGTCTAACGCCCCTAGTGTGGCCGCTATTGTTGCGTCTGTTGATCGACATCTCGCACAGTGGCCGGCTGATTTGCGGGTTCAAACTGCGCGTCAGGAGATGGTGTCTGATTTGGACACTATGTTGAAATCCCGTCTCCATCTATGGATGAAGCATAATGGCTCATACCCGCAGAACATTCTTGTCTACCGAGACGGAGTGTCTGAAGGACAGTATGATCAGGTTCTTGACAAGGAACTGCCGGCTCTGCGCAAGGCGTGCAAGGAGCTCTACCCGGCCACTTCTACCAGCAAGGGCTTCCCCAAGATCACGATTGTTGTTGTCGGAAAGCGCCACCACCACCGCTTCTACCCGACTAGGACGGAGGACGCGGACCGATCATCGAACCCTCAGAACGGTACCGTGGTCGACCGTGGTGTCACTGAAGCCTGGAACTGGGACTTTTTCCTGCAGGCGCACACTGCTCTCCAGGGGACTGCTCGTCCCGCCCACTACTACATCGTCTATGATGAAATTTTCCGCGACCAAAAGGTGCAAAAGCCATTCCAGACTGCTGCCGACGCTCTTGAGGATGTCACCCACAACCTCTGCTATCTCTTTGGACGTGCCACCAAGGCCGTAAGTATCTGTCCCCCGGCGTACTATGCGGATCTGGTTTGCGAGCGAGCACGATGTTACATGAGTGGATTGTTTGATCCTTCTCTCCCTGCGAGCCCTGCGACTAGTGTGACGGGAGACAGGAGGGGGCCTTCTCAGGCAGACTCGAGCCGCGTGCGGATTCACGAGAATGTTCGCGATGCCATGTTTTACATTTAGGATGTGAATTGGATATGATTGGTATCTGATGAGAGAAATTGGAATAATTATCAGCTGGAGCATTGGATTGCATTTAATGACGGAATGAATATTCATTTTTACTAAAACTCAGCTCATACACCTTTCACTATGCATATAGATAGATATGATCAAAGCTTCGCCAACGCCTCAATCTCCCTCTGCACCCTCTTCCACGACTCAACCCCCCTCTTCGCAGCATCATCTGGCCTGCTCTCCCTCTCCCGCATCCTCCGATCAAAAATCTCCATCGACACATACCCCGTAAACCCCTTCTCCACCAACCACGTCCTCGCAATCTCCGAAACAGGCATATAGCCACCCAACTGCGTCTCCCCAGGAAACGGCCTCGCATGCTTACTCCACGTAAACTGCGCTGCCTCCCCGTCCACAAACCACGGATGCGCGGCGCTGAACGGCGGATCGAACCATTCGCCATCAGACAGCTGCACGTAGAATATCTTCTCCAGGGGACAAGTATCCACGAAATACCTTAGCGTAGCAGCCAAATCGGCATCAGCGTTGGGAAACTTCCCAGAGACAGAAAACGGATCTGCCCAGAGTTTCGTCACAACGTGGAATGTATCCAGACACAGCCCGAAATTCGGCCTATCCACTTTCTGGACTATCTCTAGCGAAGACTCCCATGTCGAACAGTACGTGCCCCAGGATAGAGCTTCATAGGCAACCGATACGATCGGTGCCTGGGCGCTGCACAGATCCGCCAACTGGCGGAGCTCAGAGACGATAACCCCTTCATCGCCCGTACAGTCTTTGGGATGGCTATACTGCGACGGGACCTGGAGGTAGGGCGTTCCCAGTCGACGGGCGATGTCGATCCATTCCTTCGCAACCGCCAACCTCTCTTCGATGGGAGAGTTGTGTCCCTCGAAGTTCTCGAACGGGGCGAGAGAGAGGATATCTAGATTAACCTGTGCGCAGAGGGTTTTGATTTTATCCGCGGCGTCGAGCATGGCGATGTTTTGGGAATCAGCATAGAGCTTCAACTCTGAATAGACGATTTCCATTCCCGAGTATCCATTTTGTGCTGCGGTGCGGATTTTCGTGTCGAGTTTGTGGGAGGGATGTTGGGAGAGGGAGATGCTGCTTATTGCTAGTTTGTTGGGGAGCATGATGGGCTGTAGGAAGGTGGTATTGTTAAGTGGGTGATTGTTAATGCGTACGAGGACAGGTTGAAATAGGAGTTCAAGTAAAACGGAAGATAAATTCCGTTGATGAAGACGGAAATGCTGGTGAGATGAGGTCGGGAATGGACTCCGTGTGGTGGTTGTGATTGGTTGGTTTGTATACAACTGAGTACTATTCAATTACAACAACTATGTCTACAGAATAAAATATAGAATATATCAAACAGGATAAAACCCACTCCCCCAATTCCCCGAAACATCCACACCAACACCCGGCAACCCAGGAGCAAGCACCCACTCAACCCCCAGATCCACCTCCCCAATATCACCATTCCCAGCACCACCACCAGTAAATTCATTTCCTGTCCGCGCTCTCTTCCCAGGAATCGAATCCGACCCCCGCCGCGACACCCCCCGTTTCACAGACTGATAATTCCGCTCCCTCTTCTCCCACCGCCGCTGTAGTATAAGCAGAAAGTCGCGCGCGCGTTTTGTGCTCTCCCATGAACATCCGAACTCGTCTAGCGCGCGGAAACACACAGTTAAATTGCGGGACATGGACAATTCGCTATCTTCATCTCCATCCCCGTTTGGCTGTTTGTGAAACACGGACGCGAAGAGGAGGATCAGCGCCGCGGAGCAGGTGATGGAGACGGCTTGGATGTGGATACGCCGGAAGCCGTATCTGGCTTCGTAGAGGTGGAGGAGTTTGGCGATTGCGATGGCCGAGTCGATGCACATTCTCTGGGCGTGCGTGTGGCCGGGTCCTTGGGGGGGTTGGGGTTGAATGTAGTTTTTTGACATCCAGGGTCGGTGGGCGTGGATTATGTCTTGGTGGTATTGCATGCTGATCTTGTTAGTTTTCTGTATAGCTGTATGGGATGGAGGACTTACTGGAGGAGGAGAACATGAGGGAGATAAGGCGTTGTCAGATCGTCAAGATTAACCTGTAATGGATCAGGGAGGGTGGAATGCCAATGTAAGAGTTTGTTGGTTGTTTCTTCGTTGAGGCGTTGGAGTTCGTGGTTTGTTATTTTTGAGCGTCCATATCTACTTGATTAGCACTGAATCACCACAAGATATAGATAGACATACAGATTATGTCCCAATGGCTCCATCATCTCACACAGCAGAATCCTCTGCTCGCTCAAAAGCCCAGTTGGATCATCCTGGATTGAATCTTCGCCTGTAGATTCGGATGATACGTACGGCCACCATCGATTGTAAGTAGACGAAATGGGCTTCTCGACTGTTACATCCTGCATATTGACTCTGAACGGACGGCCGAGATAGAAGCCCCAGAGACTAGAGGGTTAGTACATATATGAAAGACAGCGTGATGACATACTGGTCAACGATGTATGTCCCCCAAAACACCGTGCGGCGTAATTCTGCCTCGGCAGAACTGATAGATCCCTTTTCAACATACGACGATGCATCCATGTGTAGTCCAAGCGCAAAGGCAAGTCGCATTGCCATTCCTATACGATTAGAAAGATAGAATAGTGAAGGGTATACGCATGCATACCACTGTATAACCACCCCCGAGCATCACGCTTACAGCCAATATCATGACCGCTGAGAACAACCATTGCCTGGATGGATGCCAGACACGGGCAGTCCAGTTCAATCTCGAGTAAAGCCTTTGCTCGATCGGCGAAGAAATCCGAAAGTGATTGAGGGAATGTGACGAATGTCGGATGATAGCGGACTTCACAGGCAGCTCCTAGACAGCACCTGAATGTATCATTAGCAGTCTGCTTCAGAAGAGAAGACGATATGAGACATACATCGCATTCGTCAACGCCTCTGAATAATACGGCGTATCCTCCATCTCCAACTGCCACTTCTCTCTCGCCTTTTCATAAATCCCCCTGTCCACAACGTGAAACGCAGGATCATGCCATGTAAAGTAGAGATTAATCAGATGGTCTTCCACCTCCGCAGGAACTGGTTTGTCAATACCCAGTCGCTCCAGGTACTCCAGGCCCTCATTTCGAACCGTCCGGTGGATGGTGAACATGTCTGGTTCTGGCATGGTGATCATATTAAAGTTAGATGTTGGGCCGTAGTATCGGATTTGCCCGTCAGGGGCGAGTTGGAGCGTCCCCATTCGGTCTGAAAGTTGGTTGACGACTTCGTCAATGCCGCTGTTTTCGCTGGATGTGTTGTCGTCTTCTTGTGCGTGGGTATCTGGCTGCTTTGAACGGTCCTGTCCATCTCCAGGAGACACGTCGTCAGACAGTTCCGGTGCTGGCTGGGGATCATCTAGACCAAGTGCTGCCCAGCCCAGGTCCAGTGAGCTCTTCTGCCTTTCTTCATCCTCGACTGTCGGTACAGCCAGGCTGTCCTCCTCAGCCTCAATCTCATCCTGAACAGCCCTCACAGCAGGCTGCATGCCCGACAACTCCAAATTCAAATCCTCATATCGGTCCAACTTGAAATTAATCTGCGTCAGATCCAACACATCCAGAACCCGCTTTAGATCTCTCTCCTGTCCATCTGGCATAGGCGGAGGCTGCAATCCCTTCTCGACCAGAAAACGCGATAATTGACTCACGCGGCTGGCGAGGAGGTTGATTGCTGCTCGGTGGGAGACTCTATCTCATCAATACATATACTTATGCAAATATGCATCTAGGATGTAGTGAAGCGTACTGTCGTTTATCCCCCCCAAGCGGAAAATGGCACTTTTTCCCCTTCAAGCGACAGTTGGAGCAGCAGGGAGATTTGCCATCGCACTTTTGGGTTAGTCATTGTATAGTATTTATCAGGTAGGGTTACGTACCTTTACTTTGCTCTCGCGACAGGGGACACAAGCTGTTGTGACGTGTTTTCGCTTTGAGGGTTTTGTGGATGGCATTTTCAGTGTTGTGTTGGTGGTGAATGTTGGAGATGGAAAATGGTTTGCGAGATTGATTTTATAGAGTGGAGACCCCGCATTTTATGATCGTTTAATTAATTGTATTTGGATTTGCCACGATCGTTTGACGAATTAGAAAAGATAGATTATTATAGATTTATGCAGATGTATTTGTTCAATTCTATCTACATCATCCATGGTATATCCACACCATCTCTAGCTCATTAGCACATATACATTAGGTAACCTTGTACTTGATAAATATCGTCATTTCCATGACTTCCAGAATATAAAATTCATCAATTAATAATAGTAGCGGTACGAGGGCGCCAAATCGCCCATCGCATCTTCCTCCTCTTCAGTCAGCGTCGGCGCATCGGCCGACATGTTCGCTTGTTCGCGGTCGCGTTTCTTGTTCTCGAAATAGCAGGTCAAAAAGTAGGTAATGGCCATGACGGCAGAGAAACACAGGAATGATAAACTGATAATGTATCCGTTTCTGTATAGGGGGGAGTCTTTTTTCAGGAATGCGTAGGTTGAGATGATACCGCCGACTGATCTAGTTAGTTATCATCTTTCATCACAGTATTGTGTAGACTCACTGTTTCCAAAACCAATCTGCCAGGCTGTTCCAACACTGCGACGGCGGTGGCCTCCTAGGTTCATGGCGAACCAGCAAACAAGCACTGGCATGGCGCTGTAGCATCCACAGGTCACCAGGAAAAGAGCTCCGTATTGGATGTGGTGTTTCGCTGGATCGGTAATGTTCAGCAGCATTCCGTACCCAGCCATTGCGATCAACATGGGAAACAGGGCAAATAAGAACCGATGGCGGAATCGATCAGAAAGAAAGGCGATCAACATGGAGAAGCCAAACGCAGCGGCCCATGGGGGGATCGAGTACAGCTGGGTTTGGATAGCAGAGTAGCCGTATGTTTTGAGAATAGTTGGTGCAAAGAAGGCGTAGCCTGGATAATTAGCACTATTGATAGATGTAGATATAGATGAGTTGCATACCATAAGCAGTAACGACTTGGCCAAAGTACATCCAGCCACCGATAAAGATTTTGTCTGTTCAGTTAGTATAGTCCATATACTCCGTAGGTGTAGGACTTACAGTCTTTAAACACGGCCAAAACATCCTTAAAGCCAACCGAGACATTCGGCTCAGCCTTGCCAGTATCCTTGGCCAGCTTGTGACGCAGAAACGCGCGCTCATCCTCCGTCAACCATTTCACATCTTCGGGAAAATCAGGCAGGAGGAAAAAGGTGATCATGGCAACGACACAGGTCATGCAGCCTTCGATGATAAACACCCATCGCCATCCATTGTACCCCCGGAGACCCTCCATCTTTCCAAGACCAGTAGCGAGAGCACCACCAAAGGCACCAGCGAGGGTGGTGGAACTGAAGAAGAAACTGAATCGCTTCTGCGCCTCACTGCGCTGATACCACATGCCCATGAGATAGAAACACCCAGGAAACAGACCAGTCTCGAACATGCCCAGGAACCAACGCGTGGCCATCAAACCACCCCAGTTCTGGACGAGTCCTTGACAGACCATGACGACGCCAAAGCCAAACATGCAGAGTGACACTGCATTATTTTGTCAGCGTGTTCATGACAAATAGTTCGGGTGAGTCATACGCCACAAATGCGGTTTCAATTTCTTCATGAGAATATTCGACGGGATTTCAAAAATCACATAGGGCACGAAGAAGATGGTCAGCGCTGTGTTGTATTTGGTGCCTGTTTCGATGTTCAAGTCGGTTTGAAGCCCCAGGGTCGCTGCGTTACTGATGTTGACTCTGCAATCCATTAGCATTGACTGAGATATTCTGTATAATTAATTAATTAATAAATACTCACCGATCCAGAAAAGCAAACAGATACATGGCACACAGACACGGCACCACATGCCAGTCGATTTTGGCCATGAGTTTGCGCTCGTTGACCGTGGGCGGAGGGCGCACCTCCTCCGAGTCAGCCTCGGCTGGCGGATGGTCCCCCGATTCGCGTTCTGTAGAGAGTCAAGGTCAGTGAGGGTATACAGAAGACGAATTAAAAAGAACAAACCTGGAATGCCCATATTGACAGAATTGAGGAAATCCGGATTCTGAAATCGATGGAGGAAAAGGGGAAGAAAAGAAAGAAAAGAAGAAAGGAAAAAGAAAAGAAAAAGGTCGTCAGAAAATAGACCGAACAAGCGTGAGGGGAAAAGGAACGAGGGAAAAATTCTGGGAAGCTAAAAAGACGAGCTGAAAAGATGTCGATCCAAGTGGAGACGCAGGCATGGATAACTGGATATGTGATGCTTTTCATCCATTCATAAGGAGCATCTCATCCCATTATTCTGAAGTGTTCGATCGCACTGCTTATCTGAGGCCGGAAAATGGAGAAACGGTGGGTCGCTGCTGATCGACGCATTCGGGTTATCGCAAGCTGATGAGGTTATTCATCTTATGAATATATCATTGTTATTGATTTTGTTGATGATTGTGTTGGCAGACTAGCTGAATATCTTCATAATACCTCTTTCAGTATAATAGTGTCCCTCCCTTGCAGCATCCGTCTTCCCTGTCGGATATAGACCAGCCTTGTTCCGCATAGTTCACATCAGCTCCATACTCAACCAGCATCTCACCATCTCAAATTGTTGATGTATGGCCGCATTAATCAGCGCAGTTCAAACATCCCCGGTACAGGTGTCAACTTCAGGCCCCCAATCCAGTACTATTTTGACCATGGCGATATCATCCTCTTCATCGCCCAATGCGGTATCGATGCCCGCCCCCATTTCATACTTCGGAGACTCCAGTATTCTCCCCGTTGCGAAGCAGAATCTCTGCTATTTCAAGATATCCCATCGGCCAGCCGTCGCGAGAGTCCTCTCATTCATCTTCTCCCCTTCCCCGTCAACACCCCGTGTGTAACAATGGCTCGGACAACATCTGTCATCCCATTACTCGCTGCAATGTACAGCATTTTCTCGGGTGGACGGTCGGAAATGCCCAATTCCAGTAAGTCCTTGACCGCCGGCGTATCTCGGTGTATTGTCGCTGTCTAATAAGTGGCCATCAATCATGCATTATTTTGTGCTTTCTTTGCTGAGTTTTTTTCCATTTTCGGATGGCGGTGGAATGGATATCTTCTTTCCCAGCTGAATGGTCCTGGTGGAGTTGGTTTTATCCCCGTAAAGGATTTTCTCGCCACAATGGGGTTTCCATGTACGGCTGCCCGAAGTGCATAGCTGTCGCGGTGCTGAGCATTGTGTTTATCTCGATAGTCGTCTAGTAGATGGTAGATGGTGTTGAGATCGCTTCTTCCAGTAATATGCTCAGTCAATCTTGCAACTTCACGATTCATGCCAATAATGCTTGTGCAAAATGATATCTAATGCAAGCGAGATGAATGAGTCAATCCAGCAACTAATGGCGCACTGACATAGAAACTAGTAGTCACTTTGTGGGTCTAATCAAGCACTGTCCATGTCGATCTCCAATTTTGAAGAGTCTATTGCGATTTTTGCTTTTCTCTTCATCATCGTGGGAGGTGTGGATAATTAAGTGATATTAAGTGCCATCTGTGAAGGTGAAGAGAAAAGCTTATGTCTTATGAAGCTTTCAATACTTGTTCCTCTATCTTGGAAAATGGTGCCGCAAATCCATAGATCTTGTATCCCTGGGCGTAATCCTTCCCTTTCTCGCGTTCTATCCAGATTAGCATGACCTTCCTGTTGATAATATACCCATGAAACTCACCATGATCCGGTGGAAACATCTCCATGCGATGTCGGTAGTATTTCTCCCTCAGATCCACCCCATCACTCTTGGCATGAAACGTCGCATACAGACTGGCTCGGCTCTTCTCCGTCCTATTCTCAGCAGATCTGTGGGCCAGATGTGACCCGAAAAGTAAAACATCACCCGCGTCCAACGGAATCGAGACCCAAGCGTGTGCGTCTTCCCAGCCCTGCGAGATTCGGCCACCATCAGCTAGCTCGACCTGCATACGATGCGAGCCGGGGATGACTTCTAAACATCCATTTTCCAGTGTCGCGGCGTCGATGGCGATGTTGGCTGTTATGTGCTCGATGCGTCCGATGTGGTCGTATGCGGGTGCGTCAAGGTGTGCCTGGAAACCATTCCCGTGGGGTTGTTTGTAGTTGATTTTGTCTTTGAAGAGGAGCATGTCCTATCGTTATTAACTTACGGCATTTTCGATGGTGAAGGGTGTATACATCACCAGAAAGAGCTTTGAGAATTTTTCCCAATGCCTCTCCATACAGTAGAGATTTAAACTCGGGATGATAATCGACGAATCTCTCCGTTCGCATGAGCTGTCGCTCGCCGTTGATGTTGATCTCGTTGTAGGGCATCCATTTGCCTTTTTCCTGTGGCCAGGACTTTACTTCTTGTGTCCATTTCTGTAGGGCAATAGGATCGACGAGACGATGTTGATCGACGCGAAGGAGAAGATAGCCATTTTCATGGTATGAAGCGATTTGTTCGGGTGAAAGTGTATACATTTGAGTTGTTTGCTTGATTGTAGCCTTCGAGACTGTTTGTGAATTATGATTCACTTGATTCACTTCCATTTGATAGACCTTTCATCGCCTTATTAAATAATAAACTCTGCTGGTTGAATTTCTTTGGATATGCGTAAATCGACGGCCTTCGTCCCGACAGGCAGCGGGCTTCGTACCGAAATGGCCTCAACGTGATTGGTGGACACGATGTATAAGCATTGAGGGGTAGATGGAGATGAGGTGATTTGTAAGGCTTCTCTCAAAGTTGATTCCTTTCGTTTTCAGGTCTAAGCATTGTGACGGACTTCGTCCCTTGGTATCTGGATTCCACTGTAGAAACCAAAGCTAGCTCTCGTAAATCCCCGAGTCAAGAGGATAATACTTCCATCAATCTAATAGTCGGTCTGAAAGACTCTAGGCACTCATAGCAGTATGGTGTCTCTACCCTCTGTCGAGTCTCATACTCGCGCTGCTATCAAATCACTCTTCGCCTTCCTTCATGCCCAGGGCCAGGGCGACTATCTCGGTGAACAAATCACGCAACTAGAGCACTCTCTTCAGTGTGCCAATCTCGCGCGTCAATCTCCGAAGTATGGCAATGACAAGGAAGTCGTCCTCGCGGCGTTGCTGCACGATGCTGGACGATTCATCCCCGCGGCTGAGAAGATGGGAAGTATGGTTACGCCGGATGGGAGGTACATTGGACGTCAGAGTCATGAAGTCCTCGGAGAGTCTTATCTTCGAGATTTGGGGTTTAGTGAGAAGATTTGTCAACTGGTGGGTGCCCATGTTATGGCCAAGAGGGATTTGGTTTCGACGGACCAGAGCTATTATGATGGGTTGAGTGAAACCAGTAAGCGGACATTTGTGTATCAGGTATATAATCCCATCAATACAATTATAGTTTATGCTTATTGTTGTTAGGGAGGAGTTTTTGCACCAGAGCAAATCCAGGAAGCACAAAAGGATCCGCTCCTTGAAGCCAAACTTGCCGTCAGACGGTGGGACGATTCAGCAAAAGCAGCAGACACCGTAGTTCCACCGTTAAAGGACTATGAAGATATGGCATATCAATGTCTCCTCGGTCAGTACAGCATATCCCCACTGCAATGCTGCAACTGACAATCAATAGAATCCAGATCTAAATTCACCCTGCACTCAAGAGAGTATCACCTCCCCAAAGGACCAACAGTCGTGGTTTGCATTGATGGATTCGATCCAGAGTATCTCAATTCCGGCATTCAATCTGGGATTCTGCCAACCTTCAAATCCTTCGTGGATCAGGGATTCCATGCCACTGCCAAAAGTTGTATGCCGTCATTCACCAATCCCAACAATGTTTCCATCATTACTGGAGCCCCGCCGTCAGCCCATGGGATTGCAGGAAACTTCTTCCTAGATCGAGAAACGGGAAAAGAAACCATGATTACAGATGACTCGTTGCTGCGAGGTTCTACTCTCCTCGAACAAATGTCCCGGCGAGGTGTGCGAGTAGCTGCCATTACGGCCAAAGATAAGCTGCGAAAGATTCTTGCCCACGGCTTGCAAGATGCGATATGCTTCTCGGCAGAGCGGGCAGCTAGTTGCAACCTAGAAGAAAATGGTATCACAGACGTCGAGGCTTGGATTGGTCGACCTGCTCCCAGTCAATACTCGGGCGACTTGTCCCTGTTTGTGCTAGACGCTGGGATCAAGTTGCTAGAAGAGAAAAGATCCGACTTCTTGTACTTGACGCTTTCCGATTATATTCAGCATAAACATGCCCCAGGAAGTAAAGAGTCTGACCATTTCATGAAGGCTATCGACGAGCGATTGCAGAAGCTTTCTGCTTTTGCCCCGATCATCGGAGTCACTGGTGACCACGGCATGAGCCAAAAGTCCAATGCAGCCGGTGAGCCAAATGTTCTCTTCCTCGAGGATGTGTTAAACGAAAGATTTGGCCCTGGTGCATCAAGAGTCATCTGCCCCATTACAGATCCATTTGTTCGACATCATGGTGCTCTTGGTTCGTTTGTTCGGGTCTACCTCAAAGATTCAATACAGCTCGAGCCGATGCTCTCTTTTTGCCAGTCACTTCCGGATATCGAGAATGCTCTGGGCGGAAATGAAGCAGCACAGAAGTATGAAATGCCATTAGACCGGGAAGGCGATATCGTTGTCATTTCAAAGTCTCATGCAGTCATCGGAAGTCGCGAATCTGAACACGACCTATCTAAAGTGAAAGACCACCCTCTACGCTCACATGGTGGTCTGAGCGAGCAGAATATTCCAGTTATCATGTCCAAGCCGGTGCAAAGTCTTCGAGCTTCCGAGTTGAGGAGTTGGAGAAACTATGACATTTTCGATCTTGTGCTCAACTGGCACTCTTGATATTTATCTATTGTTGGCTGTAAGAAGGCCCGTTTGATGTACTGTAGTGGAGTAACCAGTTATCAAAATCCGAAGAGTTGGTTAGAAAATCAAAGTTGGTCATGTTTTCCATCCAGGTCATGTCATTAAGCGACAGATGCTCAGGGCCCGGAGACGGATGAGGCGCTGTTTCATGGCTCATATGGACTGGCTCCTGACATTTCAATAGTAATTTGTCCAGCCCTCCGGCAATTACGACGAGCAAATGCTGGCGGTGCATTGATCGGGTAACCTCACGCAATGCGATGACTGTTTGGGAAACGAGAGACAGAATCTTCGTAGTATCAATCCGGATTGCAGTTGCATACTTCGTTGCTACTTTAAGCAAGAAGACAACGGCAAATGCAAGCATGGTGTCAAAGTAGAGCGGTAAGCCATTCAAAAAGGATCGAAATTCTCCATCTGATACAATAACCCTGAGGATGGACATGGCGGACAATACACCAGTATTGGCAATTTCCTCCATTTCAGGTGTTAAGCATTGCGAAGAATCTTGTGCCGTGGGTGCACCTCTGAATGCATGTGAGCAGAGATAGAGCTTTGCAAAGTGAAAGTGGAAACCAACGCCCTTCTGGGGATAGTTTCCAACATTCTTACTCGACCGAAATGTTTCACTCCAATCTGCATGCCATGTATCTAAGGCAATTGCATATCTGCGAAGCTGGGGAAGATCCTGCAGAGGAATGGCTGTATCAACATCAACGCCAAATGTATCAAAGACCTGGCCCAGAATAGACCATTCCTTGACCTGGCTAATCAGCCTAGCATCATCCTCTGTCGCATGCTCAATTTCGAGAAATCGGCTGGCAGAGTCGATAATGAATCCCTCACGGGACATTGGAGGTCTGCCGTAGGCAACTGAAAAGTGATGGTCGCATACATAAACAAGATAGTACAACCGGGCACGAAGATACCCTTTCCGCTCACCATTTAGAGCTTTATAAATCCCATGATGGAGTTTGATATCGGATGCAATTCGAACGGCTGGTCAATCAGCTTTGTCAATTGTTAGGATAAATTGACCTACCAGTTCCAACCGATGCCCATGAAAGCTCATGCAGCCAAAAGGCACCAATACATAGACCCCGTACGTCATCATCATTGACCTTTGTGGAGAATGTCTGTGCTGCAGCGAGAGCTTTATACTCACGGTAACAAACATCAAACAGATGACTCAAGGACTGCGAATGTAGAGCTCCGACTGTACAGACGGCAGCTGTTAATAGTGGGGACGTCCTTCGCACCGAGTCTAGGCTGGTGTGATCTCCTAAAATGCGATACAAGAAATGGTCTAGCCGTAGATTATATATATCAAACAAAGACAGCGCTTGGTGCAGGGATAGGATCCCAATGGAAATCAAGTCTGGACTGCCTGAAGGGATATCGTTCGATGAAGCTGTCCCCCGAATTTCGGAGACACATGCGGCTGGAATCGAAGCTGGACCACCTCGAGGATCCATTACAATCTCCCATGCTTGTGCTTGCTCATCGCTATTTTCAATGGAGGATTCTGGGCTTTGAGTAGATGGGCCTGCATTTACTGCAGCTGGGGTGGTCGAATCTGCATCATTTTGGGCTGGAAGCTGCACTTCTGGCAGGCTTACTTTCGTCACAACCTGAGCCATGGTCTCTTCCAGCCATCGTAGCTTCTGTGACACTGCATCTTTCCACCTGTTTATATGAGCCCCTGATTCTGAACCGATGTCGAGAGTATTTACGTTGCATCATCTTCCATCAACATTTGTAAACTCCGGTTGACCGCACAGGACAAGCCTCTTTTCTTGCATCGAGAGCATGGAGTCTGGCCATCTCGCATGTGACATTTTACCTATCATGTTCTCAGTTAGCTACCTTTTAGACAGCTGTATATAGAAGCGCACCTTCTGTTTACGACATGCAACACAGGCGGTAATCTTGCGAGTAATGTCTGGGGGTTTCCTATCACCAAATGACTCGCGTAGAGCACTGACACCTGGTGGAGACGGGAGAGAGACATCCATGATTCCAATCTTCCAGGCACCCTTCCGAAAGCCAATCAAGATGAAGGTAAAAAATAGACGTCAGGTCTTCGTTTGGCTCTCGGAGAGATGTGGAGAAAAGAAAGTGACAACAGGACTTCGCACCGAAGATATAGCGGGGGAAGCCTCAGGCTGCGGGGGCCGCCGATAAGCACGTGGGCGCTTGACTGGCTGCTCGACCAAACACTCCTCGACGCGAATCTGCTCGCGTGTTGTTTTACTTCATCATTCCCACATCGTGGCAATTGGGTACGTGCTGATTGCTTCTTGTCGTGGTATTGGAATGGACCACTGCATTATTCCATGGTACTTCCTTCCGATGGTAACCACGAGTATCTCGGATATTGTCTCGTGCTTCTTGAATAGCATAATATATAGCATACCTACCAAAGCAGCCATGGCAAGAAATAAGATGGTTGTCAAGATCAGAAGCAATCACCGCCCGTCAAAATGGTCTCTCTGGAGGCAAAATTACGGTTCCTAGTTACCACTGGAGTCGGCTTCTTTGCTGACGGTTATCTCAACCTAACAATTGGCCTTGGTCTGTAGCATATTCCTCTTAATACAGATGTATACTAATAGCATGCAGCTGTGCCAATACTTGGACATCTCTACTTCCAAACGGACAATGGCACGGTGCCGTCGGTCGACAGTGATATAATCAAAGGCAGCCTAAGTCTAGGCATGGTTGTTGGCCAACTCGTTTTCGGGGTCTTGGGAGACGCATGGGGCCGACATACTATCTATGGCAAGGAGCTGCTCGTGACAATATTCGGAGCCCTGATGGTGATCTTACTACCTTGGGGAAATTTCTCCACAAAAGCTATTACGGCATGGGTATCCATTTTCCGGGTAGTGACTGGAATCGGTATTGGAGCAGGTAATGTTTTCTCTAATACAAGATATAAGTGCAGACTAACTAGATAGACTACCCCATGTCATCATCCCTATCAGCAGAAAAGCCGCCATTGGGCTCACGAGCCGTGCAGGTGTTGTCGGTTTTCTCGAATATTGGCTTAGGAAATATGGCAGCCAGTATTGTCTTCCTGGTCCTGCTAAAAGCCTTTGAAGGGCCAGTAGCCACAAATCAGCACCATCTCGAGTGGGTATGGCGACTTCTGCTGGGAATTGGCATCGTTCCTGCTGCTTTGACACTGTATGCCCGGCTTACTATTGGTGAGACGACGCCGTATCGGCAATGTGAGTTTATCCTGGGTATTATCATTAAGTTTAAAACGCTGATTTTAATGTAGTCGTTATTAGCGGAGATACCAGGCAAAAGCGCGGATTAAAAGAGCAGTGGAATGATTTCCGTATCTACTTCGGCAAGTGGAGGCATGCCAAAGTCCTCTTTGCCACTGCTGCTTCTTGGTTTCTTTTGTAAGCTGATATACAGCCATAGTCGTACAATTGGAGCTGACGATCTAGTGATATCGCATACTATGGTGTCAATCTCAATCAGAGCATCATATTATCGAGGATTGGCTTTGCTAAAGGGGCAACACCCTGGCAAACCCTGTATAAGACAGCAGTGGGCAATATAATTGTCCAGGCTGCCGTAAGCACACTTCTTCAACATCTTTTCTATCTCATCACTTACCATGCTCAGGGCTACCTACCCGGCTTCTATGCCGGCATCATTCTCCCAGACCGCATGGGACGTGTACGCCAGCAGTTTTACACATGCATCATCGCCTGCATACTATACGCCATCTGGGCCGGTATCAGCTCACCTACCGTCCACACCTCAACAGCCGGGTTGATGATCATCTTTACCATTTCACAATTCACCCTAACCGTTGGGCCCAACTGCACAACATTCCTAATACCAGCCGAAGTATTCCCGACGCGTGTTCGTGGTACAGCGCATGGAATTTCTGCTGCTGCGGGTAAGTGTGGTGCAATCCTCACAGCGTTTGCCTTTGGGACTGTTGAGGATGCAATTGGCTTGAATGGAGTACTGGGTTTATTCTCTGGTGTCATGTTTCTGACTGCTCTGGTGACGTTGTTGATCCCGGAAACGAGGGGGAAGAGCTTGGAGGCTATTGAGAGTGATATGCTGTATGAGGCTACTGCGGGCTCTTCATTCTCTGGGAGTGTCACCAAGATTGAATTTGGATCTGAAGAGAAGGTATGATGGGGGAATCGGCCATCAAAGAGGACATGATGTTATTTTAGAATGAGAAAAACCAATCATTATAAGATGCTACCATCACAGGTTTAAATAGTAGTCACATACAGTATTCATGACTAGAATTATCACAGGGTACACTCATTAACCCATCAAATATGATCCTCCTCACTGAAAGTCTTGGGTTCAAAAGGCAGAGTCACCGCCACAGCAGCAATCAAAACATACAATCCCACACATACCCAAAGAGGCACCGACGATGTCAAATCCGCAAAAGTCGCAATAAAAGGCGAAGACAGAGAAGCAGTCCGCCCACAAGCAACTGCCAATCCGCACCCAGTGCCGCGGAAAGCCGTCGGCATAACCTCCGGCGTATAACTAAGCCATGGAATTTCAGTGAGCTGGTTTGATCATTAGGGCCGAGGATGAAGATTGAATATTCCACGTACGCATATAGTATACCGTAGAAGGCATTCTGCCAGAAATTAATCATGCTAGAGAAGGCAATATTCCCTGCTTCAGTTCGAACAGATGTGAAGGCACCGGCAAAGGATGCGGCACAGAGGGCTGTCAAGGCCATTGACCGTCGTCGACCTAGGATTTTGATGTCAACGAGACATGCTGATAAGACCGGACCAGCGATTCCCACTGTTGATGAAATAGAGTAATCGCGATAAGTCTGGAAGGTTGAGCCATCTCCAATATCGGCGCCGTTGTTTGCCAGGTATATAGGGAGGTAGAGCGTGTAGATAGGGTATCTATCCATGATTGTTAATAATGATGGGGGCGTTATGTATCCATCTTATAACATACGCAATACCAATTTCCATCCATAAAACACTCACACCAGTCGTGGAAATGCCTAATTTTCGTGTCGTAAACAGCCCCCTAATATGGGAGCACTGGCGTCGGGCTTTCTGGGACCTTGTTTCGTTCAACGGTAGTTCCTGAATTGGCCGAAAATCTTGAATTGAAACAGTCACTTCAGACTTGTTCATGCGAGCTACCTTTCCAAGCTCCTCAATTGCATCTTCGAATCGCCCCTGTGTGACGAGCCATTTGGTTGATTCTTCCATGCTCATGCAGAACACTCTGATGAGTGCAAGAACCAGACACAGCCCACCTACTAGAATATACTGATATCTCCAACCCATGTTTGCAGAACTTTTGCATGTGGATGAGGTCGCTTCTGCAGGACAAGAGAATGAATCTATCAACGGCCACGCTGGAGAGGTCAGTCAAAATCTAATATCAAGGGAAGTAACCTACCAAGAAGTCCTCCAACTGCATTTCCAACACCAAACCACATTGCAAGGGCAGTCAGGATGTAGCCCTTTGATCTCGGCAGCCACTCGACGAAAACAGTTAAATCAATAGCGACTACATCAGACGTTTAGCCGCAGTATCACCAATACTATATATCCCTGGGTGGAAAGCTTACTGTTTCCCCCAGCTCCAATTGATTGCAGGCCAATGAACACCGCAAGCGCAGTGAAACTTGGGGACGCTGCTGCTATCATTGTAAAAACAGTCACCACAAATAGAGAAATCTGCCACAGGAGTCTTCGACCGACCAAGTCAGCAGCCAGACCGCATATTATGGCCCCAACCAACGAGCCTGCATACAAGGCTGCTGTGATCATGCTGGGGTATTGAACATCCCATTGCTTTTTCACTTGTGGCAAAACTAGGCCGACTGAAACTGCGAGCATCTAGACGATTGTAAGTTCATGCTCCAGTTTCTCAAGAAAGCATGTGAAGCTGACCTGGTCTACGAAGAAACCAAACCCACAAGTGAAAAACAAACGAATCTGATATTTGCCAAAGCCAATTGTTTGGATGGCATTGTCGACGACGGCGATGTTATGTGATGTGGCTGTACCAGCTATTTCGTGGAGTTGGCCTTCGCATTTCGAGTTTGCCCTCGAGCTTTGCGGCTCATTCTTCTCGTCCATGTTGTGGTTTCTATTCGTACAGGCTGAATGAAATCACTTGATTCCAAACATTCTCGACAATGACAATTCTCCTTGGCCGTCCGCCGATTTATATATCGTGACACGACCAGGAAGGTGATAACACCCATACCGGCTATCATCATGCGGGGTAGGGCAGCAGAGCTCGGCATAATCTCTTCTATCAAAGATAGCCCAAATTATTACGAAGAAAGACAATCGCTTTCCCTTGCGTTATCGATGTCGACAACAGGTAGCCCTAGACCGGTCACGTGAGCGGAAGACGGAAGAGGCAAGGCAGTCCTTCGACTTCACTTTCCACAACCACCAGGATTATGCGCAGATCGTACCTTTTCCCTATCAAGACTGATCGAGCAGTAGCTGGAAAACACAGCACGGATGGATGAAGACTTATCTCATGAGCCACGGGCTAGACACGCCTGTGAGCCTTGTCGGTAAGTGGCAATCAGGTTACCAAGACTGTTCCTAACTCGTTTCCTAACTCGTTTTGCGCAGGAGAAAGAAGACAAAGTGTCCTGGCGAAAAGCCAATTTGTTCGTTTTGTCAAAGGTTAAACCAGAGATGCACCTACATTCAGAGAGATGAGAATAGCCGTCCTATGAAAGTAAGAAACACTGGACCTTCAGGTTCCTTTTCCCGATCCATATTGACTCATTGAAGTCCAGACGTAATTCTAGGGAGAGACTACGTCGACTAGAGGCTCAAATGGAACGCATGAACAATAGCATTCAGTCAGTTCGCTTCGGGTATAGCATACAAGGAGACTGACGTGTTGATAGAACACTTTTTGATCAAAGCGGTACGGGGATACCACGGCAAGATTCGGAAGCTACTACCCATGGACCAGAGAGATTCGATACGACTACAACCGCATCTTCGAATCTAAACTTTGATGCTTCTCGTTGGTATGTGACATAACGGACGTTCTGTAATGGGCAACTTAGGTCAACTGATGATTGCCAGTCCGAATCCTCCCCTGGAAACACTATCCCATTTTGTTGAAATCTACAAAGCCAAATTGCATTTGCAGCCACTTCCTCTTTTTGACATCGATGGGCTGTCTGCGCAAGTGTCACGATTCCCGCAATTCCTGTTGCGAAGCTTTTTGGCAGTTACGCTACTCTTCTCTGGTCATCCATTCTACGGCACCTCAAAGGCTGATGCGATTGAATTTTATGTCCGTTCTTCCCGAGAAACCACAATTTCTCTAGCAGCAGAATGTACACCATCATTAGAAGTCATACAGTCGCTTTGCCTGTTGACGCTCAGTGACATCAGCGGTAAATACTACATCCTACATCAACCAAGGTCTTGACTGATGTATTCCAGCTGGTAAACAAGCTAGAGCACGAATGAATATAGGAATGGCTTCTGTTATCATTAACCTGCATTCTAAACATCTCGAGGGTCTGAAAACAACTTCTATGAGCGTGGACGATAAAGCCAGGTGTTGTTGGAGTGTATTCATTCTCGAGAGGGCATTTACACCGGGACCAAACACGTTGCAGCCCGGTCATAGTCCACTAGTCCACATAAACTACCCCCCCAGTCACCCAAGACCGTCTGATTCTGCTCATACAGACGTATCGAGTATCCCGTATCTGACCTCTGGAAATGCCACAAATGACTTAGGTGTCAATGCGTATTGTCTACAATTGATATCCATCTGGGGCGAGATTGCAGCATACTTGCATCAAGCACGATTGGGTAAGGTTGAAGAGCCCTGGCTCGCCTCTTCCACTTATCATAAATTGGCTGCAAACTTCTATGAATTTGAATCCAGTCTCGCACAGGTGCACAGGTTTAAAAACGTGGGTTTCCAAACTCGATCATATGAGGAAATTGCCCGAGACAAGAGCTATTGGTCACCTTGGCTCGTACTACAAATTACCTTTCATGCCGGCCAAGCACTTTTGCACCATCCTATATTCCACATTGCGACTTTCAGAAAGAACAATACTGTGTTTCAACCACCGACATTTCTCCAACATACAATTGACCAAGCTCTGCTTCATTCCGGTTGGATAGCCCGCTTCATCAGCATGTGCGAGAATCTCGGATATGAGATCTGCGATCCATTCTTGGGTCGTCTTGTGGTAGTGGTTGCAACAATTCACTGGATCTTCTCGCTTGCCAGCGATGAGACCGTCACAGAAAGAGCACGCTCCGACTTTAACCATTGCCAACGATTCATAATTGGCCTAGCAAACAAATGGCCCCAATTCTCTCAATTAGTAAATAGTTCTTTTCTGATAAGTGCATTTGATTGGGCATTAGAAGCTAACAGTTGACCAAGGCGAATGGACTAGAGAATCTTCAAAGCCCTACCCGGCAAGCAAATGGGACTACAAGCCATAATGGGATTTCATCTTTCAAAATATCCTTATTATGGGAGTTACTAGACACCAATTCCACAGTGGCAAGGTTAGATATGTCCCCTCAATCCTTTGCACCTGTCGAGCAACGTATCTCGACACAATATCTCGCCCCGTTACGTGAATCTCCAAGCTACCGGGATGCGGGGCGTTTCGGTCATTCGACAGGTATTCCTGCTTCAGAATTTCCTGCCAGTCCTCTTCCAGGATTTTTGATGAGTGATGACTTTCTTAGTCATGTCGACATACCGGAGTTGTCTCAGTTAGACTTTCGGCCAAGTCTAAACTTCCATGGTGGTCTATAGGCAAAGTCAACAGCAAAGATTTATCTCTATTTCATATTTAAACGTATCGGTTAAACATATCTATCCGTATCGAAGGAAATCCCTAAGACTCTTATCTCTGCTTCGCGGGTATATTCGAGTATCTATGTCGGTCACCATTAACAGAAACCAGCACTGTTAAATCGGAGACAATGGCCAAGGGATCAGCACCCCTACCAAGACGTTCTAAGAATTTTGATCTTCTCTTTATCTTCCCCGCATCTCTTTAACCCGGCTGTTTACGAAAGTCGTCCCGCTGATCTTGATAGAAGGTGGGAACGGTCTGCTCTGCACCGGGTACCGTCCCCACTTCACCCGGTCCCGGAACTCATAGATATGGTTATTTAACTGAGTATCAAAACTATTGCGCAAAAAATTTGCAGTGGTCCAAAAATCTCTTATTGCCTATTCATGGGATATTTCTGAACATTTACATTTTCATCTCAGAGGTTCCATATTGAGCAGTATCGTTCTTAATCAGCAACCAAAGGAAACAAGCACGGCACCATGGCCACTCCATCCAAAACAGCGACTATACTCATCATCGGCGGTGGTGTATTTGGCCTGTCGACTGCTCTCGAGCTCTCCAATCGAGGATACAAAGACATAACTGTCCTCGATCGCCACCTTCCACCAGTTCCTGATGGATCATCTGTCGACATCTCCCGCATCATCCGACCCGATTATGCAGACGAGTTCTATGCTCGAATGGGCCTTGACGCATTGCGAGGCTGGACCAACGAATATACAGAGTTCTTTCATCGCAGCGGTCTCCTCTGTGTCCAATCTCAAGGCTCCACGCGGCATACATATCTCGAACAGTCGAAACAGAATCTTTCGCGGTTGGGAGAGAGCATGACCATACAAACGTTCCAGGGAAATGAAATAATGCATCGACATCCCGGTATTCATGGTGATCTGACGCATACGAGTGGCTATATTAACGTCAATTGCGGATGGGCTGATGCTGAAGGAAGCATTGCTCATTTGGCAAGGCTATGTACGAGGGCTGGGGTCTCCTTCATTGCCGGGAAAAATGGAACGGTGACAGATTTGGTCACACAAGCAATTCAAGGCAAGAAGAAAAAAATCACCGGCGTACGAACTTTATCAGGCAGAAGTATCTCTGCGGATATGGTCATTCTGGCAACAGGGGCATGGACGTCACATTTGATCGAGATGGGAAATCGCACAATCTCAACCGGCCAGCCAGTCGGTTTCATGAAGTTGACGGAACGCGAAGCGTATCAAATGAAGGATTGCCCGGTCATGATTGACCTCAGCACGGGCTTTTTTGTCTTCCCGCCTACACCTGGGAGTCATATTCTCAAAATGGCCAGACACGGGTATGGTTATGAGACAAGGCATAGCTCCAGTTCTGTCCATCATTCAAACCGGTCTTTCTCCGGACCTGATATATCCTCGCAACGCCAATTTCTTCCGTCCGATGCGGAACATTCTTTGAGAGATGGACTGGCACTATTCCTACCCAAGTTCAAAGATCGAATTTTCAGTCAACGGAGATTATGCTGGTACACAGATACTCCCAAGGGGGACTTTATCGTCGATCACCACCCCGAGTATGAGAATCTGTTCCTTGCAACTGGTGGAAGTGGACAGTATGTTCTTTTAATCCCCCGTGTAAACCGCATCTCAATTCTAATGTGGAACACAGTGCATTCAAGTTCCTCCCAGTTCTGGGCCGCCATATAGTGGATAACTTCGAAGGAAAGGCATCGGAGGAGCAGAGGCAAAAGTGGGCGTGGAAAGAAGTTGCCAGCCCTATTCACAAGGGCGATGGAAGTAGGGGTGGTCCTCCAAGACGGGCTCTTTCGCGAGAAGAGCAGGCTCATTTATAATTAGATACATGCTTAGGATACTCTTCAGCATAGAAACATGAAGGAAATTATATACTAAATATCTATATGGTTATATACTAGTCCAGATACAGCTTTTCAAAAGGCACGAATATTTGAAATTTTTGATATCCATATATCATTAAAGTTTGGAGGCCTGATGATTGCTTTGACAGATATCAGAAATGGATCAATTCATAAGAAAAAAAACAGGTAACATTTTTAATATATATGTCTATGAAAGGGCCAAGTGCCGTAAAGGAAAATTGAAAATACAGAGAAAACGCACTATGCAAGAAGATACTTGGCCGCATGCTCAATATGATCATCCGCAAAACTGGCCATAGTGTAGTAGCTGTGGTCGTAGTCGGGCTGGTAGCGGACATTGACGCCCTCGACGCCGGCGTCCTTGGCGGCCTTTTCGAAGTTCTCTGGGAGAAGTTGGCCTTGCTTGTAGAAGTTGTCGCCAGTTCCCTGTATTGTTATTGTTAGTCTATTCTCGATTCTGGGTGTGCAATGTGTCGGGTGTAGGTGGTTACAAAACATACCACGTCAATCAGCACGTCCAAACGGCCGTTCCACTTCTTAACCAACTCTGAGGCATCGTGTTCCTTCCACTTGGCCTGCTGGTCGTCGCCAAAGTATCCGCCAAACGCCTTCTGGCCCCAGGGGCAGTTGATTGGGTTGGAGATGGGAGCAAATGCGGAAACGGACTTGTATTTGCCGGGGTTACGGAGGAACTATCACATCAATTAGCATGGGTGACGAGAATGAGAAGAAAGTCAGGTAGAAAACATACCAATGTGAGAGCACCGTGACCACCCATACTGTGACCGGTGATACTGACACGACTAGAGTCCAGCTGAGGGAAAGCCTCAAAGACAGTCTTGGGCAGCTCTTCAGTCACGTAGGTGTACATGTTGTATCCATTGTTGTAGGGGGCCTTGATGGCATCCACGTAGAAGCCAGCACCGGTACCAAAGTCCCAGCTATCGTTTTCTCCCTCAATGTTGAGTCCACCTGAGAGCAATATTAGCAACACACACTCAAGTCAATGACGATAATAAGATAAAAAAAAACATACGCGGGCTAGTGTCAGGGTACAACACGGCAATACCCTTCTTGCTTGCGCCGTGCTGGAAGAAACCTTTCTCGGAGCAATTGTCGGCTGTGCAGGTAAGGCCAGACAGGTAGATCAAAACCGGGACCTTCTGGGACGCAGCCTGCGGGGGCAGGTAGAGGTTGAAGCCCATCTCACATCGTGTCGCGGTGGCGGCGTGGCTGAGCTTGAGGAGCTTGCCGCCGAACGAGGCGATTGTTGCTTTGGTCGTGACGGACATGATGTGTGTGGTATGCTCAATTCGGTGGAAGGTTGATGGAAGATTGAAAGAAAAGCGGAAAAAGACGGTTGATAAAGGATGGCGTCAAGGTGGTGGTGGTGGGTGGGGAATGAGGGGAAGACGCGCTGAGGGGCATTTTGTGGTCGAGAATCCCCGCCGTGGAGAACGACATGCTGGATCTCCTCATTTCCAGCGTTTTCTTTTCCCAACAGGGGAAATTAACACGAGGATTGGCATCCAGGGGATTTAGTTACTATTCTTGATCAGCAACGGCAGGTCTAAATCGTTTAACCTTGGTGGTGATCGATTGCAGTGCAGAAGCTATGATCCTCACGATTCTACCACGAATGTCTTCAAAATATTGAGATTGTTCATCTCTGAATTATAAATATCAAATATCAAATATCAAATATCAAATACAAAAACTTGATAGAGACCCAACTCCCCCATACCCATTCCCATTCCCATATGCAAAAATGCAACCGACAAACTCCTATACCAATCATGCAATACCGCCTTATCTATTCCAAAAACACCGACGGAACGCCATATATAACCGGTGCAGCACCATTCAAATACTTCAACACACAAGCACTTCGTGATTGACAAACAGCCTCATCCAGTGATATTGGCTGGGGAATCTCTGCGGACCGACCCTTGCCTTTGGGTGCACGAGGCTTCCCCTTCTTCGAAGAACTAACGTTCACACTCTGCTCTCCAATAAGACCCCATCGCTCAAAGGTTGATTGAGCAAACCGATCAATGTCCTTGTCGGTGACATCCCAGAGCGTCGCGACCAGTGCCGGGCTGCCAGCCTGCAGGTAGTTCAGCGGTGTGCCGTACGGCTCGTACTCGCCTGCTTCGGTCAGGCTACCACTGCTGCAGCCCATGAGGAAAGTGACTGCACAACGATCGAGTCTTTTGATCGTCCGACCGCGGATGTATTGCGCTCCGCTACCATGGCCAAAGTAGAGGCACACGCTTCGTGACTCCAAGGCTTCTTTAAATTCGTCTTCGGTTGGTTCCCGTTTAACAATTCTGGTCCAGTTGTCCAATTTTGAAAGATCCTCGTCAAATGTCGACTGGGTGCTCTGCAGATCACCAGCAGGGTTCAGGATATAAGCACCATTCTGACGATCAATTCCTAGCCTTGACAGATCATTGTCACCCCGTTCCTGTCGGAATTGCAGGACACGATCACGCAAACATTCCAGTGAGGGCACTCGGCACACAGGATATCCTTGCAGGCAAGGAAGAGACTCCCAGGGGAATAAGTGCAGCGCCTTGTCGAGAATCAAAACAGTGTGTTGTGGCGACTGCTGTTCCTGCTCTTCCTGCACAGCTTCGTGGTATTCTCTCAATGCATCAAGAGTTTCAACAACCATCATGTCGAAGTCAATCTCATCGTATGCATTTCGCTCTCCCTGGAATTGTAGAATATCCACCACAAAATAGAGGAGGTCCATCAATGTATCCTCGGGATCCTCTTCAACTTCCAAGCCCTTCACTCCAATGAATAGCTCCAGCACGTTCTGGTGCAGTGTGAGTTTGGGTCCCGTAGTCCGTCCACCCTTTTGTCGTGATGGTAGGCATTTGTCAAGGATGTTCTGGAAAGCACTCGCAAAACGAGCCAGGGGAGAAGGCTCACGAGGTGTGGGAGAGAAAATACCCCGGAAACCTCCAAACCAAATGCTTTCAATATTTTGAAGGAGAGTCTCCATTCGTCGGTCAAGCTCCTCGCGGTTCTTCCACCATTCCTTTTTGGAGTTCTTGTCGGTTTGCAGCCGAGCAGCGTGTGAGCTTTCGTTGGCGAGCCTGGTAAGCTCTTGCATTTCCTCTCTTCCATCTTCGAAGGTGAATTGCTCCTCTTCATCATCCTCGGAATTACCTCTTCTGAGAGGAAGTCGCAACAAGAATGGGGTGTGGTCTTTCTGCAGGCGCGAAACAATAAACTCAGAACGGTCTGCACTGAGGGACAAGGAAAGAACATTCCAGCTCTCTGGGAGGATATCAATATATTCCTGAGTGAAGTTCGAGCACAAGTCCTCTTCAAGCTCAACGGTAGATATCGCCGATGCTGGCCAGAGTAGAGGATCCGAAAAGTCAGCCAGTTGCTTGTCGATATCAATCGCCGTGCGTTCCCGGGTGAATGCGCCGATTCGACCGATTTCTAATTCAGTTAGATATTTGCTTCAATTTGGGACATAAACAAAAACTTACCATTCACATTCGCCGGTGACTGGGGCCAGGCGATTGGACTTTCAGGGGCAGTGGTGTGGGAAAGCATGGAGATCCGACTCATCAGACGGGAAGCTGCATGGCTATCGAGAGTCGATCCCAAGGTAGTAGCGGTGGCGAAAACATTGTTGAGACAATCCCCAGCCTTGGAAAGCATGACAGAAAAGTCATCGGTTGCCTTCTGGGCTCTGGAACGTGTTCCCTTGGCGGGTGCTCGGGTTTTCCGCACAGTCGAGGGTTTCACAGTCGAAGGAGTTGGTTCGTCTGCAGCCTTTATCGGCGATTGCAATGCGGGAAGCGAAATAGTAGACTCCGGAAGAACACAGTATACTGCATGGCTTGCAAAGTTTCTGATGGCATCTGCCAGCAGATGCTCACTCTCGCCAATATGCAGGGATATTTGGCTGTCTCGGGAAGTTGCATATTTTCGAGCTTCAGTCAACAGAGATAGCGCGTTGTCAAAGTCTCGCATTGTACGTGAGCAACCAGCTTGCTGTCGCAGAACTTCGGTTCGTAGTTGGGACAAGGCGTTTGATTCGATCACAGGAGAGTCCGCAGTCACAGGCGAAGCTCTCTTCGTACCGCCCCTTGAGGATGTTGTGCCCGCTCGGGTTCGTCGGACTGTCGTTGTTCCCTGTGTTTGCGTTCTGCGGCTTGTTCCCCGAATCCGGAGATTTTCCATCTTATCCTCAAGCTCACTAGACGAATCAGCAGTTTCCGAAACAAGGACGTCGGACATGACCTTCTCCGCATCGAGAAGAGCACGAAGTTCGTCTTTGTGGTGCCCTTGTGCTCGGTGAAGGGAGGCAAGGCTCATTTGCAGCGATACAATTTCGATGCTGCTCTCCAATCGCTTAGACGCTGTAGACGCAGCAGCCAAGAGGTCTTGACCTTCGGACAAATGACCGCCTAGAATCCAGTGAGAACCAAGCTGAGCCTGGGATGCGATAAGCCGAACATTGGCGTTGAGGGTCTTGTTGATTTTTAAGGCTTGTTCTCCGTAGTATATGGCATCCTGGAAGAGGCCATGATGAGCGGATAGATTCGCAAGGTGCAAGAGGGAGGTGTGATGAGAGCCAATGTGCGGCCAGAATGGTGCTCCCTGCGAGTAGCTGACGGATGAATCAGGTTTAGATGTCTGACAGACATCGAGTTTTGCTACTCCTTCGACAACGGTATCGATCTCAGAGCTATTGCTAGTGGGCAAATATTTGTCCTGTTTTCTTTGTGAGAGCTTCTCAACCTTAGCCCAGATTCTGCAGTTTAGCCTGACAGACAACTTGGCAAAGAACAGAGCCCTGGTGATCGAGCCCTGTGCAAATGAAAGCCGAGAGCTGATGAAAGCAGCATCTGCCACCAGTCTTTCCCACGCCATCTTCGATAGGACAGAGCAAGCGTTCAAATCTTGCTTCTTCTGATTCTTCTCAAAGAGAACTTGAGCTGCTGAAAGAACAGTAGCTGCCTGCTCAGCATCCCCGGTTTCGAGAAGATATTCCGCTCGCGCTAGCTTGTATGAGAGAACACCTAGGCAGGAAACTTGGTTGAGGTATCGGTCGGCGCGCATAAGCAAGCTACCGGCCTTCTTGCAGTGTCCAAGTCGGCAATATTGCGAAACCAGTCGTGAAATTACAACGATAGCCTCCGAGAAATCACCAGACTCTTGAAGTTCTGTAATCCGTAGGACCAGTTCGAGAGCCGAGATCTGAAGCTTCCATAATCCGTGGATCTCGGTGTAGTCGACAATTGCCTTCATTTGAAGGGACCAATATTCTATATCGAGGATGCATGCTTCGATGGCCTTCCAATCCTGGCAACCATGCGCCATGGCAGTCCATGAAGAGATCAACTGATCAAGATCGTAGGGTTGCAAATTCCCTTGGTGGAGTCCGAGAGCAAGGCGTAGAGAATTCTTGATGTGAACAGCGAAGGGGGCGAGGTCGCAGTCTTCGCCGTCTTCAAGCTCGTCTGTGAGGCCAGTTGTTGCTTCCTTGACAAGCTGTTGAAGAAGGGGAGCATCCAAACAGCCTGGGTGCTCTAGCGAGAATCGAACAGCGCATATGATGGTCTGCAGTCGACGTAGCGGATGCTGTGCAGGTGAGTATGTGTCGAGGGTCTTAGAAAGGAGGGTACCGAACAGAGCGCGGAAGTGCTCTTCGCTGAGAGCATAGGGATGCAACTCTGTCAATATTTTCAGCTGCCACTCCAGGACCAACCCTCTTTGCTCTGTGGATAATTTCTTGTCGTCGAACACGTCGCGCGCCTTCGAGCCCTTGTGTCGCAATCTCATTTTCAAGAATGCATTGAGGACACGGCTAAGCATGAATGCGCTGCTTTTTGGATCCTGGGGCATGCGGTAAGGCACGCTAACTTCTGCATCAGCTGCAACTTGCTTCAGAACGCCAGCGTCGACATGCTCCTTGATCGATTGATGAAAGGCCTTTTCGGATTCCACGCCAGCGCCGGCTTCCAAGTAGAGGTGTGCAAGTCTCTCAAATTTCAAGGCGGCGAATCCCGTGCTTCGCTGAGATGCTGAGCATCCTGAAAGCAGGGTCGCCGACTGTTTCAAAAGAGGGAGAAGCTCCTTAACACCCTGCCCACGTTCCTTTTCCTTGACATACCGGGACCAGAATAGATTCGACATTTTGACAAAACCAAGGCCGGTATTGTCAACTTCCAAAGAGTCTGCAGTCTTGTCGAAAGTAACATCCATAGTCACGAGCAGGCGTTGGCAGTCGGAAAGCAGGGAAATCATTTCCTCCCATGGTGGGCTCTGGGACATGACTGATAATTTTCCGATTGCTACAGCTGAATCAACAGCTGCAAGAACAATACTTTTCGATGCTAAGGCTCTTTTCTGGAACGCTTCGTGGTCCTTTGGTTCATCGTCCTGGGAAGGTTGGCGACCGACGTATCGGCGGAGAAATCGAACAAAGGAAGTGAGGTATTCGCGGATTCTAATATGAAGTTCGTCCTCTTCATCGTTGTCACTATTGTTCTGGTCCTTGGCGACTGCATCCCCGAGCCATCCCATCGCAACTTTCTTCAATTTCGCTGCCTCAACAAGCAGTTCATCCAAGTCATTAGAGTTGCCCTTGAGTGGCATCCCAAGTGCCGTCGTAGAATCCAAAACTGCAGTCGAGGCATCACTTTGTGAATATTTACTCGAAGACCGAAGAGCTTGGAAATGTACAGATGCCATTTTGCACCGAACTGTAGCTAGAGCGAGACACTGTCCTTCAGAGAGCGGAGCAAGAGCTTCCGTGAAGAGCTTGAGGGCTTCTTCAAAACAGCCAGCTTCCTGGGCGAGCTGTCCCATAATAGTTGCGATTCGCGTAACTGAATGGGTGTCCTTCGCGTTTGTTGTGGGTTTCCTTTTGATATTTGCGAAAGCTAGTTGTAGTCGGACGATTGTCTTGTATGTCAAAGCGAACTCGGACTTTTCCAGTCCCTTGCTGTGGTGGGCAAAAGCTGCAAGGTAGCGGGCCAGAGGATCCCACATTTCTCTCACTTCCTCACACTCATGTCCTGATAGCTTCCATCCCATGCAGCGAATCTCGAGCGATAAAAGTTGAAGGTTGAGGGCTGTTGTCGGCCTCAATCGGTCTCTGGGTGCCAAGTTCTTGTCGTTCGTTTGTTGGGTTCCGGAAGAAAGCGAGAGGACGGTGTTCGAGAGCAGTTGTAGCTGGAGTGCAGCCTTGTCGCTGGGAAGGCTTCCAGATTCAACAGCGGCCATAATAACCTTGGCGGGATTGCTCGGGTCCGATAGTTGCAAGGAAGGGCAGAGGTTCTGCACCGTAGAAGGCTTTTTCTCCGACGAAAGTAGTCGCAATGCGTTCGACTGATAAGTGACAAGCAATCCATGCAGGGGTCGAGCGTTGGCAATGTTTGCGAAATTGATGAGATCTGACATGCGTTCCTTAACGGCCTCATCCTCCTGGGCATCCTTTGTCCCCCTCGTTTCCGTCTTTTTCTTGCGATCGGAGGCCTCGGTGTCCAAGTACTGTTGTATCCTCCTCTTCAAAGCTCGTAATTCTTTATAAGCCGCATCGTTCAGGCCCAATGAGATTAATCTTCCCGCCAAAACACATGACCCCTGTTCGAGTTGAACATTCGGACACGCATCTTGGTTTGCTTGTTCACTTTTCAATGTCCGTAAACACGACAGTGCCATTCTCGCACATTCAGCGACAGCAGGAGCCCCGCTTTCCAGGTCGGCAGCAGCGGTTTGTGTGGGTTTAGATGTCTTCGTTTTCTTTGGTGACTTGACCGCGCGGTTCGCGGAGGAGGGCTGTAAGGGGACGTTGGTAGACGCGGACCTAGTCTCGTCCGCAGACGAAAGCTGACGTTTAGAAGCAGATAATTTTAATTCATCCGACAGTGTCTTTAATGTAGTGTTGAAAACCTCCGTGGCGAGTACCAGCCTCTCCTGACACGAAAGCCGCGAGCCATCCTTTTCCACGACCGTGTTTATTGTTGCATTCTTCGGCGAGATTTTCGTCTTAGTTGCTCCTCTAACCGCCTTTGTCCGGCCTGTGGCAGCAACTGTATCCTTCGTGCCCTTCGCGCCCCTTCTCACTGTGCTCGTTTCGATCTCCGGTATTCCTTTCGACGCACCTCGGAAAAGGGTCTGCAGGGCCAACACCGTGGCATTCGAGCAAGTGGAAGTCGAGCGGACGGCGTGCTTCACCGATTCCACAGAGGAATCGGGTAGTAATGTTGAGACCGCCATTGGGGTTGTCATGAATAGAGGAAGGAATCAGATAACAGTTCAAGCCATTGATTGAAGGTGTCGTGGAGTAGAACGGAGAAAGCGTTGGTTCGTTTCGTTGTGGCCCCGTCTTCGACTGATATCACCAGCGAGGCTCCGCCCAACCCAGAACGTTGTCGCAGCAACGGCGGTCGCGCTACGCCCAATCTGGAATAGGCGGGGATGAATGGCTCGCCGACGGTCCGAATGCTTTCATTTTCGCATCATCGTTAAATGTCATTTGCCTCGAATTATTTCAGCACACAATCGCACATCATGGCTTTCAATATGAATCCCTCAAGACTCCCTCTACGGCATGTCTCCCACGGCCTCTTCAAATCCCTCCCAGTGACACGATCTCGCCTCTCAACCCCACTCCAAATCCGACATTCCACCTCATCCTCAATGCCGAAAGTCGCTGATTCGTCAGTCTGGACAGCGATGATTCCCAGCTTCATACTGAGACGTAATAAAGGTCCGAAAGATGGTGAAAAGTCAAAGGAGTGGAATCCCGCCAGTTTCTACATCATCATTTTCATCCTCATCGGTTCGCAGGCTATCCGGATGATTGCGCTCAAGAACGGTTACGCTGCTTATACCCGGACTACGGATGCTAAAATTGAGCTTTTGCGGGAGGTCATTGAGAGAACTAAGAAGGGGGAGAAGGTAGACGTGGAGAGGCTTCTAGGGACAGGAGACGAAGGGAAGGAAAGAGAGTGGGATGAGGGTTCGTTTTACCCATTTTCTGCCATGCTATAGAACAGAGCGTGTACTGACTTTTCCGTTCTCGATAGTTCTTCGTGAGATTGAAGCAGAAGATTCCCTATGGCACCGTAAACCCGCACAGCCGGAACCCACCACGGAAACTCAAAAAGACCAGAAATCCCAAGAAAACACAGCCAAGGACCCTGTTATTCCTGCTACAGCGACCAAGGATGAACAGCCTTCGGATGGAAAGCGTCCTGCGCGGAAGATGAACTTTTTCTAAACTCGCCGTTTGATATTCGATATCATCGACAGCTTTGAAGCGAGTCAATTGACCCTCCAACTACTACGAGTGCCTTCAGTGGGATCCAAGAGCGGCTGGGTCTAAGGACACTTCATGATGTCTGCTTGCTGAGATACTGCTGGCTACATATAATGGGTCTTTAGTAGTCAGTATGAATCTCGCGCTGCTTCACGCCCCACCAGGACAGCGAACTATAACGTTCACTCAAAGAGATGGAATATCTCACCATGTCAACCTTTGATCGTGCTCACACAGATCTTAAAGGGAAAACGAATTGCCTTACATTAAAACTGATACCCACATAGCGTTCAACGTGTACTATATTGACTATGTTTCGTGTATGTGGTATGTGTTACATAAAGCCAGGTATCATCATGATACTGAAGCTGCTTGTATTATACATCTTGTGCAGTCTAGACTTTGCCAAATCAAAGACAGAAAGATATTTTTTGAATGTTCACTTGTACCAATAATCCTAATCTATATCAACTTTTCGCCACCAAATTTCAAAACTACAATTCCATCGTAAAATAACAATCTCAGATGCCATGGTAGAAAACAAAGTATGGGGAAAGAGTAACTGTACACTTGTATATAGCACTCAGGGGATATGGGTGTGGAACAAACAAAATGTGCAAATGCCATACCAAGTAATCAGGGATCTCTAAAGTTCTCGCCGTAGTAAGATCCAAAAAAATATTATGCAAGATGACAATGAAAATCCCTGCCCAAGTCTATCTGCTGTTGTTACATGTGCAATTGTCGGTGTGGTCTCTGTAAGGAAGAGCAAAAGGAAGAAAGGGAAATCATGCATGGTCTTTGCTCCAGCGTAACCAAAATTCTCCAGGAGAATAGAAAAGAAATGGGGATAGCAAAATAAATCAGGTGAAATTTTTCATGCCAAAAGAAAAGAAAATGAAAATGGCTAACTCATCGCTACTAAAAAGAAAGAGAAAAATCAAATGCCAAATCATTGCTTGTTGCTCTGGAGGAACTTGGGCCAGTTTTCGGCCTTGGGGATCTGAACGCGACCAATGTTCTCATCCAGATCAAGGATGAGCTTCAGGGCGTTTCTTGATCTCAGATATGGGAGAGGAGCCTTAGCACCTTGCATCCCGAGACCGGGCTCTACCTGTCCAGAGGGAGAAGGTTCGGGTTGGGTTCCAGGCATGGGAAGCATCTTCTGCAGAACCTCATAGGCCGCCAGGGTGAAACCGAATTGCGGGGAGGATCGGAGAATACGGGCAGGACCACCCTTGAAGAAAGCCTTGAATCCCTCGTCCTTGAGGATGGAAGTGGCACAGTGGCGCAGGCCTGTGTACTTGACCTCTCCTTTACGGGCCTCGACCTGCAGACGGGTCTTGATGACATCGCAAGGCGTTGTGAGGTAGGCAGCAGGCATACCGGCAATAGCACCGGCTGTGAGGAGCTGCACGACACCCAGCTTGTGGGTAGAAGACTCGCCGAACATTTCTGTCTTCAAGTGCGAGTAGGTGGGGAAGTAAATGGCGGAGAAGGGGACTAGAATCTGTGTCAGTTGTGATCCAAGTAGGAAGGAGGGATTTTGAGTTTTGCATACCATCACGCAGAAGGCACGCGCTGGCACCCTTGTATAGTCCCATCAATCCCAAGTTCTTGATAATCCAGAGAGCCGAGCGACGAGGGGCACCCTCGACAGTCTTGGCGATCTCACCCTGAACCTGCAGACGAATCTTGACGATTTCCAAGGGGTTGGTGAAAACCTGCGAAGTGATTAGAGTCTTGGACTTTGATAGAGGGGTCATGCTTCAAAACTTACAACTTGGCAAGCACCTGCAGTACCACCAGCGATAACCTCATGTCCATACCAGATCTTGCCATTTTCTTTGGTGAAGTATCCACGGACGAGGTCATTGACGGTAAGCTTGATAGCCTTCTCCGGAGCGACACCGATCAGTTGAGGGATGACACCGGAGTACAGGCCCAGAAATCCTTCATTTCGGATAACCTTCTTCGCGCAGTCAATAGAGTTGTTGTACAATCTCTCGCCAGGGCGGGAAGAACGCTGGTTTTGCATGCGCGTCTTGACAAGATCAATTGGGTAAACCATGAAGGCACCAAAAGCACCAGCAAGACTGCCAAGCGCAAAGTGGTGGACAGACTCCAGGACACCGTGCAGCAGCGATTTTCCGGCTTCAGCCGCCTTGTCTGCAGCACCTGATGCGGACGTAATAGCATGGCTAGCAACTGCGTATGGTGTGCGCCAAGAGGCATCAATGACCTTGGCGAAATCTTTCTGTGAGAGTCGTCCAGAAGGTGCATCCAATCCGGCGAAATGGAACAGAATGTCGGCTTCCATAGGAGTGAAGAGAGAGAAGCGCGTGGTACGGGCGGCCTCGTTTAGGAAATCGGTCCGAGTGATCTTGCCGTCATCGCTCTTCTGGGTGGCTTCGCGTACAACGACATCGATGATGTCCATCTCGCGCATGACGTTCTGGAAAGCACGGACAGTGGCGTAGGAGATCTTGGTACCTGCGGAGATGTTGCAAAGACTAGGCAGGTTTTCCAGGAGGTAGTCGGACAGCTTGTGTCGGGAGGTCTCGAGAATGATGCGCTGGAACTCCTGGGGCTCGATGTAGCCGTCGCCATCCTTGTCAAAAGAGTGGAAAGCTTGTCTGATACGCTCACCCTGCAAGCCGCGCAGCATCTGAGCAAACTGGGGGTAAGTCATGTCGTGTCGGCTCTTGGTCCGTCCCGTGTACAAAGAAGCCCATTCCGAATTCCAGTCGAAGGGGATAGCGTCACTGCTCTTGTTCAAGTTGTAAAGGTTCTGGAAGGTTTCCCACTTGACGGAGCCTGTTCGTTCGATATCAAACAGACGGAAAGCGATCTCGTACTCGGCGTCGGGCTTTGCGAGGAGATTCTCGAATGTCGCCCAGTCGGCGAGGTTGACCTGGCCTGTTCGCCGGGTGTCGGCGACTCTGAAGAGGATGCCATATTGCTCGCGTTTGATTTTGTGCTGTCAATTGCAGATGGATACATCAGCTTCTTGCGGTCTACAGGCAACGCGATGACACATTTTGCCAGAGCGGGGGTAGCGAGAAAGGTTGGCAGTGACTCACATAGTCTTCATGCTTGGGAGCAACAGCATTGATAAAGTCGTCCTCGTTCAAGTAGAATTCGCCGGTCGACTCATCTTTGCGAGCGTGGTGGAAGAAGTTGGTTTTGATCTGCTGCGACAGCTTAGGCTCCTCTGAGCTGCCCACCAGGGACTGCTTAACTGTCTCTTTGACACCGGCCATTGTGACGTTAAAAGAAGGAAACCACCAAAATTAAGAAAACCAATGCCTTGAAAGATGGACAGGAATTCCAAGGGGCCCAATGACACAGAATGGAGTACTCAACACCTGTGGCTAAGGGAAGCAGAGATTATGAAGGGGTTGGGTTGGGGGGAAGAGAAAATACAGTCAGTAGGTGTGTGGAGAAAGGAAATTAAACAGAAAGGAATGGATGGGGTTCTGGTCTAGTGATAACAGATCCCCCAAGATCGATGCTAGAAGAATATGAATAATACGAATGAGCAATGAGCAAAGACTAAGGATGTGCTGCACTGTAAACCATTGAAGACTTTTTTTTCTTTTCCCTCTTTTTGCCTCTTTTTATTTAATTTTTTCTGCCCTGGTCCCTTTGCTATTATTTATTATTACCACGGGTAATAAAACCCATCGTTTTGGCCACGCGAGTCACAAGCAAAGCCATGCCTCACCGCCCCTGGAGGGCTGGATTTACCCGTCGGACTTGGGGCCGATTTTCGTCCAGCTGAGCTGAGTGTCTCCGCAGTCTCCATCTAGTTCAGCTATGATTATCATCATCTTTCTTATTATTATTTATTCATCTCTGCTGTACATAGATAATTCAAATGAAGTTGAAGTTGTACTTGTTTGAGATTCATCTGATTGTCATATGTACGATAATCGCGGTTCATCCGACCCAAGGATGATATCCCACCAGGGGGGGAAATGGTTCCTTGGGAAAGGCCGTCCTGACAGAGTGAGCCACGGCAACTGCGGGACACACCCAATAAACTAACCCAAGCAGATTTGTTTCGATTTTGTTTCGATTCGGCTCACCTGAAAAGTTCGTTCTTTTACCTCGTTGGTGTTGTATCTAGTATGACATTGCATATTATGTTAATTGTCACGTTATATTGTACGTCTTGTACATACTTTATGTGTAGTTGTACTGCTGAGTGAACAGCTATCCAGTATGTATAACAGGGATCTAGCTACTACCACCTCCCTCCCCTGTCCAAACTACTGCATGATAAAAGATCTTTATTTCACATGACACTCTCATCTGACAGAAAAGTATCGGCCCGATATTTTCTCACTTACTCTACTCGATGTCTATCCCACCCTGCGCCCGCGAATCTCCGTTCCTCGTCGCCTTGTCGGTGCGGAGTCATGCGGGTCCGACAGAAAAAAAAAAGAAAAAGAAAATTGGAGAAATCCCGAGAGTGGCGGCCTGAGGCCTGAGGCAGAAAAGGGAAAAAATTGGAGAAGCCGCGAAAATTGCCCAATGGGTTTTTAATCCCGATCCGTTTTCTTTGCTTTTTTTTTTTTTTTCCTCTGCTGGTCTTTGTGGTGGATGCGGAGGAGACTCGTCCGTGCTGGATGTGCAGTACTTATACTACTATGGGTGGTACCTACAGTATGGCTGTTCATGCTGAGTATCTACAATATCGTTGTACAGTCTTCAGAAGAATGCTTCAGTGAAGTCGATGGGCATTCCTTACTCTAAACAGGTTATGAAGCACAAGTCAGTTGATGAAGATGGCATATCACAACAATGTAGGTGTGACAGATGTAAGGAGGATCGCATCATCGATGCCTAGAATCCAAGGCAGACCTGGGTGTCGATTATGGTTAAACCTTCCCATTCAGGAAGAGAACTCCATAGGTACAGTAAAACCAGGCTGATTTTTAATTTAATTCTGGAGATGATATCGAAAATCGGCTAGACTATTCAGGATGGCAATCTGCACGTCAGACATATTTATAGTGCTCAACCGGAATAACCGGCTCGTATATATATGAGTAGGGCTATTCTTCACTAGCTGAGTCGATCATTGTACAGTCCTGTCATCGACATCTTTATCTGGCTGTTTTTGACCTTCATGTATCTCCTCGGGTTTCTTAAGACAGAGCACTTTGAACAAGACTCTCTCCACAGGCAGCAGGATTAAAATGAAACGGTTCAGCCTGTATGCGACAGCAATCACACAAGCCCCAACCACAGCATCCAGGATAAAATGGTTCGCCGTCGCAACGATAGTCGTCAGCATCATCATCGGCCACAGAGGCGCAATGACCTTGAGAATCCGGTGCGGACTGAATCTGATCAAACAAAACGCAATGAAAAGCGAGTTTCCAAAATGCAGCGACGGCATCGCTGCGATGGTAAGCTGGAATTTATTGTGCGTCCAGGAAGACCCGGACTTGTTGTCATGTAGGACATCGACGAAGCCGTATTCCTTGGGCAGCAGCCGAGGGGGCGAGCATCGCCACGCAGTAAATATCACGAATGCGATGGCATTTTCGAGAGCCAACGTGCGTCTAATGCCCTGGTACTGGCCGCGTGGGAGGCAGGTGTAGCAATAAACCAGAAAAACGACGCCCAGGGCAATGTGCGAGTAGTAGATCTGGGCGAGGATATCCATCAACCATGGTGCTCGGTTAAGCACGAACCGTTGAACGGATAGCTCAATGTCGATGTGAAGAAACCGTTCCACAGAGAGGATCTGGATGGCATGTTGTTGAGCACCGTCAAATATGGCCGTGTGCCCATCAATTGCTCTCGCAGAAACAGCCCGCAACCCTTGATAGATCTAATATGTCGTCATAGGTTAGCTTCACTGCCAGTGACGTTGAGAGTGGAGTTGACCATGCATTACCCAGTATGTGAGCAACCAGTACCATATCTCGATCAAGAATGGGAAATAAGCCAAAAACCGCGACTGAATCGTCAAACGTGACTCCGTCCGGGCTTCCCGGTTGGAATCTTCGGATGCATCGCTTTCTCTTGTTTCCTCTCTCAGCAAGGGGGTCTCAGGTCCGATGGGTAGTCGTAGCTTGTTGGAGCTCTTGCGTCTGTTGATGAGGGTTCCGACGGTGAAGACGAGAACAATCGCTGTTACACAAGGCTGTCAGAACAGGTACCTCAATGTGACATGGTCAGGTTGTCGCAGTCAACATACCAAGTGGTTCGAGGATATTTTTCACTTTCCCCATTGCACTGAGTATCAGTTGATAAACAAAAGCACGGGGCGTTCGTGGTTGGGTTGTTCGAAACTCAAGCTGGCAGCAATATAAAAGAAGACTGCCAAGTCACCAGCATATTCTGTCGCGGCGAGAGGAAACAAAGAAAGGTGGAGTTTGCGAGACAAGCGGCGGTCAATCAATAAACAACAATAGTTTTCGATAGTCTGTTGTCCAGAGATCCGGAAGATAGGCTAGAGATTATTTATGGCCGTGTGATGTATCGAGCAGATCGCACAGACACTATCGCATACTTATAATGAAATGAATGCTTTGAACATCAGAGACTCAGCCTTGTTGTCAGATGATTTGTGCTACGTCGACATCAATGCAAAGAGCCAATCATTTCTAATGCTGAAATTAGGAATTCGTAATCTCATCAAAGCCTTATGGATTTAGTGTGAAATATTTAGCTTGATATTGCACATCGGATCTACTGTGGATCGATATCATACTACTATCTCCTCAATTTAGAAAACTGCCACAACCGTCATCTCCGGAACGCGCCGGCATGCATCACGCTGGGGAACACAAGCCTCGCAGAAAGCCAAGTTGAAGTAACCGTTTTGATTAGCTATCTAGAGCAATAAAACTCCTCGTGCCTTGATATTATGCCCAGTGTGAAAGGCCCAAGGGAATTTTAAAATGGTCCGGGGTTATTCAGGGCAGAGAGTTGTTGTCCAATATCCCCTCCATCATGTGACTTTCGATGTGTGCCTGATTTGTATGCAGGGGGCAGCATGACTTGACTATAGATACTTTCGATATGAGCTCTGAATGTTGATTACTTTGTTCTTTGAGTACTGTTTTGCAAGACTGTCTTGTTGCGCTAAAGTGGAAATATCCCATCCAAGACATGTCAGTAACTGTTCACTCTGAGATTGTGGGTATTGATGGACTAGTCCCCGAGTGATAGATATCGAAAAAGAAGGTATGGAACTCTCCCCTGTGATAACTCAAGTCTTTATCAAAACTAACAGATTATCAAAGAAAAAGATGCCGAGGGACTGATACCTTGGGTATATCAGCATGATCATGTTTCAAAGGAAAACTGCACAAGAAATTGGCCAAGAGACAAGGACGAATTTAGGGATTTTTTCTATCAACTCGATACCCTCCGTTTTCAGTTACAAGGGGTAGCAACATGGAAATCACAAGCACTTTGCAGCCAAGTGTTACCATTACATTGCCCAGGAAGAACTGGAGAGTGGCTACGAGAGAGTACTATACCAATTTTATCTGATCCCAGGGTATGATGCTGAGGGTACTGATGCAGTCTATTTATTTTAATCTCGAAGGCCTGGAAGAGCAAGGGTTCAAAATCCAGTAAGCCGTCTGACTTCCAGTCAAGATTATACCCATTGACAATCCTCTGGTTTCCCCACTGAATTCAAAAACAAATATGTGATTGGCAAAACGCGATATGCTGCTATACCAGAGGGTGCTGTCATGGTCGGTCCTCTGGAACAGCCCGTGCCAATCATCTCTTATGCTGGTGTATGTACAAACCTTTCCATTTCTTCTGCTAAAAAATTCAGTGGTTTGAAGGTCAGACTTGGGGTGAATTTGTGGGCGACATTCTCAGTATAATGCTAGGACAGCTTGCCAAAAACATCAAAATGGGTATCCAGGATCAGGAGGTTTTTGTCATGGGCTTCCATGGGATATATCTCTATATTGCCCGTGGATTCTTTACAGCCGACGTGATTTCCAGAGTCCATTTAAAGGGACTTCCAGAGAATGAGGACTTTGATCTGAAGTTTACACATGGCTATAACCTGTCTTTAAAGGACGATTGGGCTGCAGCCATGCATGCTTTTTCTAGGTTATTCCGATATTTATTAAATGGGAGAGCAGAAGTCGGTGCTTTGCAAGTGAATTTGCATAGAAATGCCGATTATACAGGGAAAGGAGTCTAATTGTCTCATCGAGAGTATGGGGCTTCCTGATGATTTGCAGGACTCAACCAAGGGACTATTTCTCACTTCCCCTCGATTGCTACAGTAACTGGAAGAAGAATTTTTCTCCCCGCTTCATATTTATGAGCGGTGTGAAGACGGACAGGATCCGAAGAGGTGAAGATGGCTGCATATTAATAGCACGGTGACTGTGATGCAGAGACTGGGGTATGGGCAATCACTGGCATCATCCTAGTTGGGCAGTCTAAATTCATATCATTCTGGCATTGGCCATCTTTAAGTTTTTAGATGGTGATGGATCCATCCCTGATGGCCAATTAGTATCAGTAGAAGCATTCAGAATACTTCGGTAGTATGGTTATGGCAGTACGGAGTAGGGGTGTTCCACTTCTTGTCTCTCATCAATTTCATCAAGATAATGGAAGCATTCTTTGAATCATCTTCTTCATTATCTTCGTTATGCAGACAATTCCATTAATCTGCTGCCACTATGATCAGATTCTGCAGCAGTCTGTCTGGGGTGTTGCAGAGTCTTTGGCTTCAACTTGCCACTCCAACACACCATGATCCATCACACATTCCACTCCCACTTTTAAGTTCTTTTTTGGGATGAACCTGCTGCCTCCCGTTTTCATTGGCCTTTCCAGCGTGATGGGAGGATGTGTCGTGCATCGTCTCGCAGCTCCTGGGCGCTTAGAGAGGCGACTGCAGTGGTTATTGGCTGTGGAGGGTGCATCCCCGCCTGTGCTCTCCCGTTCCCCTCTCTGTCGCTCGGATTCTCCCATCTTTTGCCCTCTTCCTCTGCTTCAATCTGAGACTCTGGGCTGTCCTTGGGCGACTATATAGCCGCGCATCTCCCTGGGCTGTCCTGCAACTTTTCTCTCTTTCTGACATTGTCTGTTTGAAGTTTTTCTAATTTTTCCCTTTCTGTTCTATTTTCATCTTAGAGTGGTTCGTTTGGCTGGCCCAAGCGCTTATCACTTTTCTTTTTCCACTACGTCAATAACTACATAATAGTCTCATTTTACACGTTGCGTGTTTATTTTTGTTTGGAAAGTCTTTGTTGACCAAAGTCTCCACTACACGTCGTCCTTATTTAATAACATTCCATCCATCCACTCAGCAGTCTCTACACATTGTTTATTCTTCAATCTTCAATTGCAACCTTCACAATGTTCGCTGCTCGTGCTGCCAAACCCAAGCTGTCCTTGTCCATCTCTACTGCCCAGACTTCCACCCGACCTTCGCTGTCGCTCAAGTCTCCCGGTCTGCCTCGCACTCCCATCTCTCCTGCTGCTGCTAGTCCTGGTGCTGCCAGATTCTCCTCGCTGCAGGTGCCTTCTTACGGGTACACCAACTCCTGCTCGTCCAAGAGCATCCTCAAGAAACAACCCGGCTCTTCTGGCTCAGCCAAGCACATCCAGTTCAAGGGCACCCCCGTCGTCCACGCCGTGACGCCAATTGAGAATCCCGAAGAATATTATGGCAACTACACCAAATTGTCGCGTGAAGAGCGACGATGGATAGTGCGCGAGTGAATCCCTGTCGATCCTTTCCGATGACAACAAAAACCACTTTAATTCAACCACGGGCGGATCGAGGAGTGCAAGGCCAGAGAGTCAGAGTCTGTCTGAGCCTGTATACCGCTCTTCTATGATGACCCACAGCCACGCCCGGCTTCGACTCCGGCTCGACAAGTCAATGTGCAGCAGTCTGGTTGCCAGGGCAGCTTTGATGGAACTGTCAATGCGGGATTTCGGATGATCAGGGCTGTTGCCACGCGAATGAACGCTTTGATGGAAATGAGGGCTGTATATGAAGACTATTATGATAATGACGTGATGATCATATTTTTGATGATTTAGCTTGACCAACTGAATGACAATCGTTCAATCGTTACACTATGAAGTACTCCGTAGCTATTTATATTCTATGGTAGATCAGCTTTTCAAACAGCAGTACTAGTACACCTGATACACAATATTCATAATAAACCAAGTCAGTTCATCTCATCCAGTATCATTCCAATCCTATTGCCCTTTTAGACATTAGGGCACCCTTTCAGGGCTTCCATGGCCCGTGCGCGATCCAAGATCTTTTCCGCCAAAGCAGCTTCTCTCCGCATGAAGCCGAAACAAACATCTCTTCCCATCCGCTCTCCAATGCTGAATTTGAGAACTTCTGCTGGGACCTTTCGTAGGTCCCTCGGCGCTATCGCAAAGAGGGACTTGTTCTCTCAATATAGGGGTCTGCTCACTCTTGCGATCGAAACATCTTGGTAAGGCCCGAGGATCGAGGATCAAAACTTAAGAGTTACTGGAAAGGTTTTGGCTAACTTTTTGTAATTACCCACTCTAGTGATGATACCTCGGTTGCGATTGTTGAAAAGAATAACCAGAATAATACCTCCGCCGGGACCGCAAAGGTCCATTTTCTTGAGAATGTGACGGCTGATTCGAGAGAATACCGTGGCATCCATCCGATCTTAGCCCTAGAGTCGCACCAGGAGAATCTCGCCAATCTAGTTCACAAGGCCCTATCTTACCTACCAGTGCCGACAGAAAATAAGAATGATAAATCTGCGTTGATACACTTGGGTGATGGGAAAGCTCGCCGAAGACCGGATTTCGTATCTGCTACTAGAGGTCCCGGGATGCGGTCCAATCTCTCTGTTGGGTTGGATACGGGGAAAGCGTTGTCGGTTGCGTGGCAGGTTCCGTTTGTTGGTGTTCACCATATGCAAGCGCATCTTCTTACTCCGCGGCTTGTGTCTTCGTTGAATCGAGATCAAACGACGTCGTCGGAGGCTACCACGCCTGAGTTTCCTTTCCTTTCTATTCTCGTCTCTGGTGGTCATTCGATTCTTGTCAAGTCGGCTTCGATTACAGAGCATGAGATTATGGCGTCTAGTGCTGACATTGCTGTTGGGGAATCCCTTGATAAATCGGCGAGAGAGATCCTCCCTGCCGATCTACTCCAGAATGCAAAGAGTACCATGTACGGCAAAGTGTTGGAACAGTTTGCCTTTCCAAACGGTAGCATCGACTACGCCGACTACCGCCCCCCAATGACTCGCGGAGAAGAACAAATCAAACATGAAAGCCCCTGGGGCTGGTCTCTGACTACCCCGTTCGCCAATACCCGCCATCTGCAATTCAGCTTTTCATCCATAGCAAGCGCCGTGACGAAACTGGTCTCTCTAAAAGAGAAAACTGGTCAGAGCATGTCCCACGAGGAGCGAGTTGCGCTGGCGCGCGAATCAATGCGCATCTGCTTCGAACATCTCGCCTCGCGAACCATCATCGCCCTCGAAGCCCTTCGTCAAAAGGATACTGGATCTGAAGAAATCAAGACTCTCGTCGTTAGCGGTGGCGTCGCCGCTAACCGCTTCCTCATGACGGTGCTCCGATCATTCCTCGATGTCCGCGGGTTCGGACATGTCGATATCGTCGCGCCCCCACCGTACCTGTGTACCGATAACGCGGCCATGATTGGATGGGCTGGGATTGAGATGTTCGAGGCGGGATGGCGGACGGATCTTAGCTGTCGTGCGCTCAGGAAGTGGACGCTTGATCCGCGGGCTGATGATGGTGGGGTTTTGGGCCCGAGTGGGTGGATGAAGATGTAAAAAGACCTTCCCTCCGGGTACCCTGCCAATGTACAGTATGTATACTACCTAGCGATACCCCATCCGTTGTAGTTGCCACTTCACTCTGTCTGTCATATGTATAATAGCTACGATATAGTATAATCAAACACATTCATAACGTATTTCATTGCATTTTCGTAAAAGTACCGAGAACAGACGTCAGAGGAATCCAACCGCAGTTACCCATAATGATATCCATTCTGTCCCTGGGATAAAAGAAAGCACACTACCTAAAATATATCTCTTTCCCATAAACCAGGGCCAACTAACCCTAACCCCCATCAGCGGACTCCGCACTGGGCCTCAAGCGTCTCCAGTCTGGTGGAATTAACTACACCAGTTAACTGCAGATATGAAACCCCTCTCAAGGCCGTCATTCGATACGAATGAAGGACATATTTAGGGTAATGGAGCTGCCATTGAACCCCTCCTCTCGCCTTGTCTCAGGAGAGAGCAAAAATCACTAGTATCGGTTGTTTGAGTACGTTTGTTCGCACAAAAAAAGAAAGTCATAATCGTAATCAACCTCCTGCGACGTTTCCGCCTTGTCGAAGGGTGGTTATTTGTTTGCGGAGTTCGAGAAAGAAGTCCTTTCCGTTGGCCATTGTGTTGGCTGTAGCTTGTTAATGAAGGCTCAACCAAATCATGGCCCGGGGGAATAAAGTTGTATATGTAACGTACGCTTCGACCCCCAAGGACCGCCGGCCTTGTTGTTATTCGCATCTTTTCCTGTGGGTTTGTAGATGGGTGTTTTCGCATCTGGTGTGGTCGTGTCAGTACGCTGAGTCTGATTTGGCGAGAAACGGGATTTTCATGTACCTCCTGGACCTGTGTGGCGATATCCTGTTAGCGAAGCGCTATTGGAAGTATTAGGGGGAATGCGATATACCTTTCCTGAGAGCTCTCTTTGCCTCTGCAGAGTTGAAGCCACGAACGGGTACATGCTCAAGGGCTGGTCCTGCAAGACCCTGCTCACGCGAATCTGCCCAGGCATTTCCCACATTCGCATTCTGACCACCGCGTGATCCAGCGCCCATTCCCCTGGGGCCGGATTGTCTCTGCGACGGTTGTCGACCTCCGCGCCATCTAGAGAAAACCACATGCAAGGTCAGGCACCCAAAAACAAAGTAGACGATAGACGAGGAATCATTGGAGAGTGATATCAAGCACTTACCGGTCTTCGCCAGGGCCGCTCATTTTGTGCAGTAAGTAGATTTGCTGGCACAGAAAACGAACCGAATAGCCTGTGAACAACAAGTTCCCACGAACTGTGAAGCTCCGCGTTGTTGGATGGGAATGGTGGAGTCTCCGCCTTGAGTGGTTCATTCATTCATTCCATTCGGCTGGCTTACTTAGTCCAGGAGCGGCTAGCGCCGAACGGTGACAGGTGATAACGGACAACTCCTCGCCTTCGCGTCAGTTCCCATCCCCTCGCCGTCGCTGTTGAGGGGGTTTCCGGTCCATTTCATTGTTGAATTATTGAATTTTCAAAGCTATGAGTTATATCTTTATTCTTTTCTGGTCTCCCTTTCCCTTACGATACGGCGCGATTTGAACTTGTTTTGACTGGAATTTGAAAGGCTGAGCTGCTCAGTTGGCTTTCAGACGACAAACACATCCCCCATTCACTCGTTTTCTCTCCTCTTCGCCCCCCTCTATTTATCGTGATATAATACATTAGGAACCCTGCGAAAAGAAGAACATGGCACCGCTTTCTACATCCAAGTTCCGGGCGCCTCCCGGCCGGCCGGCCAAAAACCGTCCAAAGATTTCACTCAAGGCATCAGACACCGAGGTCAGCAGCGAAGGTCCTCCGCCCAAGAAACGAAAATACGTCCCTGGTGGTCCTGGAGGAGGCGGGAGGTATATTGATATCTATGGGAAGGAAACGACACCGGCTCCGAAACCGAGTCCTATTCGACGTAGCTCGTCGGGTTCCCGGAGTCGTCCGCGAGAATCGAAGTCTCAGTCGGTTCAGGAACCTGTCCAGCCTGTGAATCCTGCCGAACCCGTTGATGCTGTTGAATCACCTGCTCAGCAGTCTATCAAGCCGCCCATTCAACTCCCCCCGCCACCCCCGCCTGTACCTGCAACACCACCGTCGGCACGGTTGAGAAGGGAGAAGAGTCAAAATCGTGGTCGCTACACTTCTTCGACGGCTGCTGCCCTTGCGCTACAACAGGGAGATGGTTACAAACCGCGAGAAGAGCGGGGTTGGGAGGAGTTTCACCCGGACCTGGATATTGAAGCCAAGTTTACGGTTTTCAGTTCAGAAGAGGTGGATGGCCCACGTCCGCCAGTCACGCCCGCCAATGCCGAACCCATCACGAGCGAGAAAGATACATTGGCTGAAATCATGCGCCTTCAAAATGAAGCCCCGTCTCCTACTCCTGTCAAGCGCCGCCCAGGGCGCCCTCCACGTCGTCCAGAGGCTATCCTCGCTGCTCTTCGTGCCCAGCATGATCCAAAGCCCGTTCCAGTTCCGCCTCCAGGTCCGAATCCCCGTGAGAGGCTAACGCTCCCGAAACCGTCGTTTCGGATACGGGATCCGTTCACTTTCTATGATCAACCTGGGGTTGGACAGCAGAACTATGTTGATCGCACAATGGCAAGCGTGGGATATCAAGAAAGCGATGTTTTCCTTCGTCATGACAGACAGATGGTCCGAATGGCGGAAGCGCAAGAAGACGATCTGGATACAATGCATTCGGTGGCCACGGATGGAGAAGTGAACGCTGCAGTGGGTAGAGTAGAGTATGATATGGACGAACAGGACGAAAAGTGGCTCGAAGATTACAACACAAAACGACGAGAGGACCAATTGGAACCCATTAAACCAGCGGTGTTTGAGATTACCATGACCAAAATCGAGAAAGAGTGGCATGCACTTGAGAAACGCATACCCAAACCGAATCCCAAGCCCCCGCAAACGCAACGCCCTCGTTCCAGCTCGGCAGCTGCTGTTAATGGAGAAATCACCGGACCAGGTGAAGAACAGGACACCAAGTGCGCTATCTGTGACGATGGCGATTGTGAAAATTCCAACGCCATTGTTTTCTGCGACGGGTGTGATTTGGCAGTGCATCAGGAGTGTTATGGTGTTCCTTTCATCCCCGAGGGCCAGTGGCTGTGTCGCAAGTGCCAGCTTATCGGAAGAGGGTCGGTCAATTGCATCTTCTGTCCGAATACCGAAGGTGCTTTCAAACAGACTACTACCTCGAAATGGTCACATCTACTCTGTGCTATTTGGATTCCGGAAGTGTCGATTGGCAACCCATCGCTGATGGAACCAATTACTGATATTGAAAAGGTGCCTAAGAGTCGTTGGAAGCTTCATTGCTACATCTGTCGGCAAAGAATGGGCTCCTCAATCCAATGTAGCAACAAGAATTGTTTCGTTGCATTCCATGTTACCTGCGCAAGGAGAGCGCAGCTATACTTGAAGATGAAGTCTGGCCATGGCACTCCTGCGATCATGGATTCTCATTTACTCAAGGCTTTCTGTGACAAGCATGTCCCTCCTGAGTGGCGGAGAGAGCACGGTACGGATGCTGCTACAGCAGATGCTATCGAATACTATCGGACTACCATGCAAGGTAGACAATGGGGTGATAGTCAAGCGACAGCTCTGTCATTAGAGCCATCCCACCCGTTAGGATGCGATCATGGAGATGACTTCGGCCAGAGGATGCATACACCACGAATAACTCTTACCGTCGGTGGTAACAAGCGGAAGCGAATTGCTGTACCCAAGACAATCTGGAAGCTACCATCTGGCGCTCCCGTTATACCCCAGGTTCTCCTGAATTCCGTTGCGGCCTCTCTTCAGCGCTTTACTGTTCGTCAGAGAAAGCAGTACGCGGAAGATGCATGTAAATACTGGACTCTCAAACGTGAAGCGCGACGAGGAGCAGCGCTTTTGAAGCGGCTGCAACTACAGCTCGAGACCTTCTCGTCCATGGAAATGACAAGAAGAGACTATGTGGCAATGGGAATTGCAGGAGGCAAGCGACTACAGCGACGCATCGAGTTTGGTGAGCGACTTCACCAGGATTTGGAAAACCTGAGGATGTTATGCGATCAAGTTAGGAATCGTGAAAGAGAGAAGTTGAAGGATGCGGAGATGCTCCGGAATGTTGTCGATACTGTCTACTTTCCTATATTCCCGCTCCTTTGGCCCATTCTTGAAAAGGCGCAGGGGTAAGCATTTATTTTCGCCTGAGCAAAATTGAGTCATTGCTAACTTTTTTTTATTTGCAGTCTCGATGGAAAGAGAATATTTAGGGAAGGGTTAATGTCTATACGGTCAAAAGTAGAACAACGATTCTACACATCAGTTGCAGCATTTTCGGCCGATCTGGCCGGCGTGTTCACATCAGAGATCGGAGTCCAGCCCGCCGGGGATACGGCCGAGCTTCAGATGCAGATCAGTGGGCGCGCTCCGGAACTCAGCTTAGAGCAGCGGGAAAAGCGAAAATTAGCAAAGCGGATCATTAAAGCTATTCAGCCTGGACTAGAAGACGCGATTAGGAAAGAAAGCGAGTTGAATCGCAAACCGTTTGAGAAGGAGTTGAAAGAACTAGACAATCTTCTTGAGCATAACGTCCTGTTTCGTCGAGACTCTTTTGTCGATTCCGCAGGGCCGGCCGGTGAAGATAGTCCTGAAAAAACCGACCTTCCGAACGGCACAGAGGAAAAGGTTGATGGTGACGAAGAGCCCGCAAAGTCAGAACTCCGGGAGGGGGCTCATGTCAACACTTTACCCGACCAGACAGGCGATACGGTTATGCCTGACGCTGACGCTGAAACGACTCATCCTCCTGAGCCTGCTGGGGAATCCCAAAAACAGGATGTCCCGACTACGGAGGCACCTGCCCCTGAGGCTCCTATGACTGAAACAGCCGCAGAGGCTCCAGCGCAAGAACCGCAGGAACCCGAGAATCCGAGTGCAGATGTTCCCTCTGCCACCGTGGAGTCTACTGGAGAAATTCAGCCGGCTGCGACCGAGGAAACCAAGAACGATAGCGATACCCCAGATGTTTCAGGCGAGCAGGCCGTGGCTCAGAAAGGGCCGCCGACGCCTCCATTGAGCTTCCAAGGGGATCAGCAGCTTCCATTGTCGCAAGGTGGTGTTCAGTGGTACATGCAGCCCTTTGATCCGGTGGGCACCACGATCCACGAGGAACGATGGACAGGACGAGATGTCATGCGCGGCATGAGTGAAGAGCTCAGTGAACTTGACGAGGAGGAATTGAAGGACTTAGTCGATGATGAAGTCGAAGGAACAACGACGAATGGAACAACAACGGCTGCTCCAGATGCTCCCGCAGCGGAAGAGGATGGGGTCAAAGTCCATCGCACTCGCAGACGGTGGCGTGGGTTTAAATGAGTTTCTGCTGTTTTAATTGCATGATGTGCATCTGTCATGATTTGATTCGCTCTTTTGCTTCGTTCTTTACTTTTTTTTTTTTTATTTTTTCCGTCACTCTGGGAAACAGGAAAGCCAGGCGTTTGTTTTCTTTTACTTGTTCTTTACTGGGAATTGGCGGGTTCAGCTTTCTTTGGTAGATTCCACTCGATAATAATGCATTCAAGATTGATTCCTCTGCATAATTTCGATATTTAGACTCGATCTGCAAGCTTAAAGCCCTCCATTCAAAATAGAAACAATAATCAGCGACGATCGCAGCTGGTTGTTGTTGTTTTGTTGCAACAGCAGCAGGCTTGGCGCTATCCACCGCAGAGCCGCCCCAGAGTCTGGAATTGCTCACTAAGGCCGCCTTTCTTAACCTGCTCGTCTTTTCTCTCCCCCTTCCTCCATCCCCATCATCAACCATCCCCCTTCCTTTGACCTGGAGCTTTCCATTCTTCTTCTTCTTTCTTCCCAAAGTGTTTAATCATCTTTGGGCTTTTGTCGAGTTTCCTGGACACCTCGTCTTGGTTACAATCCCCAGCGTCGATCGTTGAGTTTTTTCTTCTGTGCTCTGCTGGGTTGGACGTGCGTCGCGCGCTGTGATAATAATCTATTTCACTTTTGCTTCACAACAACTCTCACCTTAATCCTTCCTTCTTTTCAATTTCTGTCATCATGGCTACAGAGTATGATCACGAGAACGGTCGCTACGACGGTATGTTTGATGGTTGTGTTTTGGTGTCCGGCTCGATTTTTTCTCGCCTCCCTTGGATGATAACGGTCGACTGACTTCGAATTTTTCTCCGGCTTACAGACGAGCCCCGTTATGAACGCAACCGCAGCGCATCTCCTCGCGACGAGCCCCGGGGTGACCGCGACCGCAGCCGATCTCCTAATGGCCGCATGGATGACCGCATGGATGGCCGGTATGTCATTGATCAGTAAAGCTAGCTGTGGTCGACCCAACAAACTGACCTGGGATGATGCATTAGTCCTCCTCTTGCCGACCCCCGCAAGCAAGCTCTCATGGAAGATGAAGAGGGTGCTGTCAACACTGGCTCCAACCTTTTCGTCACTGGCATTCACCCCCGTCTGACTGAATCCGATATCTCGCGCCTTTTTGAGAAGTACGGTGATGTCGAGAACTGCTCGATCATGCTGGACCCTCACACCAAGGAATCCCGTGGCTTTGGCTTCGTCAAGATGGTTACCGCCGAGCAGGCTGATGCCGCCAAGGAGGGCCTCCAGGGTGAGGTCATTGAAGGCCGAACTCTGAGCATTGAGAAGGCTCGCCGTAGCCGTCCCAGAACTCCTACCCCCGGCAAATACTTCGGTCCCCCCAAGCGTGGTATGTTTTCATTTTCCAGTCGAATTTGCGATGGATTCGGTTGACTTACAATTTTCTTTTGCAGAATTCCGTGGTCCTCCCCGTGGTGGCCGTGGTGGTGACCGCTACGATGACCGCCGTGGCGGATACGGAGGTAGCTGGCGCCGCCATGATGACTACCGCTACGGCCGTTACGACTCCTACAGTGACCGCGGTGGCCGTGACTACGGCGGTCGTGACTACCGTGGTGACTACGGTCGCCGCGACTATGGCGGCCGTGATGACTACGGCTACCGTGGCGGCGGTGGTGGTATCGACCGCTACGCTTCTCGTGAGGACCGTTACAGCCGTGACGACCGCCGGGATGACCGCCGAGGAGGAGATGACCGTCGCAGCTACTACGACCGTGATGCCAACCCTCCCAGCTATGAAGCGGCCCCCCCTGCCCGCGACGCTTATGCTAGCCGCTCCTATGAACCCCGTGGTGGCGAAGACAGATATGCTGCCCGGTAGGTGAGTGAACTGATGATAAAATCCTCGGTCCTCGTACCCAGTTGAAGCACCCAACGCTTTAGTTCTTGCTTTTAAACACGCCCATTTTTGATTCTGCTCTACCCCCTCTGCGTTTCTTTCACGATGTTCAATTCTCTCGTGTCCCTTATGGTTTCTCTTTTTCTATTTAATGCGGTATCCCTTTCAGTCGACGAGCGACGGTGAGGCGTCGTTATTTCTGTTTTCATCCTACACCAATAAGCAAAGAAAAAAAAAAAAAGAAGTCGGATTACATGTCATCTCGGCGAAATCGGAACGCCATCAGTCTCGCGACCAACCCTTCAACTGTTCACACAAAAAGTCTGTCGTCGCTCTTCGGTCACTGGATGATGTTTTCTTTTGTTAATTCGCTCGAAACACCGCGGGAAATTTGGCGGCAGGGAAAAAAGGAAACGAAATCTACATTAACGTTGTAATTCCTCGGATTATCTCATGGGTCAGCACTACTACATTTTCAACTTTCCGGAAATCTGGTCGTTATTTCGATAGTCAGCTGTTCGCCTTGTTGCGTCTTTGCACCTCCTATACGTAACGACTCGATTGTATTCGGCCAGAAACACATAAAAAGCACATTGTCTTTCCAGGCCATTCCAAGAATATTCTTGAGCACTTTCTCCTACGCCTCTTTTGAAGCACTCCAGAAAAGGATCCCGGCCATGACTCGCCTGTCCGCCATAGCCATGGTCTTTTTTCTGTCTGTGCTTGTAGTATCGCCAACACCAACAAAGCCTTTTACGCTCTTAGAGATCCCGGTGACGAGCAGCAGAAGATCAACGTAATCTCCGGACCATCAGGATTCCAATTACTCTGACCAGGTCTTTCGGCTCTGCTTATCAGCTGGCTGTCCTCTGCCATAGGAGGCGTCCACATTCAGCAGACCGGTCTGCCCTGCTTCAAGGTAAGGTCTAACCTAGACCGTGAGAGCTGATTTTTTGTGGAGAAAGGGAAGCAGAGCAGCAGTGCTACCCCATATCTTTCAGCGGTTGTTTCAGATCGAGCACGAACACCTCCGATCAGTTTCACCGCGTGTTCCAGAGTGTCTTGCTTATTTTTTTGAGAGGCCCACAAGTCCAATCTAGGGTTACATTCCACAGGTCGCTTATCGTTGCCTTGTTTACATATCAGAGACAGCCAAAATTTTGTTTTGTGTAACGGTGCACTAACAGCAGGTGTTCAACTGAAAGGCTCTCTAAAGCTGTGAAAACTATACCCACAGGTTATGGGTGGCTTTGCCGTTTCACCTAATGTCGCATATACCTTAGTACAATATGAATTTCTTGAACATTGATCTTCACACGCGTGTAGTAAACAGTAGATTGTATATTTGATCGATATAACTTGGTGTTTCCATAACCCTTGTTTGCATATATATATCAACCACAACATTGGAATATATCTGCAACGCCATGATCTTGATGAGTATGAAACCAACTAGCGGAGTATTCATGATATATATTATTGCCTGTCCATTCGAAATACAAGCTCCCAGTCTCTGGTGGATTGCGATATCTAGCTGCTATGCTATGCTTCATGAAATGGTTATCCCCAGCTTGGGATACAACCTTCCCGTAATTAGGTTTCTTCATATCTAAGAAACAAACTTGCAGCCACTCAATCCAGCATGTATCAATAAGCATCTTATGAGAATTGAACCATGTGCATGTTATGCCTTTCATGTCCCCAAATCCTCCCCACAACTGGCACGATAGTCTGCATATTGCTCCTAGGACTGGGTAACACTCCAGTCTCCGATCATTCCCATCATTCTTTCTTCTTATAAGGGAATTTGCGGATCCGGGGCAGCATCTACTTTTCAACCCAGATTGGGCTCGGCGCGCCCTCTGGCACGATGCTATTTCAATGGCATCTAGTTGTTTATTCGGGCGACTTCTTCGAGCCAGGTGCACCGCCTTCGATTTCATTGCTTTTTTGGATTAGGAATTCGCCCAGGACGCGGAGAGGATTCGCGGGTCTAGAATTGAGCAAGATTAGCGACGTACTAGACAAAAGAGAACAGACAGTGACTGGAGTGGCGGGGACCCAATCTGTCAAAGATTGAATATACCCCTCCCTAGGTAATAGCATGCTGATTTACTCACTGCTCCTTAGTTACGCTCTTCATGCCCTCTAGGAGGTAAGGCACGATTCTTTCATTCATGTATACACGAGCCGGGGCACCTCCAGGTCGAAGTGGCGGATCTGCGGAAGGGGTGTTGCCTGCTTCGGCACCATTTGTAGGGGTGTCATTGCCCATTGCGAGATTATTATTATCGTCTGGTCTGGTCGTCAAGTCGGGTTGTGGATGGGGGGTGGTGGTGGGCGCAGAGGAAGTTTCTTTGGTCGACGGTTGCGCAGGTAGCTGGGAATAGAGATTATGTCAAATATATTCCCTAGATCACAGAGATTTGGAAGTCTAGTTCTTCTGGCGAAGAGAGACGATATATGAAAGATATGAAAATAAAGCACAGGAACTGATGGAAGAACGATGGCGATTGCGTAGAGCGGAGCTTCTCTTGTCGCGGAAGCTTTACCCCCACCGCCGCCATAGTAACTGTGGGGATATAGAGATGATCTTACAGACATACATCAGCCATGGTGGGTGCTAGATGGTTATGATGACATTTATTTGATTCAGATTAGGTACATTTCAATTAGATTCAAGATAGAATCGATCTCAACAAGCCTGTTTTTTGGTCCGACTGCTGTGCTTAGCTGCAGTGAGATATGCAAACAAGGCAAACATGGACGTAAAATCAATTAAGATCAGGTGACTTCGCGTTTCTTTCACGACACGCTGAGGCAGCAGCGAGATGGGCAACACTGTGCTTCGAAAAGCCATGATATGATTGTTATTCGTGTTTTGGAGACATTTGGTACCATCATTGGGTAGAGACACTTACAGTTACCACCTATCAATGTCCCTGTGGCAGCATGTCCCTTTTGGACTACTGGGACACGCCACGCTCCTCCGTGAAGCGCAGAAAACACGAGACTGACGAAGAAACTACGAGTCAGAGTGAGAGTAGCCATAGGGAGAGTGATAAAAGTGTACCAGCAAGTCCGTCGATAAACACATTCGATGCTCTGACTCCAGTTGAGGATGGTGAAATCCCCGCTGGAGATGACGCACCTATTTCTGGTAGCCAAACGGAGTTAGAATCTTCACTTCCTGCAATTCAGACGGATGAGAAGGCAATTGAAGAGTATGAACTATCCCATGCCGCAGAGCAGGATGAGGAACCGGATCTTCAGGAAAGGCTGCAGAATGGCAAGTGGCGAAAAGGCAAGAGCTCCATCTACGTGGATGCCTTCAATCTAGCACTGGAAACTGTGCTGGATGAAGAAGCACATCTATTTGATGAAGCGGAGATGGATATATTCAGGCAATGGAAAGAGTTGTCGTATGAGTCCCAATATCTGTACGTTCAGGTTTCATTATATGAGCTATTGATATTCGGGTCATGCTTACAATTGAATAGATATGTTCGACTCTTCCTACGCAAAACTTCAGCATGGCATCGTATAAATAGACTTGGTTATCATTCAGATATCTCAGACTTGCCTGGTGCAGTCGCCGATCTCCAGCGCACTCGAATTCTCCACGCCTCTGTGGCATCAACGCACGGGAATGCTGCTGCAGACGCGGAGTCAATTGATGAATTACATCCTAGAGATCGATTTAAATTTGCTGATGCAACAGAAGAAATCAAAAACTTAGAAGAAGCATCGTCGCTGTTACTACTCGAAGAATTAAAGACCATCGCAAAAGAAGCAAAGGTCCAAGGCAAGAACAAAAAGGAGCTGCTGGCAGCCCTCCGCCAGTCGAGTCAAACACAGACAGACCTTGATTGGAAAGGCAAAGGAACAAACACAGTGCAACCCGTCAATAGGGATGGCCGTTTTGTTCAGAAGATCCTCGACTATACGGGGGATTGCATCAGACTTGCTTCAGGGCCCCTTGACCTTTTCGAACGTGTGCATCTGGTCTTTTACAAATCTACAGAATGGTCTGAAAAGTCACTCACCACTATCATCCTTGCCAAAATATCACGCAAGAATTTCCCAGACTATATCGTGTGTCGCTCCAATTCGATATTCCCGTCTAGAGAGATTCTACTAGAGTTTGAATCGGCCTTACGGACACAGTTCGAAATAGATAATATTCTCGAATTCAATGGCACTCCCACTAATGAACTGTTGCAGCAGATTAGAGACATTTGTGACCAAGTCTATCCTCGGTGGAAGTCATTGCTCAAACAAGAACAGCAGAAAGAAGAAACCCTCTATGAAAGTGGAGAGGGTGCCTATCTACGCCGCTTTTCTCCGGCTTGGGTTTATACTAGGGTCATCCATAAGGGTCTTCACTCACTCGGTCGATTTAAAGAGTATAAACAGGAACATGAAACTCTTACAGAGCTGCTTGACCAACGATTGTTCCATGCCGCACGGCGCGGAGCATGGTATCAGCGGAAAGCACTTCTGGAAGAGCACTACATGTGGTCCCTCACTCCATTCGAAGGGCGAAGTGAGGAAAACCAGAGAAAATACTGGAAGAGGGTTGCGCTTCGAACTTGCGAGGAAGGCCTGGAAGACCCTGAATGCCACTTGACCTACCATTTTGATTTACAGAAACGTATCTCAAAGCTCGAAAGAGCACTCAAGGTTGTCAAAAGAGAGCAGCATGATTTCGGCCATGTTATGTTGGCTAAACCCGAAGAACGTACCATTGAGGGCATACGCATCGAGCGAGAGGAATCACCTGGCCGCAATGGACAAAAAACAAACAGCGACACTGCATCTAAGCGAGGCCGTCCAACTGTTTGGGTTGATGAAAGAGAGGATGGAGGCGAATGTAGAGTTGAAAGTATGTGTTTGAGCTGGTATCGAGACCATGGATGGAAAGGCTACCATTCAGAAGGTGGCATTGTCAGGACCTTGGTAAGTCTTTGCACATGCACTCTAGTCTATGAACCACACAAACCTGGATACTGATTCTGGCTCTAGTTTGGCTACCTATTCTTCGATATCCTATTCACATACGTACCAAATGTCTTCCAAACACCCTTCCAAACATGCCCACTCGATCTCCACACCGACACCTTCTATCCCACGCGAGCCTCCGAGATAAACCACCGTTTAGTAGAAATAACCAACGGCAACGCCGAAGCCATAATCCGGGCCATTCACGCCCGCGAATCCCCCAAGCAAACCTGCGCAATCGGCATCGACTGGTCTTTCGAACTAGACGACCTGGTCGAGATTGTGCAATGCTTCCGTGGAGAAGCACTGGCGACCATTTGCAAGGTTCTGGCTCAGGAGTACCGCCAGCGTGGTGGGGGGATTCCGGATCTGTTTCTTTGGAATTTGGAGAAGAGGGAAGTCATGTTTGCGGAGGTGAAGTCGGAGAATGATCGGTTGAGTGATACGCAGAGGTTGTGGATTCATGTGCTTGTTGGGGCTGGGGTAAAGGTTGAGCTTTGTAATGCCGTTGCGAGGGAGGTTATAATTGTATAAATTTTGTCATGTTGTATATGTTATTATCCCAGGTGTATATATATGTACATATGATTGGATTGATTTGTTACAAGCTACAATGCATAGTTAATGGAACGTTGATTTATTCATTAGATTTTTTTTATTGACATCCGCAGTCGACGATCAACTAGGTTCACCCCCTGTTTTCAAGATAAGGCGAGACACATTGTTCCTTGGCCTAGGATCGAACGAAAACGAAACCGAATCCAACAACCATCCACCAACAAGATCAGATCAAGGGCGACCCGCTTATGCGACGAGGGTGGAGGCGGTGGCGCTCTCGTATCTCCAGGTGGGAGGGAGGACACCGACCGACTTGTAGTAGCGGGACAGACGGTGGATACGGGACTCGATGAGAATGAGACGGAACTTGCTGTCCTTGTCCTTGCGGTTGCGCTCAAGGTGCTTGCGGACGGCGACGGCCTTCTTGATCAAGAAGTACACTAGCATTAAATTAGTTTCCTGCATTCATGGCGTAAGGAAAATCCATTGTACTTACAGTCCTCGGGGAGCTCAGGAGCAAGGCCTGCTCATTGAAAAAATCACTCCGTCAGCCGATTGACCAAACAGAGGCATAAGATGTATATTTTCATATACATGTTAGGAGACTGCGCATTTCTGCAACAGTTCCTTTTGGGTATGAGGATCAAAGCAATCAAATCAGAGACTGCAAACTGTCCGTGTATGCTGGAGAATGTCCTTGGTGTTCTATCCCATATGATTTCACCCATTATGGTTGTCCATCCAATTCCCTCATCCAGCATTGTCAAACAGTCGCAATTCGTTCTCGTTGCATTTTCTCGCTCATCCCATTGAGGGGATCGTAGGGGAGTGAATCATACCGGAAGACTTCAAGATACGGAGGATCTTGTTACCTGTTCAAAACTGTTAGCCTGACTGACTTCCGCGCGATAACTTCCAGATTGCATTTCCAATCACATACCAGTAACAACCTTGACCTGGGCAACACCGTGGGAGTCACGGAGGACAACACCGATCTGAGAGGGGGTAGCACCCTTCTTGGCGAGCTTGCAGATCTGGTCAACGACCTGGTCGGGGGTGGTCTTGAGCCACGCGGGGGTGGAACGAGAGTAGGGGATGGCCGAGGAGGCGATACCCTTGCCCTTGCTGTGAAGACGACCCATCTTGAATTATTGTCGGAGGGGGTGGTGGTGAACTGGGGATGTCGACGTGAGTTGTGTTGGATTGAAGTTCAAGAAGTTTTTTTCTGCCCTCCAGATAGAAAATGGAAATGGGAGCGGGAAGCGAAAGTGGAGTGTGGGTCACGTGGTTGGCGGGATTCGCTTAAGTTTGATTTTTTCCGCGCTGTTTGGCGGGAGATTTTCTCTCTTGCAATTATTTCTGCTGCCACGACGATTGAACGAGAATAGCAATTCTCTGCCTGATGTTGGCTTTATGATGCTGGTTCATCGCTACTGCTATCAAGCAGTTGACTATCTCAACTAACTCAGTGATTGATATCAATTGGTTGGAAATCTCATTACAAGGTTAGTCTATTTTGCTCAGCTTTCGCATCTCCCCTCTGCCTTGAGTGTTTTCGCAACGCTTAAAATGATGATAACTCCCAACTTTTATTTTTTCTGGTACCTCTTATGTCAGAAGTAGCATCCTCGTGGTGTTATTTCGATGATCTAAATGGACTTCTGATACCCATTCATTACATTGAAATTCTTTTCTCCAATATTTGCTTTGCAATCTTGCTGACTTGTTGGAAAGAGATCTAGATATACCTGGGCTCTGATGTTGTTGGATTGTTGATAGTGATGGCTATTTTTGGGTCTATATTGCCTAGGAGTTTTGAATTGAATCTGACTTTGTTGATGATTGAGATAATGGTTCTCTTTCGTATCCTTGTAATGCGTATCGACCTGTAGATTGAGCTGTCAAGAACATGTTCGATTCCTTGGAACGCCTCGGGTCGTACTTCTACACCGTACCTAGCTCTGATTTCGTGCCTGAGTGATGTGAATTCACGGTCTAGACCATGTGTTTATGTGCGAGATAGCTGCTATTCCTGGTACGATAGCATGTTCGTGACAACTTACAGGTTAAGGTCATGTAGATGATCATGAGAACCTCTGCATCAGCGCATTCAAGCGCTTAGGCAAATCCCGATGTACCTCGCAGCAGGGGCGTCAATCCATCCAACAAGTCCATTACGTCTTGGCAGATGATGAATTGAGGTATTTTCTCAGACGGAAGAAAGACGTCGAAGTGAACTGTTCGAGGAGATAGGAAACCTAGTGACGAAGATTGCATACATGATGCCAGTATACCCGACCCTGGCAGGGAACAGGCGGTTATGTCACTAGTGGTAGGTAATTACGGCTATTCCTTGTCTGGATTGACATAGAGACCAGGGTCTAGGAAGAACGCGTGCCCATCTTCAGGTACCTGTGGAGATCAGTTGCACAGCACATCCCAGCATCTGGATATCATGGCAATGTCTGCGCTCTTCCCTGGTTAGGATTGAAATGAGCATGAGCATGAGGGTGGGTAAAGAGTCAAGCACAGCAACAGGGGTTGTGCATCGACTTGTTGTTTTCAACTATGCATAATCAACGTCTTTGATATCGATTCGGTGTGAAAGAAGTAGTTCCTCGAGCAGGATGTCATGGGAACAACTAGAAGAGTCATCAAAGACGACAGCATCATCACACCGCTTTTTGAACACAAAGCGCCCTCCACGGGACCTTGCTGTGGAGCGTTGTATACAGATGAGCAAGCTATGCTCCAGCTTCCTGGGTTTTCGAGGCTGGTTGTGTCACAGTTGAATTCTGAATAGTGAAATAGAGTAAAAGCTTCTCTTTAACCTTTTTTTTCAAGCCGGCTGCTTTTTTGTTCCATGCTCGTATAGTTCAGTAGAGAATTGAGAAAGCAACCGGGGCTGTGGATCGTTAGTGCACTTAGGAAATGGCATATTCCGTATCTTGGTCGAATAATTAGTATTTAGGCGAGATCCAAGACAATCCCCTATTAGTGAGATAATGGTTGGAATAGCGCCAATTGAAAAGCACATGGAAGCCAGGATGACAGCAGTAACATTCTGTAATCCACGACGCACGAGGGACTAACTCGAGGGAGAATTCCCTGTACACGGTTTAGGCGCGATTCTAGGCAACCCGAGAAACAAGAGATCGCCATAGAGGGCGGAATGATGAATAGACTCGCATGATGCAGACGGATCTTAGCTTCCCCGTCTAGTTCAATCCTGAAAGCAACCACTGAAGAGGGCCAGGATGCAAGACAATGAATCCCGAGAGGGCAAAGATAAAGCAGTTGCATCGTGTGGCCAGGGTGTGGGAGAAACAAAGATGCAGAATAAGCGGTAGGAGTCGATCTTTTTTCACGGGGCAGGGCGAACAACCTTCCACGGAAAGACACAGCCTAGACAAGGGTTACAACTTGCATGACATCCTCGTGTAACAGAAAAAGAAAAGAAAGAAAGAATCGGTGAGGATTAACGAAGAGGAAACAAGCCTTTAGACATGGGCGTCAAATTCAGATGCTAGCATCGTGGGGGGTGCAATGTCGAGTCCCCACGCGCAGTGTGATGTATCATATCGGCAATGCGCCCACTGGACACAGATTGGACCTTGCGCAGATCCATCACCGTCAGATACCAAGAAGCAGGAGCTGGTTGGAGACTTGGAGTCCGAGATGGATGTGATCTGAAAGACGATGAAAGTGACGATCGACCAAAGATACAGCTGCGATAATGAGATGAAGTGATGAACAACCAGGAATTCGGGGTCACCTGTCATGTTGGGACGCCAGCCAATCAACGCCGCCGCCCCCCAACAGCAGCAATTTGGCCTCGATATATGATGCATCACCTGTCATACTATTTGATGATCTTTTACGGCGTGATTAGACTAAAACAAGAACGTGGCGATCATTTCAACAATGAAGAATCCATCTCAACAGGCTCAACTGTGTTGCCACCTACAACGCCGTATGTACGGTTCCTTGCATGTTCGGATAACCTGCATAAGAATACGAACCACCGCGTTTTTCAAATCAGAATCAGAATCAAGGATGCCGGGAAAATACCAGGATAAAACGAGAATTTCACGGAGACAGTGCCAGGATTAGAGCCAATCGTTGGATTTTGCTGCTGTGCAGCGTTGTGGTTGGCTGTGGCAGTGTATACTATGCCGAGCACTCGACATTATGTGAGACGAGTCATTTTGACTAGAATCGACACTTGAGGGAATGATGATTGAATGGGAGAAGAATAGACCATCTTGTAGTGCTGTTACTCTGGATTCAGTCGAAGACCAAGGTTATGGCGGACGGCATACGTACCCTAAGTCCATATTTAGAAATTCCCCACGTGCACATCAACCTGCGAAAATCAAGTTCGCCCAGTATTTGTCAAGCTGGTCTTTGCTCGAATGCATTTGCCCTCGGAGTAAAAGAAGTGCGTAAAAGAAGTGCGTGCAAGGATTGCGCATGCCATGGGCAGACTGTTCTCGATATTCCCCGTCATTCCTCCGTCTGCTCGAGTGTCCCCGACATACGACATCCGATTTGAGACAACTTCGAATACATGACGCCTCTTTATTCGGTAGTGAGAACCTTGATTGAACCTAGAAACAATGCATTTGCATGGAAACCCTAATTGCAGCAGTCCTTGGAAACCGTCGTTCAGTGTCGATCGCCTGTTGCTGTCTGGTCCAGTATGTAGCCTCAGTACTTTTCCCTATTTAAGTATAGTGATTGTGAGTGTCTACAGTGTAAATTACCTGCTGCTTTAGAATGTGTCATTTTTTTTCGCAGAGATTCGACTACGGAACAATGGCAGTGCTAACTGGGATAGGCAGATGCTGTCAAAAGCAGCATGACAGGCTGTAAAGCCACGGATTCTCCCGTGCAGACACGGCGGAATACGGCATTCCATCCGCCGCGCAGATGGAGCACAGCACTATGTATTTGAAATACATAGTAACACCTACTCCCTACCTACACAACGTGAATTAGATTACTTTCAGATCTGAAGTAACATATAACAGTGGCATTATAGTAAGCTGCCTACTATAATAATACTCTCTGTCACATAAATTCTACTCATTCTGTGGAAATACAATTGGAGTACCATTGGGCTTATCCTGAGGAGACGGTCGAACTCTATTGCCTATAACCGGGGATCTGCCCCGCTTTCCTCCACCTACCAGAGCGAGCAATAGGGCCTCAAGTGGATCCGCGAGTCTAGTGGCGTCCAGAGAAAGAAAGATCCGGCTGGAACCATCCAGGATCAGCCCCTGTCAGTGACTTATGCAGGTGAATGGGGTTTGCAACAATAGTCGGCCTTAGTTACAGCACGAGGATACAGGCATTTCCTCGATATCCATGAGTATTCTCATGTAATCGGTATCACCCCTCCCTGGTTTGATGGATATTTGCCGAGCCCTAAAGACGGACCCAGCCGGTTGTTTGTGTCCGTACGCTGTCCGTAATCTTGGTTCAAGTGGGCTGAGTCGTCATCGGTTTATTAGAACTCAAGGTCAATGCTCACCAATGCTACTGTGTTATCTGTGGAGTCTCTCGATCGATACAGCAGGGCAATAAGCGCAGGGCAATAATAGCAATAACAGTACGCAATAATGTTTCGCCTCAAAGTAAATGTCGTATCCATTCATAATAAAACACACTTGTAGTTTCCACCGAGTCATGCTTGTGGAGTATCACGTAGGTATCCTCCATATACGTGTGTAATATTCGGTATTGGCATAAAATACAGCTCCACCAACCCAAGATGCGCCTACCTTCGGTACTTTTACAGCCGTTGATTCCCCGACTTGCAGGCCTGATACGGAACAATACAGGCAGTACAGTATTGTCTGCTCCTCATGGATCCGCCTCTCTCCTGCAGTAGCTCTGCATCTCCACTGGCCTTTCCCCTGGTGCCAGCTGCTGCCAAGCTTGGGCTGGACGTTCTTTGGTCTCGTAGACTAAATGCCCCAGTCCAATCATGGCCAGACTGGACTCTGGCTCTTCGTGGGTGAACGGACCGTCCTCTTCTGTAAAAAGAGTCGAGATCCCCTTCCTCGATGCGGCTACTTCTTCCTCTTCTTTAGGTGATATTTTATATCGTCTCCCCTCCTTCCCCTCCCGAACCCATTGATTCCTTTCTTTCTCCGCATGAGATAATCTATTCGACTCCATCTGTCTGTCTGCCGGGTAATAAGGCTGCGAGCCTCTCGCGCGGGGTGTCCAACACGCTGGATCGTACGGAACGAAGCCTCGAGATCCGGTCAATTCCCAATGATATGATTATCCTGCCGCCTCAATCGCTTTCACAGACCACCTTCCAATATGACGAACAGCACACTCAATGGGCTCTGTCCAACTCCGTTTCTGCAGGAGGGTCTCTTCCCTTCTTCCGGTGGATGTGCGCTTCCCCAATACGTCCTGCTATTCGAATGGGGTTAATGTCGTTTTATAGTCATCAAAGGTCGATACTGTGAGAAGATTCCGACACGTGGTGGTGAGGTCTCTTGTTGTCTGCCTTGTCCGTTGGGTGAATGGATATATGGCGATGGTGAGTGTTCCCCTTATATGCCATTGAAGTCTTCTAACCGATCTTGTCTCTTCAGATGTAATTCCCAAAACCGAAGTCGCGGGCTGGACCAGCGTGGCCATCTTACCTCTTTGTATCTTCCTATTATTATCCTACGCCGTGCTTCCGGCCAAATGGACTCACCGTCACTACCTGAATATCTGCTTTACTCTTGGTATCTGCTTCATGGAGCTTGCATTTATCATTCCCCTCGGCGCAAAACCAGAGCAATGCCACAACGATATTACCCCCAATGACATGTATTCTGATCTATCATGCGCTTTTACCGGCTCTCTACTTTTATTTGGAGGATGGATTGTTATAATATGGAGTATGTTTACTTTCATTGCTATTTTGAACGTCACTGACTAGAGTTAGGTTTCATTCGTACAGTTGCCTTTCATCTCCAGGTTTGCTGGGAAGTCATGCTGGGCCCCAAGTTCATGTGGGGAGCTTTCCTCTGCGGTTGGGGAATTCCTGCCCTTGGAACCACTTTGATGCTCATTTATACCGGCGTATCCTTCCGATTTGGAGGGACTTGCCATATTAATATCGACCACGGCTTACAGGCTTACTGGATCCCCATCACTGTATTTGCTGTTGCTGCCCTGGTCCTCCAGGTAGTTACAATGGCATACTGTATCCATGTATATGTCCGGTCTCTTTTCGACAATGACACCACGACCAACAGCTCAGGCCTGCCTTCATACTCGGCCAGCATCACTACCGTCACCGCACGTCAAGCATACAAGCGCATCCGGCGGGTCCTCCAGCTCCAATGGAGGGGCGTGGCACTTGTCTTGATTATCATCGGAAACGTCATCTTCTTTGCTGTTGTTTTCATCAAATTGGACAATGCTGTGACGCCTAACGAGGCAAACGTCAAAAAGGCTATCCCTTGGCTCTTATGTTTGGTTACCACTGAAGGTGACAGAAAGGCCTGCGCGAAGAAAGCAGAGGTCCTCGGCCCGAATGAAGCCACGCTTCTAGCCCTTCTCATTCTGTTGTCACTCGTGGGCCTGTGGAATTTTATCCTCTTTGCACGACCGTCGATGTTTGTCGGATGGGTCGATTTCTTCAGGTCAAAATTCGGTAAAGAGCGCGAATTTATTTCCGCTGACCCAGAGCGCTATACAGATTCTCGAGCATACGAGATGATTACCAACTCAACACTACCATCGCTCAAAACGCCAGAGCCGGTAGTGAGAGCACCGAGTCCGATACTGAAAGCTAGCCCTACTACTAGCGAGCACTATGGACGAGATGCTAAATACTCTCGGCCACCTATGAGTTTCTCACGGCCACTGCCAGCCAGTCCACAAGGTCGAGACTGGGACCCGAAATCCACATTTGCCCCGAGCCATTCTCGGGATCCTAGTGGTGCATAATGACTATGATGATTTTCTGCTTTATTATTTATTGCGCTTTGCGGTGTTGAAAAAAACTGTACATTTCCACGGCGCATCTGGACGATGCACGACCTGTATACCCTAACTATATTGGTGTTTGGATTTCCCACATTGCTGGTTGGAGTTTTGTTCTTATTTTTTGGTCGTTGGTCGGTTGGGGGCTCGGGATCCAGTTCTACTGTTCAAATGGGTCAAAAAAAGAGGGGAAGGGGAGTTAGTTGCATTGAACTACTGTGATGTACATGTAATGCTGATCTATGCCGCTACAGTACCTTTTGGGATAGAAAAAAAAAAAAAAAAGCAAACTGTTCAATAATGGAAGATTTGAATTTAAACTTATGCAAGAACCTTGTAAGATATAGCAATAGAGCCAAATCTGAACCTCGGGTTTATTGAACACTGAACACTAGGCAGCTGAGATGAATGAGGTATGGAGATGGAGAATTGATCCAACGGCTTTAGGCAGTCGTGTCGGTACCAGAAAGTGTCAAAGTGGGATGTTTTGACGTTTCGCTGGAGGTGTGGGTCTGTATTTGTGTATTGTACCGTATTCAGTATTGCAGGCATTTTAGTCCTGAATTCTCGCCTAGATATTACAGTCTAGAATCTAGTCTGCCTATTCAGCCTCGACATTATCAAATAATTATCTATCAATCTAACAACCATTCCAAATACTCCAATTTACTAGCTAGTACTACAATCCAATTCAATTCAAATGGATAGATATCAAATACAACTAGACAGTAAATTACAACACGCGATCCAAACTCTAAAGGTTATATCCGATTTCTTACGCGACATCCAACAGGCCAAACTCAAACTCAAAAACGCCAAACTCAAATCTCCCAGCCGTTTTAAGAAGGTGCGTTTTGTAATGAGACCTTCTGGAACTGCCGAGACACGAATGGGGTAGGTGAGACAGAATTGAAGTTAGATGTTGTAAGGTAGTGACACTATGCATGTAACAGTTTGACAGGAATATCGTCATCGTCATCATCATCATCGGATTGTAAAACATATCTCGATTTGTGGTTTGGTTCTGGTTCTGGTCCTGTGGTTTGTGGTTTGTGGCTCGGGATCTGGAAGGATTGGGAAAGTGTGTTTCCATGGTTTAGGATGTAGATCTTATCTTCGTCTTGGAAGGTCGAGTCGAAGCTGTTGTCTATCTATTCGATGGGTGTATTTGCCGTGGCTGGGCGTGATGATCTTTTTTTTTTCTCTTCCAATAGTCTATTTAGAATTATCGTGTATGTATGGGAGAGGGTGTGGTCAGAGTCTCGATACGGGGTATACAAGACTGATAATTGAGAATATTGGCATAACCTATGTAGTCTTATTGGTAGCACAGTATTGGAATTGCTTGATTGTTACTGGCTTAGCTATACTCTTGACATGTATCTATTTGACTAACTAACTAGCATGTTCATGATAGTGTGAAGTGTCAAGAACTGACACCCCGCAGATCTCCCATTCCCACTACCCCATGGGGAAAACAGAAGAAGCAAACTCGTGCCCACGGCAATAGTTTGCTAGACTATATACCACCTATAATAAGCACTAGATGTTTGCTAGTGAGATGTGATGGGCTTGCATTAAGTTGAAGGATTATCGGTTGAAGGAGCCGAGGTAGTCAGATATAGATGACATTGACAGTGACAGAAGGTTTGGGTGGATTGCATGTGATTTGGGTTCAACGGTGTTCTTTTTTCGTTTGCTCATTTATTGGATTTTTTTACTTTGCTTTTACGTGGTTGATTCCATGGTTGATGATGGATAATGCGGGGATGGCATCATTCCAGTAAACATCAATATCAGACCAAACTTCATGTTACTATCTTTCCGCTATGTTACATTCACAACAATCTCGCTCCATTTTTCCAGGGCAAGGAGAAAAAACAAACATCAGCCCAGTGGACTTCTTCGGGGGAGTTCCCAAATTAGACATCTTCCCAGTAGATAACAGGCAAAGGGGAATAAAATATAACCAGTCGAAAACGCAGCCATCGCATCAAGCATCCGTAAATTACCATGCGCTGACGTCAAAGTTTTCCTGCAGACAATGTTAGAACTGGATAGACACGTATGAACCATCAACTTACCTCGGAGAAGTAGGTCGTCACAACAGTCCGGTCAGAAAACTTCCTTCCGGCAAGTGCCTTTAATGCATTGGTCGTCGACTCCACCGTGTCGAACTTGACAAAGATCTTGCCCACTCCGGACGACTGCCTGCTGCCACCCGATGGGCGAGGCACCTTCACGTCCAGAATTTGTCCGTATTTCGAGCACTCCTCGCGCACATCGTCGCAGATTTCTGTCAATGCGTTAGTCAAGCCGAGGCATATGCTAGGGAAGAGACATACCCTCGTAGTCATCATTGTCCATAAGCTCCTCGGGGGTCACCATGTTCAACAGCTGCAGGACTCGGCTGGTCTCTAAATCTTGAGATGTTGTCTTTGCAAACATCGACATAGCGTTCACACCCATGTCGAGACCAGAGGCCTGTGTGTTTCCAATACTGGCACGGACAACCTTCAGATGCCTGTCACCCAGTTCCATACCATTAAGTCCCTCGACGGCAATGCTAGTTGCCGAAGGGTCGGCATACTCGCAGAATGCAATTCCCTGATAGCCAGTCAGCATGGTATAGATTTCGGTATCATATGAAACTCACCCTAGACTCCTCAGTCGAGTTATCCTTAACCAAAACAAACGATTTGAGCTCGCCAAACGACTTGAGCAGCATTGTGACGGGCTCTTCGGGGATATAGCTGGGAATGTTGGAAACGCAGATCTTGTTGGGCGAATCAGGCACTTCATTCAAAAGCACTCCTTCCTGGTATTCCTGCTCTGCTCCACCAGGAACAATGTAGTCCTTAGGTCGTCGCACTTCCAGTCCCTTGGGCGCTCCGTTCTCAGCCTCCGCACCATGCTCTTCCATAGCAATACCATCGAGTGCAAGGGCAACAGTAGCGTCATTGGGCGTCTTGAACTCCATGAGAGCGAAAGAGCGATCCTCGGACACTTGGGCGGAGATACAGGGGTCCACATTGTGAATGACGTTGAGGCCATTAAGCTGCAAATTGAAGAAAGCGAGCACAGACTCCCCTGTCACACTTGATGGCAGGTTGTATACGAACAGACGCTTCGCCTGGCGAGAATTCGAGGGTTTGAGGGTCGAGCTTTCCGCAGATCCACCACCAGGCTGGCTCATGAAAGCCTGGAGACGGCTGGGGTCCATAGGTTGCTGTCGAGGCGCTCCAGGAAGGGGGAACATGCCTAAAAAACTAAGTCAGTATAACGATATAGCTATACGAAAGATGGAAAACCCCACCCGAAAGCTTAGCCTGCTCCGCTGTGACATTCTCATAACCAGGAGGCTTAATATCCCACTGCGTCAAACGTCGTTGCCGGGTCAAGACAGAGGCGACATCTGTCAAGTCGGGCGTGGGTTCCCTCTTTCGTGGAGGCGAAGGGCTCCTCCTGCGCTCTCCTCTGTCACGGTTGCGCTCTCTATCACGATCGCCGCGGTCGCCGCGGTCGCCACGTTCCCGATCGCGATCACCTCTGTCACCTCTGTCTCTGCCTTCTCGCCGGGGTCTCTCATCAAACAAGTCTCTGTCTCTCTCGCGTCGAGATGGTCGTTCATCATAGTCTCTGCGTCGGCGATCCCCTCGGTCCCAGTCTCGATCGTCCCTCCGGCTGCTCGAGTAGCGGTCTTCCCGTTCTCTGGCGCGATAGTCACGGCTCGACGAGTACGAGTCCGCCTCGAAATCGCGTCGGGAGCCTCTAGAGCTGTGGTGAGGAGACCTCGAGCGTCTCCGATCTCCTCTGTCTCCGCGATCCCGGCGCTCGTCCCGCTGGAGGTATTAAGACATGTTAGCTGGCTTGCGGGCAGGGTCGCGTTATTGAACCGGCAATTTATCACTCACGTAGTAGTCTCTCGAGCGACCAGAGTCTGCGATCAAAAGGTTAGATATATGCGACTAGATAGAAAGCTAGTAATCGGGGTAAGAGCATATGTTACGCACCTCTCGAAGCGTAAGTGTCGCCGTTCATCTTGAGCTCCAGCGACCTTCTTTAGTCTTTCCTTTAAAAGCGTGGCAAATGAGACCGTCAACGAACAGCCTCGGGTTAGTATCCTCAGGTACAAAAGACACTGATAGATCAATCTTAATCCCAAATGAGATGGTATGGGATAGCGTTCGTTCTGGAGACGGAGAGAGGACGAGAGCTCCAGCGCTGGCGTCTGAGGGAAAACTTGCAGGTCGTGACGATCGGCGAAAGAGCCGCCCAGCGCCTAGCTTGGAAGCGGCTAGCGCGCGTGTCTTGCGGAGACGCCACCGCCTTCCAAAAGTGGCAGAATCAGGGGCAGAATATTATCTCCGACGGTTCGTCGCCGATTGTTTCGAAGACATTGGTCCTCTTAATTCGGTGGTTCAGAGCTCAAAATGACAAAAGAGATCTTTTCGCAATGGCACAGACTCCCTGTGAGTCTTAGCGAACTATGTATCAATACGACTCTGCGTTGTGGGCAGTCATTCCGGTAAGTCGATTCTGCCGCTATCCAACACTACACTCGAATCTGACCTCGACGAGATGGTACAATGTACCTGACAGCGATGAATGGAGATGCGTCCTCCATGGTCGCTTACTCTCTTTAAGACAAGATCCCGAATATCTATACTACAGACTCCACCATGCATCCAAACCGTCCGCCATCGACGACACCCTCCTCAACCTGATAAAACACTACTTCAACCTCTCTTCGAACCTAACCGATCTCTACTCGCAATGGTCCGCCAACGACCCCAATTTCAAAAAGAAAGCCTCCCAGTTCACGGGGATTCGTATCCTCCGCCAGGACCCATGGGAAGCGCTCGTCTCCTTCATCTGCAGCAGTAACAATAACATTGCGCGCATCTCGCAAATGGTCGAGAAGCTATGCGTCAACTACGGACAGCACATCGCGACATTCGACGAACGTCCCTACCACGATTTCCCGCCCCCAGAGGCATTGACCGGTGGCGATGTCGAGTCTCGTCTTCGGAGTTTAGGGTTTGGCTACCGCGCCAAATATATCTACCAGACGGCTGTAATGGTAGCCAAGGAACGAGAGGGAGGCTGGCTAAATGGGCTGTGTAACCCCGAGTCACCGGTTTTCGGGGTAGAAGCTGCGCCAGGTGGTGAAATGAAGCCCGAGGGTAGAGAAGGGTACCGGGAGGCTCATGAGAAGCTACTCGAGTTGCAAGGAGTTGGGCCCAAGGTAGCCGATTGCGTATCCTTAATGGGGCTTGGATGGGGAGAATCCGTCCCAGTAGACACGCACGGTAGGTTCTCCGAGTCTCTCTCACATCAACTGCATCAAACTAACATGGCCTAGTCTGGCAAATCGCACAAAGAGACTATAGATTCGGCAAAGGCTCAGGCAAAACCCTCAACAAGGTGACATACGACGCTGTGGGTAATCACTTCCGTAAACTCTGGGGCAAGGAAGCTGGCTGGGCCCATAGTGTGCTGTTTACGGCCGACTTGAGGACCTTCTCGGATAGGTTAGCTGCGTCTAAGAAGGTGGATGTTAAGGTCAAGGAGGAGAAAGACGTGAAGGTTAAAGAGGAGAATGATGAGGATGTGAAGGTTGAGACTAAAGTCACTACTGCAGTAGCTGTGAAAAGATCTGCGAGCGAAGGGGACACGAAAGATGACGTTAAGGATAAGAAAAAGGCAAAGACAAAGGCTGTTATTGAGGCATCGCAGACGACGACAACGAGGAGGATATCAAAGCGACTTCAGAGTCGTTAATCAGATTTGTGCAATATCGCTTCTGTATGACTGTAAATACCCGAATAGATTAAACTTGAACTGTAAATAATATTCAACCTGGACTTCTCACTGCATAAGACCTACAACTCCCAACGAGACAGAAGACTCGCAAACCCATCCATAAACTCCTTCTGAGCTCGAAACCCAACATCACAAAGTCCAGAAAGATAAGAGCGAACATCTCTACTATCCTGTGGACCTAAAACCATCAATCCAACTACAGCAGCAACAGAAGAAACAGCAACAACACCACCAATCTTCGCTAGTTCATTCTTCCTACCCTCCAACGCGCGACTCTCTGCCTTCAATGGCAAACGAACAGAGCTAGACCGAAAGACAAAGTCCCTCGAAAGCGGGAAGAAGATACTCCGCAGCCAGAACTTGAATTGCCAATCTGGGTAGAGCATGGTATTCCGGCCTGTCCGGGCATCGACGTACCAGTTTGAGCAGCCAGACGCCCAGACGAGCTTGCTGGCGGCTGCTTGGATCCAAGTGTTATCGCGCTCTTCGGCTGATGGTGTCACTGCTACGGTGTCTATGGCTTTGGTGAAGGGATTGAGAGATGATAAAAGAGATGGGTAAAGTGAGTCCAGTACGGGTTCTAGGACTCGGAGAGTAAAGTTCATCTGGCATTCTGTGGAGAAGATGACAGACAGATGGCCGGTTGTGATGTTCGGACCCATCATGATGAACAGGTTGGGGAATTCGGACACGCAGGTACCGTAGTATGCCTGTGCTGACCCGGAGGAGAATTGGTCCCACTATAGTCACAGTCAATACCAGTCGAGAAGTAGAGGGTTTAGCTAGTACATACGTGCTCTGTTATACTGACGCCCTTCTCGCCTGTGATCTCGATCGGATATAGAACCTGCTGCGTCTTAAAACCATTCGCCAAAATAATAGCATCAGCGTGGACTTCTCGTCCTGATTCAGTCTTCACGCCAGTCTCTGTGACCTCCGCGACAGGATCGGAATAGACAAGCTCCATGTTCTCCCGGTGCAAGCAGGCCAGGTAGTCCGTATCCATGACCTTGCGCTTACACCCAATCTCGGTCTTTGGGATCAATGCTTCGTGGTATCGCTCCGGGGCCGTGCGTAGCAAATAATCGAGCTGGATCTTCTTCTGCTCTTCACGGATTTTACCTCCATTGGCCAGGTCAAATCCAGCAAAATCTCGCTCCATCAGGTAGTACAAATAGAACCGATACATACGCATGGCAAGAGGCACATAGCGCATCGTCCATTTGAAAGTTGAAGAGTATGTTGGGTTAGGACGTTCAGCGAGCCAATGCGCCTGACGGCTGAATTGTACAACATTCTTCGCCTTTCCGGGGCCATCACTCAACACAGGTACGAACTGAGTCGCACTACAACCGTTTCCTGTAGCCGATGTTAGTCTCAGTAAAGCTAGGTCAATGAGAGACACCCACCTATCACGACGATATCCTTACCGGCCCAATCAAGTGTGTGATCCCACCGAGCAGAATGGAACAGCTTTCCAGTATATCTCTCGGAGCCTTTTATTTCACAATCTCTAGGCACAGAAAGTGCTCCGACTGCTGAGATCAGAACCCTCGATCGCTTCTGGTAGACTCTCCCAGTCTGCTGCTCAAGGATAGTCACGACCCATGTACCGGTAGTTTCCTCGAATGCAGCGCTTTGTACAGTAGAGCTAAACGTGACATGGCGAGGAATACCATGCTCCTCTGCCACAGCTTGACAGTAAGCAGCAATCTCAGACTGAGGCGCAAACTTCTTGCTCCAGTCGGGGTTGAGTGCAAAAGACAATGAATAAAAGTGCGATGCTACCTGCGATACAGTATTAGCACTTCTTCACTTCAATAAACCAGTCGAAACATACATCACATCCACAGCCAGGATACGTATTCACCCACCACGTCCCACCCAAGCCCTCAGCTTTCTCGAAGATCTCGAAGCTCACCCGAGGATACTTTTTTTGGAGCTGGACAGCAAATCCAATCCCGGAGATCCCAGCTCCGATGATCAGCACGTCGATGTCAACAGACATTGTATTATGGCTTAATATTATCCAGGTTGATTTTTGTCGTATAGAGCGACGAAATAGCCATGAGCAATCTCGTGGCCAAATAAATAGGCCAGCCCATCCATCCGCCCGCGTCTGGTATCTGACTTGAGCAGTCCTGTTTCCATTCAGACTGAGCTAAAATATGCCTTATTTGGATAAAAGGCCTGCTCGCCATAGTTTCCCCATGGTTAATCGAGATAAGCGCGATAAGAAAGGCTGAACAGCTCACTGAAGAGCCAAAAAGGAAACCTTTATCGACTTTGAACATCACCAAGAAAAAAAGGAAAACAAGGCACAACTTGGCCATGCAGGGAGACTGTGTCTGCGCGGGGGGAATATTGGGGCTCGGATAACCTTCCCGGGGCGGAAAGATTCGGTTTCCCCAGGTTCTTGGTAGTGGGGATCATGGCTCGAGAATTCAATAATATTGTGGGATGAAGGGTTTGAATTTCTTAGTGATGATGAGTGGATGTAGCTAGGTTTTCGTGATTGGCAAGGTACCGTAGCATCAGGCAAATATGATCGACAGTTCCCAGATTGGCAAGGAAATGTTGAGGGTGGAATTAGAAGGGCTGCATCCTGTTCCCCCTCTCCCTTGGACTGATCATCAGCACCATCACACGTCGATCCCCGACAGTCAATGCGGGCAAGTGGTTCGTTACACATCATGCGATGGTAATCCAGCCAGCAAGAGGCCGGAGAGAAGGAAAGAAAGGAGGAAGCAGTGGATACCGGCAGACTTTCAGTCACAGAGGTGCAACGTCGATGGAGGACAGGCAACTCAGCCGAAGATCGCTGTTCCTCTGCAGATTCTGAATAATGGGGAAATCCCTTAATTGTCGTGTCTAATAAAAAGCAGGGGCTCCGGGCTCGCAGAATTGATCGCTGGAAATTTACTCATGTAAATGCAGGCAGATTATGGATTATTTACACTGGACATGTTAATCCCTTGGATTCGTCCATCGCGAGAAATGAACAAATTCTTTATTTTACATCATAAACGTCATGACCACCCTCGAATGCGCCATCGCTAATGCAAAGAAATAATTAGGGTACTAATTCTCTGGAGGGGTCGGTCAGCCTTGTCGCTCATCTCTGACAGAAAGACAGGATAGCCCACCTAGTATCATTAGTCTATCCCATTCCAGTCAGAGTCGTCGAAATGCATGGCATTGCTATCCCTTCATATGGATAAAGCAATCCAAGGCAATCGAGATTCCCGAGAATGTGAAGAACTACGTTCATGTCCATAGGGCTGAACCTCGCTTAACAAACACCCAGGGCAGCAGGGTCTTCGTCCCATCCCCACTCCCGAAGCAACTGCATGACACGATACTCAGTGGCCCAACCAAGATCAGACTCGATGCCCCGCAGCAGCCGAATAATCATCCGTCGTTCATGGGGCTCAGTGAGACATTGACCACTGACAAACAACGGCTGAAGTGCGTGGATGCGGACCGTGCCATCAGGACGGGACATGGAAATGCCCAAGATCTCACGGCTGTGAAAGCGGATTTCACTCTCAATCGAGCGGTATGAGTTAAGTCGGTTCGTGATTGTACTTCGTCTACTGGTTGACTCGTGGGGTTTATTAATGAGAAGCAGAATACGTGCCATGTGGTAATGCTGCATGGTTGCTGCACACATGGGAATGCTGTGCCATACTTCTGGGAATGATGAGACGTCATCATCCTCTGCAGGTTTATTGGGCAGCCGTGACGGCTCAATCCGAGCCACTGGTCGGAATGTGTCAGGAAGCCCGCTGTGCCAGGCATCAAGTTCGGCCTCAAGACGATACCACCGTTCGAGGAGCACCTGCTGTGAAACACCGAGAGGGCCTGTGTCGATAGAATTACTGTTGTTCAAATGAACATTGTCGCCAGCACTAATGAAATTGACGATCTTTGAGAGAATCCATATGAGCGCATTGGAGATAAGATCCTCCCTCATCACATCGTCCCCTTCCGGGTAACCAGCTGCGTACATGTTGCTAGGACGCACGAAACCAGCATTATCGATTTGAAGGCCGGCTTCTGTCCACAACACCAAGTCATCGGTATTCAGCCTTGTGTGAGTCTCGTTAATAACTAACACGACGTCAGCGGGCGGAGCCAGGAAAAGATGTATCAGAAATGCCAATGTGTACTTACAGGCTGCCAAATAATCCTGTCGAGCAAAGTTCCAAAACGTCGCCTTTCTTGCCTTGGACAGTCCAGACTTCTTGGGTGGCTGGAAACCAGCATCTGCAGGAGACGATCGCTGCTCAACAGGCATCATTCCAACTTGAACAACATCTAAAAGTGACTTGACTCCACTCAAATGGCGGTTCCACGCCGGGCCAGTTGCATCAAGAAATTCATATACAGATAATATGGCCGCCGCAGCGAGCACTTCATCCGAGTGGACTCCATTCGAGAATCGACTATCAGAGAAACGCCTCCGGCGCTTGCGAGGGTTCTCAGCATCCTCACATAACTCAGCGGCCTGCCACTGACCAAATGCCTCCGGTGTACTCAAGGGCGGGGGACCTTCATCCGGCTGCAGCTCCTTCATCAGAAGTTGGATCGCCTTTTCATAATACTTGGCGCCTTCCCAATACCAATCTATCTCATCCGGCCATGTCTCCATAGAAGCGTGCTTGGAGCAGTTTCCACCAACCGATGCTTTAACGCCCTTCACGCGACCCAGTTGTTTCCCGGCATATGCACAAGCAGCATACTTTAGGAGGGGGTTGTTAAGCGCCTTTACGGGGACATACGAAGCAAAATAGGTTCCTAGGTCAAAAAGATCCATCCTGCCATGACTCATCAGCGGCCTTCGTGCACTTGAAGATGAGCTTAAGCTTACCAGAGCCCCGGTGCCTCTGTATAGTGCCTCAGAAGAAAAGCAATTTTATGATCTGTTTCTGCATTTGCATCCGCTCTCAGCTCTGCAATCGTGCTTCGCGACACTCCTGATCTGGATGTGAACGAGGAGCTTCTCCGTTCGAGGGTACGCGGAATACCCGGGTCAAGTGGCGGTGACAGGGAATGTGAAGGGTTAAGAAGAAAGTTGATATTATTGTTGCCGGTCGATGCAATCGACATGGGAGAGGTTGCCGAGGGTAAGGCGCTGCGCGGGGGCATCGGAGATGGACCAGACGATACGGAGGCAGGAATATCGACGTTGCTAAAGGGTGTACTATCTGTCGCCAGCGACTGATGGTCTCCAAGCGAATGGTACGGGAAACGATCATTCGCCGCTGCCGTTGACAAAGCCTCCAACCCATGTGTCTCACCATCAACAGAAGAATTCCGAATATTACTCTCCCATTCCCGGCTCTGCGCGTTCGCAGCAAGAAGAGCAGCTTCCGTTTCACCCAGTGTAGCCTCAAGGTCTTCCGCATAAGGATCCGAATTATCGACAAAGATCACTATTGTATAGACACCCACATGTCAACCAAACCTGTCTGTGCGACCAACCCCGACCCGAACACGACACCAAAAAGAGAGAAATCAAGATAGTATTTTCGTACCGTGCTTCGGAATATCCAACCAAACACTATCCTTGTCGAAGGTATTCTTGTACGAATAAAATCCCCTCAGATTACCACGACCGGGTGATGATTCCTCGAGATCTTTATTCATCGACGCATTTTGTTGATGGCGAAAGACAATGCCTTCGCTTGGGCGGCATTCTCTCCCGCCTTTGCGACACTGCGTACACTCTGGTTTCTGCTCGTCGCCTGCGAAGCTGTGTCAGTATTCGGGTCTTGCGGGAGAACCATAAAATCCCATCTGAATTCTTTGTGATGATACGGTTTTTGGTGGACGGAATTACATTTGAGCTTTCGAGTACGACACGTCAAGCTGTGATGCGGTTGGGCACAAACATGTTAGCGAAAAGCTCTTGCCGGGGAAGAGGAAAGAAATCAAGATCTCAATCTGACTCACCAGCCTGTGCGTGATCGCATACCGGCTGAAAAGAACGGTAGCTAAACAGCCGCATTCGAGAGACGTAATAGGGGATGACGATCCAGGGTTCAGTACTCCGTATGTGATGTAGAAAATTGTGGGGATGCGGAGGGGGGGAAACGTGATGATCTCTGAAAGGGATGAGGAATCCTGACTGACAGATGATAAGAAGAAAAGAAGAATAGAGGCGGCCAAGAAGCCAGAAGACAATACGAAGCGGGGGGCGGAAAACGAGGATCACGAAGCAACGAAACGAACGAACATCAGCAGGTCTAGGCAATATGGATTCGGGGCGCTCATATTGGATGGGGGTCTTTCAGCCTTAGTCATGCGGACTTGCGGGGAAAGCCCCGAGAGAGTTTATTTATGGAGATGTCAGACACGCTCCAGCCTCATCGGTTAATTCCTACGTAATATTTCTGTCTGTCACGGGAGATTGCTAATTCTGAGTTCGTCTATTTTATGTCCACATCCCATTTATACAAGTTATCCAGCAGATTCGATTGGCATTATTGTCATTACCGCGAGCTTGCGCGGGCTATTTACACGCCCAGCTGGTAACATGACATCCCCCCGCACAGACACTGTGGCGGAGAAAACACACTCAGACTACCACTATAGTACAAACCCAACATCAACCAACGAAATGACGTATTCACAAAATGATTGGTCTTCGGCTAGTATTAACCTTGCCAAATAACAGACGGCAGACATGAAAATGATGGCGAAAAAAGAGGTGCTTTTTGAATCAAAAAAGATATCAAAAAACAAAGAGAATCGAAGAGGACGATAAATCCAAGGGGGAAACTGGCAAATCAAACATTAAGAATAAGGGTATAAAATGTCGCTTCCTAAGAACGCCGTTCTCAAGATACCACACAGAACTAGAATGTAAAGTATATGTCGTAGGACTTTTTGTCTTCACTGATCAACAGTTATCGTCGAGTGGGCGCAATCAAGTTCTTACATCAGATTGCGGGTGCACCTGGGTTTGGCTGCTTCAGAGTATTGAATAGGTACTCTGGAGGCAATCGCTGCATGTTCGTAGGCCGGTCAGTTCCATACGCTTGCGGAGAAGGCATGTAGCCCTGGCGACGGCGCTGGATCTTGTTCATGATGACACCGGCAATGACGATGAGGAAAACGCAGGCGAGTGCAAGACAGAAAGAGATCAACACGACGATCCCGTTGGAGTGGTGGTTATCTGATGTGAGACATTAGCCTGTGTTATCACGTGAGGTCATAAATGGGAAACTTACTGCCACCGCGGGTGTAAGGGTTTTGGTTTTCCATGAACAACCGTGACATAGTGCCCGGCTGTCCATTGGATTTCGAGGAGAGCATAAAAGGGGTCAGGTCAATTCCGTCAAACAATGCTGCAGATGCATTGCCAAAATCAGGAATCACAAGCTGGCCAGTGACAATAAGAATTAGATCCTTGTTGAGGTAATCATCGGACTTGTGGTCTGAGGAGATAGGGATAACCTCCAGGCCCTGAATGATCGTTCCATCGTCGAAAAGATCTCCGGCTGGCACAAATTTAGATCCATCGTAGCTAGTGATGAAGCTCGAGCCATTGGTAGATTGTCCAGCGAGCCAGAAAGTCGAAACGTCCGTACTGGCGGGTGTAAAGGCAGTGACTGTGCCTGGGATCTCCGTGGCAGATGCCCCCTTGAAGGAGGTCCACATCTGCTCCTTGACGTTGTAGGTTGCAATCTTTGTCTTTTCATCATTCACTTTGAGGTCACCAATAGCCATCAAGTTTTGGCTGTTAGTCCATTTAAGCGAAAGAACAGTGCCTTCGAGATCCACTCCAGGTCGGCTCCATTGGCCGGCAGACGGGTCGTAGTAGCAAACACTGGGGCATGGAAGGTTCCCGGCAGATTTGAAGCTACCTCCGAAGTAAATCTCCTCAGAGCTCGGGCGACTAGCGATAGAGTTGACAGTTACATTGCCTCCGTTAAGAGCGGGGGGCTGCTCCTTAACGAGCTCACTGTTGCTCAAATCGTATGCGACAAATCCCGCCAGCTGATTGCCATTTACAGTACCAGTGACATTGCCACCAGCCCAGAGGGTGTTGTTAGAGACGAGTAAGGACATGAATGTGGAGTTGCTATCAACACCCGCGCCCAGTCCGCTGATCATGTTGTGGTTGCCGTCAATTAGAGCAAGATTCTCCACGGTAGACCCGTTGTTGGTAGTGATGTTGAACTGGCCTCCAAGGATCGTGAGGTTACGCTTCGAGCTGGTATCATACACGCCAGTGAGGACTCCGCCACCAGAGCTGTTAATTTTCGTGTTGCTCAGCAAAGGCAGGAGATCCAGTTCGACATCATCAACTAGCGATACAGCTCCATCGGCGGCGAGACCGTTAGAAACAAAGTTTCCGGCAATGATAGTTGTGTTTTCAGCTGTGGCGTAGGTCGACAATTGTCCAACAAACTCCGACTGAGTAACATTGAGGTTCTGGAGCCAGTTCTTCCGGGAGGGAACCCAAATGGCAAACCCTGGCGCATGCACTGCCGGGGTGTCGTCAAAGGCAAGCAACTCGTCAAAGCGACCACTCACGGCAACGGTTGTCTCGTTGATTTCGGTAGAAACGTTGAGGGGGAATTCAAGAACAGAGCTAACGGGGCCATTGACTCCTCCTCCAAGTGCCACCCAAGCTTTAGAATCAAAGGAATAGGCTGCGACGTTTTGCAAATTGCTGTTTCCACCATCAGACGAATCCGTGAAGTTGCCTCCGACATAAAGGAGATCATCGAGTACCGCCATCGAAGCGACCTGGGCGTTCAAGCCTCCTTCGGGCATCGCGGTAGCATTACCATCATCAAAGTACATGATGTTGCTGATACCCGATTTAGAGAAATTGCCTCCAGCGTAGATCACTTTGTCATGTATTGCCAAGGCCGTGATCGACGCTCCGTGGTCAAGCTCAAGTCCCGCCTCATTGATAACCGACTCGGTGAAATTGGTGTTGGTGGTCTTGGAAGTTGGGTCAAAATCGTAGAGGCCATTCAAGTCTCCGTCTCCGCTGGTTCCCTTCGATGCCTTAATCAACTGGAATTTGACCCGCGAGGCCACCACGGTGATGTCACCTTGGCCAGGTTTAGGAGTCAAGGTCACGCTAGGACGGAAAGAACTGCTGCTAGCATCGACATGACCGGTATAGATGGTATCGTACTTTTCATAGTCGTTGGTCTGGTAGAGGTCGGTGGAGACGGGATCGTCGTCGGTACTGACAGTGGCTGTCACGTTAACAATACCACGCGCATCGCAGGTTCCATCTTCTGTGCAACCAGGGGTGTAAAGAAGAACACTGTAGTTTCCCGACTGCTGGACATCCGGCTCGAAGACAATAGATGTGCTGGTCGCATCGGATCCTGTAGCTTTGGCGGTCAAATAGTTGGACTGTCCAGATCCAGTAACACTCCACGAGCCAGACTGTTTAGCCTCAGAGGGGTACTTGGATTCTGCGCATGTCGGCTCATTAAAGTCGTTGATAGCATAGGCGTAGATGTCTTGAATCAATCAGCATGGGGAAGAGACTATAGCATTTCTTAATCTGGATACTTACCATCTGTGAAGACTTCAATACCATTTAGACCAGCGCCTTGTCCGTACCAATCAAGAACCTCCAATTGGAAACCCTTCATGCCAACATTGTTCACAAAACGGAATTCGCGGTACTCTTCATCGGAGTTGTCGGAGAGCGGGCATGAAGCGTCGCAGGAGACATTCTTGTTGTCGGAATCGGTGTAGGTAAGGTTCATGATGCCATTGTCCGGCAAAGCTCTGAACAGGAAAGACTTTGTGCCTCTTCCTTCGAAATGGGTGTTGTAGAGACGAATCCTCGATGGGTTATAGGTGAAGTTCATGTCCGCGCGCCAGAATCCGGGGGAATAGTCGTCGAGCAACCACGTCTTTCCTTCGCCGTCCTCGCCACCGGTTTGACAGATGATATTCTTAGGGCTACTGTATCCATCTTTCGAAGAGAGCGCGTCGGAGGTAATCGTTGCATTCGAGAGGTTGATCACTTGTCCGGTCTTCTTGGTTGATGTCGAGTTTCCGATGCCATCAAAAGAGCCGCCAAAAACGATGTGACCGTCGTCGTCCTTCAAAATCGACGTAACCGGTCCATTGAGTCCATCAAAAGGCAAACGCGACCAGCCCTTACCATCGACCCAAGCGACAGCGTTCGTTGTGTTCTTGTAGTTGAAATCTCCGCCAACATAAACACTGTTTGTATCCTGGTCGCATAGCAAAGCTGAAACGGATCCGTTGATTCCAGGCAAGGCAGTGACTTCGTTCGAGTTCAGATTAAACATAGCCACGCCCTCAGCCTTGACCCCACCCAAATTGGTGAAATTTCCGCCCACAAAGATACCAGAATACTTTCCATCCTTGTTGGTAAAAGGGCACATGGCGAGAATTTCTGCGTCTGCATTCGAGAGCGACGTAAGCACGCCATTTGGGAGAGGTGTCAAAATCGATTGAGATCCATTGTGGTTCAGTGTCGTTTCCGACTGGTTGGTGTAAGAATAAATCGAAACCGCATCAAAATTTCCGGTAAAAGCGACTCGTCCTAACGAAGAAAGATCAAGGTCGGGTTTCGAAACGGAAGTAAACGACAATTCCTGGGCTGCAGACGGTTGAAAAATCGACGTGAGAATAACCGTCGCAGGCCCTAACAGTGAGGGGAGCCTCATTGTTCAGGAGCCCGACGACGGGACAAAAAAAATGATATGGGAGAGAGAAAAAAAGCCTAGAGATGCCCTGGCCCAAATAAAATCATCAAACGACTGTTTAGAGGGAAAAAATAATGTTGTTGGATAAGAGGGGGCCCAAAAGTCGCAGCGAACGCGCTGGGACTTTGAAAAGGAGAGGCCTTTAAGGAACGTGGCAGGGGAAACCCAAGCAGAAAATGAAAAAGAATGAAAGAGACTCCACGTTCCACGACTGGAGTCTAAAAATGCATAAGCAGAAATGAAAGAAAGGAATGGAAAAGCAAAAAACGATAGACAGAATTAACGAATGACTGTAAGAAGTTGAATGGGCCGAAAGAGTGACATGGCAGGGGCTCCAGTGGTGTTTGTCCAGGTCGGAGGGCTTCTCCCTCTCAGTGTTGGTTGAAGTCGTTCGAGTCTGGCTGTTACGGTATGTATGTAATATGGTGGTAAAGTTGGGATGGACCGCACTAAGCGAACCGTCTGAGGGGACCGGAGGGGGGGAAATACGCTGTTCCGGTATGAGACCCGCTGCAGGCTCGCCAACCACTGGGCACGAGACGGAATGGAGGGGATGGCGTTCCGTGGTTGATGCTGGCCATCGCCCGCAGTGGTATTTATGGACCCCCCTTCCTTCAGGATGGCTCTACTAATGGGAATAAGATCATGATTATTTATTATGGGACGGCTGGTGACTTGGTGATGTACAGCACAGGAGGCAAGGATAGATTGTGGTTTTTTTGGGTTACACTGCGTTGGGGGGATCAATAGGAGGAGCTCATTATTGTGTTTTGCTGCTGCATGCTTAACCTTATCAACTGCTATGCTATTTTCGGCAGCGCAATTATTTGAATTTCGGCTATTACATCACAGCGGTATTCCACGTGACAATACCGATGACACCAGGTATTCTTCGAGAACAACCAGATAAAAAAAGACGATCATCGATGATCAATGATATAACAATAATGTGGCCTGCTGCTAGGGATGGCCATTCTCGAATATTGACTTGTGTTGGTGTTGTGGACTCTCCCTCTGCAGCACTGTGGCTTTGCAGGATATATTTGCTCTTGCCACCACCAGTTGAAACACTAACCTATATAGCTTCCACATATGCTATGTACAGCATAGTATTAGTATGTCTTGGATTAAGTCTGGCCATCTGGATGTATCAGTTTCGAGTTTGGTATTTCACAACTCATATTTCATACATCCATATCCATGTGGATCATTCATAGACTACTGTCACTACTATTGACGCGTAGGCTTCGTAAGTTCCATCTTGACAGGAATAGAACAGCATAGGTATTAAACTAGCGCAATGGAGTCGCTGATACTTGCAGGCAGATACAATCCAGCAACCTTGAGCATTCCATCCGTATCTTCCGGTATAAGACAGTGGTATTATGTTATGGGTCTTTTATGGAGTAGTCTCAGATGGATCCAGGATTGATCGTATTTAAATGATCGTACCCAAAATTATGGAAGTTCGGAAAGATCTCCAGGCTTAATTCTAGTGCTAGATATTTTATTGCAGGATAAGCAATGGATCTACTCTGTACTACCTCTTGGTAACACTAGATAGGCGCATTTACATGGTGGGGGTTAGCCTCTCGGCCTCAAGGCGCACCATCATCAAGGAGCTGCGCCACATATTCTGATACTCATTATTTGCAAAAGCCTTGCAGTTTGAGTGAATTATGTAGCATGTAGTATTGTTTCATGGTCATATCTGATAGGAAGTTTGTTCTTTCAAACGTCGCAGACTAGATCAGTGCGGTTGATTAGCACTTCTACATAGGTATGTCTTGCGTCTGGTTCACCGACCCCAAATTTTAAGATCTTGGTCATTCGATCTTATAATTATGCAGTCTTATTTAATATATTCTCTAGAAATATCCTAGATACAGTCATAAGATTTCTCAGCAATTGTGGCTTATTGCTTGTTGATTTTAAGCATCCTCCAGCCCCCATCTAGTTCTTACTTTATATTCTATATTCTTACATAACATCAAGCCAACTGATAATGTTTGAATTTATTTTCTTGTAGATTCAATCTATCTCATAGGAAACAGATTCACTGGTTATACTTTATCTATGGATGGATAGTATCTAGTTTCTTCATATGGCTGTCCTAGTGCCTGTGAACATAAATATATAGTAGCTTCCTTGGTCTTCATACCTTCACTGTTATACCAAAGCATAAAAACATGCCCAGATACCAGGGAAGCCAATAATCATTACTTTGGATCTTATCCTCGAATATAGAAAAAGTCAGGTGCGAGTCAGTTTTATACAAGCTTGGGCTATGGATAGGGGCAGCCAACACCGTCTTTAGAAAATTTTGGGCTACACATACTCCATACCTTTGGCAACATTGACATCTGAAAATGGAAATTTCCAGCGACTGGCAAGAAAGAAAAAAAAGAAAGGAAGAAAACTCCGTCATATTGCATTCCATCTCATTCACCGTTTCTGGTGTCTGTCGGTTAAGCTTAACTTTAAGGGACGTTGAGGATGGATTTACCCGTGGGAGTTGTATAGTGCGTGGGTCACCTTCCATTAAAGTTATCTTTACGCGATTCAACGGCTGGTATAAAATTGACGAAAATTTGGATGTTTGGGATTTTCAAATTGATTCATTTGCGATATATCTGGGAGAACAAATTGTCTTGCTAGAGTGCTTGATTTTATTTTTATTTTATTTTAATTTGATATCCCACGCGACATCCAGTTAACGAATCTCTATCACCATGGCTCGACGCTTGGCTACATTTCAGAAATTCCTCTCTATGCAGAACAGAATGGCTGTCGTTACGGCTGGCTTCGCTGGAGGTGGTATATAGTGATCCCCCCTCGACTATTCTTGAAAATAACAGAACTGATCATATACAAAGCCCAAACCCGGGACAGATGCAGGTCCTCAAGCATTGATATCAGCCGGTATCCTCGACGAGCTCCGGTCTGGTTCTCATTATGAAGTCGATCTCGACGATGCCCCTTCTATCTACCTAGTCTTAAGTCCCGAGTCAGACCCTGACTATAAGGGCATGAAGAAGCCTCGTACCGTGAGCAGTGTTACAAAGGACATTAGCCGGCGAGTCCATGGCCATGCGAATCAAGGGAAGTTTGTTCTGACCCTTGGTGGTGACCACTCCATTGCAACTGGCAGCGTGTCCGGTACAGCCAAGGCAATTCGAGAAAGACTGGGAGGCCGTGAGATGGCTGTTGTTTGGGTTGATGCGCATGCGGACATCAACACCCCTGAGCCGAGTGATAGTGGTAACATCCAAGGTATGCCGGTGGCATTTCTCACTGGACTAATAAATTCAAACGATGCGGATATATTTGGGTGGCTCCAGAAGGAGAATCTGGTCAATGTTGGGAAGTTTTTGTACATTGGTCTTCGTGATGTTGATGATGGCGAGGAAAGGACCATTGAACGCTGTGGTATCAAGGCGTATACCATGCAGAATGTGAAGAGGTGAATCTCCAGGAAAATTCCGATAAAACCTTACATATGCTTACGGTTCCAGACGTGGAATTCAAAACATCATGGACGAAACTTTGGCATATATCAGGGATGAAACCCCAACCCATTTGTCATTCGATATAGATTCCCTGGATCCAGCCTGGGCACCAAGTACCGGTCACCCAGTCAGTGAGGGATTGTCACTTGCGGATGGGGAGTTGATTGCTCGACAGCTACACGAGACTGGTAACCTTGTTGCGATGGATTTGGTGGAAGTGAATCCATTAATAGTCCGCCCTGGGCTTGCCCAAACGGTGAGGTCTGGATGCTCTGTGATTAAAAATGCACTAGGAGTGGCGTCACCTCAATCATCATGAAATCACCTCTTAATACGGACTTTCCATGATGGAATGATCCTAAGATACTTGTGTTTGGACATATTTGAAGTTGAGAAGTATCCATGAGAAAGGCTCGATCGAAACATATTATCAATTGATAACTTCTTTGATTTTTTGATAAAGTTGCTTATTAAAGAACACTTCAGGGCAGCTAAAGCTGGTAGACATTCTTGTCACTTGTGAGGGTTGGTAGACAGAACGTATTCGTAGACTGAGATGAGTGAATGGTACCTGAATGCCTGAGGCATAAGCCAAGACACTAAACCCGATTCTGCAAGAAGTGGCGGTTGCCCGGAGGTCTTCCTCACCGCGCCGCAGGCCGACAGCCGCGCGCAACGCGAACTCCAGAAAAAGGTTGTTCTAGAGCTTTACTGATAGCTCTGTCATCTACCTCTCACATAGCAGCGACAGTGTTCCTCATATTCTCTCCTCTCGTCGGGTTATCCCAAACTTTCATCTGATTAGTTGACAGCCCGTTCCTCCCAACAGATTTCGTCTCAAAGCTCCTCCAACATGTGAGCGTCCCCCTGGTATTTGCATTTTCCGTTCCACTAATACTTTTGCCAGGGAGAGCTTCGATAACGTGTACCTCGATCTCGCGAAGAACCCCGGAAAATGCAAGCTTGCTGAAAGTGGTCTGGGATGGCGACCTTCTGGCGGAGGCGATACTTTTACCCTGGACAGTAACAACATCGGCGCAGCCCAATGGAGTCGAGCAGCTAAGGGGTTCGAATTGAAAATTTTGTCGCGGTCTTCTGGTGTTGTTCAGCTCGACGGATTCGACCAAGAGGTAGGCTCTCCGGTGGTGTTTCAGAAAATTGCGAAAGAAAAATGGCCTCTGACCTGGACTTGTTGGTTTTTTTTTCTAGGACTTTGAGCGATTGAGCAAGGCTTTCAAGATCTGGTATGGCATCAACATCGAAACCCGCGAACATGCGCTTCGAGGATGGAACTGGGGTAAGGCAGAATTCACCAAAGCGGAACTTTCTTTCAACGTCCAGAATCGACCTGCGTTTGAAATCCCTTATTCGGAAATCACCAACACCAACCTTGCGGGAAAGAACGAAGTCGCAGTTGAATTTGGCCTTGGTGCCGATGGAACCACTGCTAGCGGTCAGCCCGCTGGCAGCACGAAGAACCGTGGTAGAAAAGCCGCGGCGTGCGCAGACGAGCTAGTTGAAATGCGGTTCTACATCCCAGGAACGGCAGTCAAGAAGGAGAAGGCTCCCAAGGAGGAGGGCGAAGAAGACGAGGAAGAAAAAGAAGAAGATGGAGAGGAAGAGGAAGAAGTGGAAGAGCAGAATGCTGCCAACCTATTTTACGAGACCCTCATGGATAAGGCCGAGATTGGCGATGTTGCCGGCGATACTTTTGCTACTTTCTTGGACATTCTGCATCTCACTCCCAGGTACGTATCGCCCAACGACCATTTCCGTGGCAAAGCATTAATGGGTAATCCAGAGGTCGTTTCGATATCGATATGTACGAGTCGTCCTTCCGGTTACGTGGAAAGACATACGACTACAAGATTCAATATTCCTCTATCAAGAAATTCTTCTTGCTGCCCAAGAACGACGATACACACACTCTCATTGTTTTGGGACTCGACCCACCTCTGCGACAGGGTCAGACCAGATACCCTTTCCTTGTCATGCAGTTGAAGTTGGATGAAGAGATCAGCCTAGAGCTCAACATGACAGAGTGAGTTCTATCCATATAAACATTGTGATGATGGTATGCTGACAACATTAGTGATCTACTGGAGTCTCAGTACAAGGACAAGTTGCAGTCTCGTTATGAAGAGCCGGTTCACCAGGTCGTTACAAAGATTTTCCGTGGCTTGTCTGGCAAGAAGGTTATCATGCCATCGAAAGACTTTGTCAGTCACCATGGCCACAGCGGAGTCAAATGCTCAATCAAGGCCAACGAGGGTCTCTTGTACTTCTTGGATAAGAGCCTTATTTTCGTTCCTAAGCCCGCCACCTACATTCAGCTTGAAAACGTCGCCATCATTACCATGTCGCGTGTCGGCGGTGCAGTCTCTGCCAGCAGAACCTTTGATATTACCGTCAGCCTGAAGGCAGGCATGGGAGAGCACCAGTTCAGCAACATCAACCGGTAGGTTATCTGGATTCATCAATTCAGTCGCTGTGATTTACTGACACCATCGCAGTGAGGAGCAACAACCTCTCGAAGAATACTTCAAGGCCAAGAACATTCGTTTCAAGAACGAGATGACAGAAGATGTATGTTCAATGCAAAATGGCGTTGACGTGACCCACAAGCTGACAATGTTCTTCCCAGCACTCATCATCCTTGATCGCCGCTGCCCTTGAGAACGAGCAAATGGGCTCTAGCGATGACGAGGGCGTACGACCTGACCGTGGCTCCGCAGATGAAGACGAGGAATCCATTGATGAAGACTTCCAGACGGAGACGGACTCGGATGTGGCCGAAGAATTTGACTCTGACCACGAAAGCAGCGGTGGAAGTGACGCCGAGATGAACGATGCTTCTGATGGCGGCGGCGACGATGATGACGACGATGCGATGTCCGAGGCCGAGGACTCGCGACCGAAGAAGAAGTCCAAGGTTGGAAAATAAAAGACTACGGTTCTTTTTGGACGACACTGAGCGTGAGTCGACATAATGACTGCTGTATAATGAATAGGAACCATTGATTCTGTGCTATAATATGGAGAAAGTTAAAAACCACAAAGTGCTTTAAATGTTTAGTTTTGACTCCGTTAGCTGGTTCTCTTCGCGTACATCAAGCAGGCAATGGGTGTCGGTCACTGAGAGTTTCGGATATATCATATCAATAACCTCGCTGACAGGTATATCTGCAGCCACGACAAGTTAACTCTGCGACTACTGTATCCCTCGAAGGCTATTGAAGGACTAGGTAACCCCATTTGCATTTGCATATTGGCGTAATGTATTGTAGATCTGAGCAGGGAAAAAACAAGAAAAAATAAAAATAAACAGGTAAAACAAGGGAAGGAAAGGGAAAATGTGAGCGTGAGAGTGAGAAAATCGCCCCAACACCGAACGGGCCCCTCCTTGGGGTGCTATCTGAATCAGCAGTGACTGACTTTGCTATGTACATATGTGATTCTGTTGAAGGAACAGGGAAGATGGGATGCAGCTTATCTACAGATTTCCATGACAGCTATGGCTTGGATGGAATTCCAAGACAGTCTTGCAATTGAGGCCAATGGACGAGAGGGGAGGAACTGATTTTTTTTGTTGAGGACAGTTTAGCTGTAGGTGTAGGCAGGTTGGAGGTACAGTAAGGTAGCAGTACAGTGCATAATATGGATGTACAGTGTACGTGCAGGTAAATAGCCAACGACCTAGCCCGACGAGCACAGTCCACCTATTCTACGTAAAAAGAGAAGCTTTCAAATAAACCAAAGAATTAGAGCTTGAAACTAACTAACTGGCTATGAAATTAAATATTAATATTAATATTGTCCATCTGAACTTTTTCCCTGGTGATCATCATCTGGCCCAGGCATTAGATAATCAGGGAGCCATGGGTTGGTCTTTGCCGTCCATCGACAGCCTCTGATTGGCTGCTGGCGGGTCTTTTTACCCCTGGCAAGCAACAAGGCATTGGACTGGGTAGCACCGGGCCTCTCTCTGTCTCTCTCTTCTTCCCCTGAAATTAAGGTATCTGCTGTGCTCAGGATAGGGTACAGAAGGGGAGAACCAATCGGTCCTATGAATAGCAGCAGGAGGTGGTCACGGTTGCAATAATCGTGTTTTGAGACAATCAATTGGGACGATTCCAACGGCTCGACCGGTGGAGAGTTGTTTAATATGTAGATGCCCGGATACCCCTGGGGTAGTATCTCCATAGTATCTAGATACTAGTATGGAGAATGGAATTGTATACAGGATAGTTATGGGAGCAATTGAACCTGGTTCAACTGAAATGATCGGTTTCTTTCTTTCTTTTCTATCTTCTCGAATCCCTCCAATATGTCGTTGGACTCGTCCGGTCGGAGAATTTTCCCCTACCGCTGCCAACAAATACAGCCATGCTCTTCCCTATTGATTATTGTGAGCAGCAAGCAGCAGCGGCGGCAGTAGGGAATCATAAAAAATAGACGTAGTGCAACGGGGCTGCAGTAGACGAAGGAATAATAATATTAAGAGGAAAAAAGAAAAAAGGAAAAAAAAAAAAAAAAAAAGGCCCGCTGGGAACTCTGGCCGGCCTAAGATTGATTGATTGATTGACCACTCCACCTCGACAAGAGAGAAGCTGCCCCTTTCTCGGACGGACCAGACCAAACACGCTCGCCCTCTCTTTCTCTCTCGCTTTCTGTCTCTGTCTTCTGCTCTCTCACTCTTTCTCGACCTCCACCCCCCATCCACTCTCCGCAGGTCCAGTCGTTCCTCTCCTGTTCTTCATTTTCTTCCTCTCTTTCAGCGACTTTTTTTTTAATTTATTTTCTTTTTTTTTGCTCTGCATTCCTCCCTCCTGCACACCGCTTCATACCCCCCCAAGCTGTGCTTGAGATTCCCGTGGTTTCAGTCGTCCCCCTCGCTCGTGATCGACTGAATCTCACCCTTTTCCTTGCGAACGATATCACGGTATGATAATTTTCCTGGTCCCTTGATCCCGCCTATCCACCCCTCGGTGATGCCGTTGGATATCTCCATCTTGATTGTCGACACCTCCTTCGTGGCTTCATTCAGTCAGGAAGCTGTTTGCTAACTGCAGCCCGCTTCAGGAGAACTTTCTCTTCGACGTTCGCTACCTTCATCTTCCCTCCCGCGCTCGCTCCAAGATCCAGACCTTTAACTTTCCAAAATGGGTAAGCTCATCGACTTGTGTATTCATTGATCCATCATCCTATATCTATCCCTGTCATTTCGGTCGTCAATGCTTCCTGTCTGTGCCTCCACTCGAGTTGGTTGTTGCGCGTTGATAAATGATCATGCCACGTTCTACCCACCAGGATGCGGAAAATAGCCCGCATCTGGATGTTGGAAGGGCTCAGTCTTATCTCTCGACCGACACTCCCCAAGGCCCAATGGCCGTCCGTCATTTACATTTGCTTTGGAAACGCTTGAGATAAAAAAGATGGAATTCCTGGACATGATGCTGACATCGGGTTGAACTATTCTAGCTTCACCACCTCCTCCCGCCAACGGCACCCCGGTTGCCTCTATCGGAGAGTCTTCTCCTCCCAGCAGCAAACCAGGCTCCCCTTTTGTTGAACGCAGCAACCCAATGGGCTCTGGAAACGCCCAGACAGTTAGCTCCAAGGACCCCAAGGCTGTGGCCCAGGCAGCTACTGATATGAAGAATGTCGTTCGCCGCAAGTTGACCGGCTACGTTGGATTCGCCAATCTGCCCAACCAATGGCACCGCAAGAGTGTTCGCAAAGGATTCAACTTCAACGTAATGGTTGTTGGTGAGTCTCTACCATTCTACTTGGAAAGTGTCGAGTTGGGTCGGTATTAATGTGTGTAATCAGGTGAATCTGGTCTCGGAAAGTCGACTCTCGTGAACACTCTCTTCAACACCTCCCTCTACCCCCCTAAGGAACGCACTGGCCCCAGCCACGACATTATCCCGAAGACTGTGGCAATTCAGTCCATCAGCGCCGACATTGAAGAGAATGGCGTTCGCCTTCGCTTGACCGTTGTTGACACTCCCGGATTCGGTGACTTTGTGAACAACGATGACTCGTGGCGTCCTATTGTCGAGAACATTGAGCAGAGATACGATGCGTACTTGGAGGCTGAGAACAAGGTCAACCGTACCAACACCGTTGACAACCGTATTCACGCCTGTGTCTACTTCATCCAGCCCACTGGTCACTCGCTGAAGCCTCTTGACATAGAGGTTATGCGCCGATTGCACACCAAGGTTAATCTGATTCCCGTTATTGCCAAGGCCGACACCTTGACCGACGAGGAAATTGCTCTCTTCAAGCAAAGAGTACGAACCCAGTTGTTTGCCCTTCATATGATCTGCCATTAATCATTTCTCTAGATCTCCGCCGATATCCAGCACCACTCGATTCAGATCTTCGAGGGCCCCCGCTATGAGCTTGACGATGAAGAAACCATCGCTGAGAACCAGGAAATCATGTCGAAGGTCCCCTTCGCTGTGGTTGGTGCCAACACAGAAGTCACCGCCGCCGATGGCCGCAAGGTCCGCGGACGTAGCTACCCCTGGGGTGTTATCGAGGTCGACAACGAGGAACACTGCGACTTTGTCAAGTTGCGCCAGATGTTGATCAGAACCCACATGGAAGAGCTCAAGGAGCACACCAACAACTCGCTCTACGAGAACTACCGCTCCGACAAGCTCACCCAGATGGGTGTTGCTCAGGACCCCAGCGTGTTCAAGGAGGTCAACCCCGCTGTCAAGCAGGAGGAGGAGCGTGCCCTGCACGAGCAGAAGCTCGCCAAGATGGAGGCCGAGATGAAGATGGTCTTCCAGCAAAAGGTCGCAGAGAAGGAGAGCAAGCTGAAACAGAGCGAAGACGAACTATATGCCCGACATCGCGAGATGAAGGATCAACTGGATCGTCAACGCACAGAGCTGGACGAGAAGAAGGGCCGTCTCGAAAGCGGACGACCAATCGAAGAAAAGGGAAAGAGAAAGGGTTTCTCTCTCCGTTAAGAAGACTGAATGACCGGAACCTTCCAACTCCCCATGCGGAGCAGATGCCTTGGACCCCCAAAGGTGTATATTGTCGTCGGAGGCACTCTGGTGGTTCTACGTTTGATTCCCCACGACTGCTGATTGACCGAGCGCCCGTCCCCACACTCTTTTTTTCACTTGTGTTTATTGTTCACCCCCCACGCTCCCTCATCTCTCTTTTTCTTCCCTTCTTCCTTTTCTCGTATCTGCTTGTGGTAATGACTCTACTTTTAATTGGGTGGACCGAAGAAAAGAACGTCTCCTGTTTATTTTCAATTTAGCAAGATTAATTATCAACTGGGGCTCTGACTAGGAGATGAGCTGGGACGCACACAAGGATGCTTGCTTTTTTCTTCTATTGCCTGCACGCTCGAGTGGTCTGGTCGCTGATTTGCAAGATGATGCACGGGCTGGTGGCCTGCAGACCGCTTCCTGGTCCGTCGGCCCCCTGCCTTATGTCCACCTTTCACTTCTTGTTATGTACTTTTGCCTACGCTATACCTTGTGCCGCCTGTTTCCCTATTCCCCATTGTGGTCTTTTTTTCACTTACATTCGTACACTTTTTGTCTCTTTACACATTTTAGTGAGCTCCAACTGACCCCCAACCATCTTTTGCGCGGTATTTTTCCTTTAAGTTTGTGTCTTTAGTTGTCAATGTGAAATCTTATCAACTTGTTGCTCTGTAAAATCCTGGCAAAGCGGTGTTGACGAGGAATATAAGTAATATTTATTAAACTTAACGCATATCATTCTTTTCCCTATTCGACTGGTAATCCTATAATGTATGCATCTTGAAACTCTAAAGTTGGACTCCCGAGACAGAAGCCGACTGGACCTGTGATCCTGCGTGGCCGAGGATATATAGCGGCAGGTCAACCAGGCTGCCACCGACCAAAACAAAACCGTAAAGGCACGGGAATTGTCTCGAAAAGACTACGGAGTAAGCACTAGGTGTCTCTGAGCTGGTTGGCCTTCTAAAAATTCCGTGCCAGCAGTGCTCAGAGTACCTTACAGACCGCTGATACATAGATGGGCATCACCGACTTACTGCGGAATGGCGGAATAGCGGAGGGTGCCGTGAGTTGGAGGTAGTACAAGAAATGTTACTGACTTTTTCAACCTACACACACATTCTTCCCAGTAGATATTGGGAATAGTAGGTACATCTTAACATTCTTCGTAGACACGAATAATTATCGAGATAGATAAAAGATCGCTTGCATCATCCCGAGTGCCAGACGTCACTGCGGCCGGGGAGCGAATCAGCGGCGTGGGACTAGCTAGTACGCAGAGCTGGACACCACCTGGAAGTTCCGTCCAGCTGGCCGCACACCAGCAGCCAGCAGTTCATCGCCAAAACCCTCACCAAGCCAACCCAAGACCCCTCCGCCCAGCCCAGCCTCCCCCCAAACGAACACCCTACCTTTGTTCAATTTCTTTTCTTTCCCCTTCTCCCTTGATCTTTTTTGGAGAAATCGACCTACCGCTGCGGCCTATCTTTCCTAGCGGCTGCCCTTCCCTGCTTTACTACTGTCGCGTTATCTTTCCCATTACCTCCTTCTCACCATCCCCAACACCCTCGAGGTCAACAGTACACCTACATCAAAGTCTTGCATCATGCCTCCTCCGCCTCCATCCAACTTGCCTTTGGCCGAGAGATTGAAGGCTCTCGCCCAGACATTGCAGTATGCCCTTTCTTCCTGCTTTCGCTGATGCTGTTAAATTCCAGTACTGACCAGTGGGTGTTTCTTTCTGCAGGTTTGCTTGGTTTGCCGGGTAGGTTTCCGTTTGGTCCTGCGTTCTCTACGACTCGTCATCGCGATGTTTGCCAATTGTGTTCTGGATCTGTCGAAATCCGTGTCCAGTTCCGTTTCCTGGTCGTGGTCGTTCATGGGGGGTGCAATGCCGGTAAGCGCAGGTTTGCTGACCGAATACACAGACACTTGACTCTGCTTCTTTCCGTCTTCCGCTATCTCCTGTCCTACATCACCTTCAACTCGTACTCCTCCACTGCGCAGGTGACGTACCGCCTGGCTTTCATTTCGGCGGCTGCGACGTACGGAATCGTCGTATACAAGGGACACATCGCGCGAGGCCGTCTTCAGGGTAGCGTTCCCGCCATTGCGCTGAAGCTTGCTACCGATGAGAATGTCCAGTACTTGGGTGAGTTTCCTTGAAACTCTGGATGGATTGCCTCTTGCTGACAGGGTGGATTAGGCATGGCCTTGGTGTGGCTCTACTCGCGCCAGATCCCTCTGGCTCTTCTCCCCTTCAGCGTCTACTCGATCTTCCATGTCGCGACTTACTCCCGCATGCACCTGATCCCTACTTTGCAGCCTCCTCAGGGCGCAGCAGGCCCGGCCTCGCCCTCTTCCCCCGGCTCCCCCAAGCCTGCTGCGAAGCAGCCACCTCTCGCTGAGACAATTGGACGCTTCATCAAGCAGTACTATGATACGAGCATGGGCCTTGTCGCTGGCCTGGAGATTGCGCTCTTGTTCCGCCTGGTGCTCTCGCTCCTTACCTTCTCCAAGGGAAGCATCGTTCTCCTGGCCATCTACTTGGCCTTCTTCCGCGCCAGATACACCCAGAGCTCGTTCGTCCAGCAGGCTGTTTACCGCCTCACTGCTCGCGCTGATGCCTCGATTTCCCACCAGAGCACTCCCCCAGCAGTGCGTCAGGGATGGGAGACCTTCAAGGGCTTCGTGCGCCAGGCTTACGAAGCAACTGATCTGAGCCGTGCCCTTGGTGCTGGTGGCAAGAAGGCCCAATAAGCGCAGCCAGACAAATGGCAACAATGGCTGAGGTCTATACAGATGGACATCGAATAAAACGTTATTTGAGCCTCCTAACTGATACGGACTTCGGCTTTCGTTGCTGACGAGCATTTAATGAAATACAACGGCCACTATACCCAGCTTTTGTTGAAAGTGATCAGGTATATATTTTTGGAGGGGGGACAGAGGGGACGTGTAATGTGGAGGGCATGAGGAGTGATCTAGATTGATAAGGCGACGCCTAGCGAATGTCAAGGTCATGGAATACCATCAGGACAGATAGGTGCGGTGCTTCCAGCATATTCGACAGCCACCTAAATTGGTTTGTTTTATCCTAATTAGGTTTAGTTGGTATTTACTAATGCACGAATCATGTGACTACCATATGGTGATAAGATTGAGTCCATCGGCTATGATGAACTGTGTCTCATGCCAACGTATTGATTATTTTTAGCCATTGAGGCTCGACTGAGTGTCGTGGACAGATAGTGTGTCGTCTAGGCCATGTACTTGAATAAAATTAAATTCTTTGTCATCGTGGCAAACCATGAATTGTAGATTTATCAGCCAGTGAGCATGCCATTATTAAAGAAAGCCTGCCTGAGGCCACAACTCGGACCCCAACGGCGGAGAGAACGGAAAAACCGTGGAGAATTTTGGGCTCCGGCGATATTGTCACGGAACAAGCCAACTCTTTTTCAGCTCAACTCAATTAGACGTGCAACCTACAGATCCGCATTGCAATTTGTATTATATTCTTTTTCATTTCGGTGTCTTTTTTCATATAATTTTGTACAATTTCCCCTAAAGCCTTCACCTCCCTCTTCTTACCTCTCCTCGTCATCTCGCTCGTCTGGGGTGGCGTCCTTTCCCGTCGACACTTCGCCGCCGCATCCCAACTCCGTGGTCTGGCCCGCACCACGACCTGGTGGGTTGCGGTGATCTTGCCATGAGTTTGACCTCGCGCGTGTTCAATCTCTTTTCGACGACAGAGATCTCGAATTCAGAGTCGCCGGCGCCGAATGCCAATGCCAGCCATGTCTATCAGAATACCGGTTCGATAAGGTCGGACCGCGGCGCTCATGCTCAGAATGCTTCGAGGGGTTCGGTGTTGGAGGATGAGGAGGAGGAACCTCGTCCTCCGTATCTACATGTATGTTTTTTTTCGAGATGCTGGGCTGGGTTGGATTGTGTTGTGTTCGAAATGGCTTCGGGGGTTTTTATAAAAAGAAAAAACCCCTCAGCTTTTCGGGATCGCAAACTCAAACTCGGGATATGTGCACACAGGCTGACTGGATATGATGAAATATAGGCTATGATAGCAGGCGGTACAGGAGGAACATGTGGAGATATGCTCATGCACTCGCTCGACACAGTCAAGACCCGACAGCAAGGCGACCCGAGTTTCCCTCCCAAATACACATCCATGACTTCGTCGTACTCGACCATCTACCGACAAGAAGGTGTTCTGCGTGGACTTTATGGTGGTGCTATTCCGGCTCTTTATGGGTCTTTCCCCGGAACGGTGATTTTCTTTGGTGTTTATGAGTTTACCAAGCGCCGGTTGTTGGATGCGGGGATTAATCCCAATCTTGCGTATTTGTCTGGTGGTAAGTGGTGATTTTTTTTTGTTTTCAGAGATTTGTTATTTGGGGCTGTGTGTGATGGATGCCAGGTGCTAATTTGCGCTGTGTTTGCAGGTTTCTTTGCCGATTTGGCTGCATCGATTGTCTACGTTCCGTCTGAGGTTTTGAAGACGCGGTTGCAGCTCCAGGGACGGTATAATAATCCTCATTTCAATTCCGGATATAATTACCGTTCCACCAGCGATGCCTTGCGTACCATCGTTCGACAGGAGGGATTTCCCGCCTTGTTTTACGGCTACAGAGCTACCATCTACCGAGACCTTCCCTTCTCCGCTTTGCAATTCGCTTTCTATGAACAAGAGCGACGGATAGCCAAGGAATGGGTGGGATCTAGAGATATTGGACTTGGTCTAGAGATTCTGACTGCCGCGACCGCCGGTGGTATGGCGGGTGTGATGACCTGTCCTATGGACGTTGTCAAGACCAGAATCCAAACGCAACAGAATCCGCCCGAATCCACAAGCTCTTCGAAACCCGCGACCGAAAATGCGCACCCTAAGGAGGGTTCCCGCCAGCACCCGTCATCTCAACATACCTCGAGCCTTCGGGCACACTCGCGGCCTATTTCTACCGGTGGAGCGTCGACATCAGTGTCTCCTCCTGGGGCCCCGCGTCTCGATACCTCGTCATTCTTTACCGGTCTGAAGATGATCTACCAAAGAGAAGGCCTCGGGGGGTGGTTCCGTGGAGTGGGACCCCGAGGTGTTTGGACCAGCATCCAGAGCGGGACAATGCTGGTCATGTATCAATATCTGCTGAAAAAGCTGGAGGCATACCAAGGCGTGGAGGAACCGATTCCTCTGTGATTTCTGTTCTTGGCCTAGGATCTAGGAAGACCTGCTGCGGACAGAAGGTATATTGCACATTGGATAGCTTTTGGTAGGGCGTTCCGGCAGGACTGTGACATGATATTCCCCATTTTATTTCATTTATCTCATCTTTGATGTTCGGCTGACATGGCGGCAAGATTTGGGCTGCTATTGTTGTTGTTCATACCCATACACATCACACGCGCGCACACACCACACCACTTTTGATTTTAGAGAGGCTTTTTGTACGGTCTGCATAGACGCTAGAGACGGATAATTTTGCAATGTATCATAGATTAAAGAATATATACTACTACTATTATTTATCTACTATTGGCGTGGGATAAATGACTGACATTCTTAGAAATTCGGAGGGGCAGGCATGCCAAACACGCTAACGGTGTTGATGTAAACAACACAGGCCCGCCTTTCCTTTGAGTGCCGTTCGGCCCCACGAGATCAACTGCAAATCCCCCGGTTGTTGTTGTTGTCATTAGTTTCGCTTCTTCCCCTCTTATCAGTTACTTCCCATCCACTTTCACCCACCATCTCTCTTGCTCGCTCTATATATACCTGCCCTGATACTGCATCAGCTGACATCTTATCCCTTACTCTATCTGTCTCTGCTGTCGCATGGTCTCCGCGATTCCGGACCATCCATCTTCCGCACACCATGTCTTCGCCTACCGGATTGCCTTATTTACAGAAGCTGCTCAAGTCCCAGCTTGCTGATTTCGCGGAAGCCGCGGACCTTCAGGAGTATGTATTTCTGTCTTAATATGATATCCTTTAAATTATATTCTGACAATGCGACAGTTATGGACAGTACAACAAGCCTGAGCTCGCTACGGCTTTGGACGAGCATCTCCGCTCCAACCGCTCCATCTTCGCCAATGATGAGCGCTTCGCGGAATACTACCGACGTCTGTCGCAGCCACCGCGCTTTTCATCGCCCGTAAAGCGAGAAGCCAAGGTGGAAATCACGTCTCCCAGGGAAGAGGCCCCTCGTTCTATCCGTCGCCGACAGACGAGACTCAAGGAGGAAGAGGTCGAGCCTGAGCCCGCGCCTAAGCCTGCACCCCAGTCCCAGCCTGAGCCTGAACCTACGTATGTTTGGTTTGTACGCGTGCGCGCGCGTGTCCCGAAAAATGACGTATCACAAAATTTCCCACAACTGACTTGTCGCGCCCTGTTTTTAGAGATGACTCCGATGCTGGTTCCCTTTCAGATGTCAAGTCGCCGTCTATCCGTACTCCTGTACCTGCGCGTTCGCCGCTGAGCGTTCAGCCCCCTTTGCCGCCTTCACCGGCTGTTGTCACGGATGCGATTGATCATCATACGGCTGTGTGGCGCCAGAACATCAATGACGCGTGGACTGCGTCGGGAGTGTGGGAGCGGTCGCATGCGCTGCGCTCGATGTTGAGCAGTGTCAAGGCCGTTCAGATTCTCGTGCTCGCCTTGGAAGGGTTCAGTCTCACCAAGGAGATTCTTCCTTTGCGATACCTGACTACCGTTCCTGCCGTGGAGGCGATTCACTCGCCTGAGTTTGTGGTCAAGGTTCCTGACCTCTTCGTTCTGGTTGACGGTGTATTTTGGGCTCCGTTCTCGCTGTGGCTGTTGACTAGTCTGTTCTTGCCTCTCTCGGTTGCGTACTTTTTCAATATCAGCTTGCAGAACGGTCCGACTCCCGCACCTGGCACGCGCAAGGACCGCTCCGAACAAGCTAGTTTCGATCCCTTGAGTTTCAACATTGCCAAGGCGTTGATTGCCTACCTTGTTTATGGGAAGAACTTTACTTTTTGGGACTTGTATAGCAACTTTTCCGTTGACAAGGTCAATGCGTCTGTTCCCGGTCAGTGGGCCGGTATTATCACAGGTGCTGCTATCGGCGGTGTTGGCACATTCTACGAGGCCATTCTCAGGAAGTAAATGATATGTTATATATATATATATATATATATATTGTTTTCGCGGCGGGATCCGCTGGAATCTGGTCTGATATGAGGGTTGTGCAAACAATTGGATTGATAGGACTATTGATACCTGTCGTGCAATTGGAGCAATGGCAATGAAGGTTATTCGGGAAAGAAGAGCGCGAGAAGAGACAGGAAAGAAGGCAATCCCCTCCTACTTTATCTGTATAAAGCCCGAGGTTGTTTTTTCTTGGTTTCTACGGTGTCTGGTGTCGACGATGGAATTCTATACATTCCCGTCTATTTGATATCCTTGGTTTTTGACTTGAGTACGGCGTGACGTGGATAGGCTGACGTCTGTGTTTATTTTCTTTGGGTTGTTCTTTCATACCTATCGCTTCAGCTAGAGGCGCTTTGGTTGTTGTCTGTTTTGGTTGTGCTTCTTGTCACGTATATTCCATCTAGTATATTCTATTCTTATTCTTATGGAGAGTTTTATACAGCTTCTGATAACATCAGTGATTGATTCTTCTATTGGTATCTCTTCGTCAGACGTAATCATATCTCTGCTCTAGGGTAGTATGCATCTATCTATCGCGCCATGCCAATAATCCACCAGAAAGAAAAAGAAAGAAAGAAAGAAAGAAAGCAGTATAAAAGCCCATGATCACCTCTCCCTCTTGAACCTCTTCGCCAGTTCCAACGTAAAAAGAACAGACACCCCCGATGTAACCTCTACCACATCAGCCCGAATATGATTACTCGTGCTAAGCTGTCCCCCAATCTCAGTTCTCCAATCCTCAACGTCCCACTCAAACCCCCTCGTCGTGATCCGCGCCGGCCCAGAGAGCGGAACAATCCCAATATTCTCCTCAAGCAGACAATCCTGCGGCCCAGCCGCGCCACCCGGCCGATTCGCCCTGGGCGTGTGAATCGTATTCCTTCCCGGCTGCAGGATAAACGTCACACTCTCCTCGGAAATAAGATAAAGATCGCCGGCGACTTCCCGCTCCGCGCGCTGCTGCTGCGTCACGGTGTAGAGATGATGAATCTGCGAAAAAGCCTGATCGACACGGCCGCCTAGTCCGCCGAGAATGAGAATCTCAAGGCGGTTACCCCACTCGACCGCTTCTGGGGTCGATCGTGCGGTTGCGATTATCTGAGCTGTGTGGTCACGCAGATATTTGAGACATTTGGTAAAGTCTGTCGAGTACTGATCTGAGTCTTCGATGACGGGGACGCCTAGGTCCTCATAGTGGGTTCGGACGGTTGGACTGATGGAGTCCAGGTCACCGATTATTGCGTTGGGGAGCTTGAAGGAGCCATTAGATATTGATGGATATTTTTGGGTTGTGGGGGGTTTTTTACATGGGTAGATTCTTTTTCTTGGGATTTCATCATGTCGTAGAAACGATTTGCGCCGCCGTCGGCGCAGATGGTGAAACAGGCTGGATTTTTTGGTTAGCAGTTTGAATAGTAGATGATATATAACCATAGGTATAGATATTTAACAGGTCTTTTATCATTTTGATTATAACTTACCATTTTCGTTCAAAACACCAAAAGCTCGCTCGTTGATAGGCTGGTTGAGGACGACAAGCGCGAAAGGAGCGGGGAGATCATTAGATCCGTTAAAGAACTGGGTGGGATTCCACTCCATCGCAATGTCTTATGGGGTGTCTGAGGAACAAGTATATATATGGTGATATTCAACCTGATCTCGATCTTGATCCGAGTACTGTTCCTTGGAGGTGGAAATAAAGTCCTTGTCAGAGAGACGAAGGGAAGCTTTAGCGAACGGGACCCGTGATTTTGCCCAATAGGGTAACCGTGCACCCCTCATCGGTCAAGTCACTCCTCCAACTTTCTTGTCGCCTCGTTCTTTGGTCTTTGCTTGGACGCGGTTCTGTCTATAATTCTACTCTGGCATTACTGAATATTAACATATCTCATGTAATGGGTAGATATTTCGCTAGCTGTATTCTGTGCGGCATGCCGATCGATACAGAATTCGAATGAATACTCATGTTTCGTGCTAGTTTGGAAACCAAACCTACTTTTCATTGTGAGGCCCTGGCTGATTTCATCTCTTGCAGTATATACAGATCAAAATGACCGTCTGGATCCAAAGCTTTCCGGCGTGGGCTTACGGGGTTATCGAAGCGATAGAGCACCCATCGACCCAGCCTTGAGCTACGATGCACCAGGCCTTGACCCGGAATCTCTCATTGATATTGCGTTTTACGAGTCAGACCTTCGGTTCCGTCTCCAACAGTTCCCCCTGCTACTTCTGAATCAGCTCGAGGACCCTTCCATGATGCCTGCTGGACGTTACCAAAGGCGTTATACTACCCGGACGAGATAAACATTCGAATTCTTTATGATTTATGTCAGTCCTTGCCTATTATGCTGGACATCTCGACTGGGGTCATGGGTTTAATGGATTGGTTAAATATTGTCCTGATCCTAGCAAGGTTTCCCCAGGCGAAGAAGGCAGTCTGACTAGGAGATACATTCTCCATGAAATGCCAGGCTCCGTAGAAAGGATGCTACACCCATGGAATCCGCTTGAAGTGTCTAGTATTGAGGAGACAATGAATGGAGATCTCTCCAGTTCAGAAGAAACCCACAGAAAAATAGGACTAGGTATTAGAGGTTCTAACTAACAGGGTCTTTTTGGATCTCTACCAATGGAGATTTTGGATATTATTCTACACCATCTACCCTCTAGAGATGTCCTCAATCTCGAATTGGAATCAGCTAGGTTTGCCATCATCCCGTTAAGAGAATCATTTTGGAAGTCGCGTTTCCAACGAGGGTATGAATTCCACCCCTTATTTCAGGCGCGACAATATCATCGTCAAGGGCAAAGCTGGGGAAGTCTGTATTCAAAATTGATATTGAAACGCATCCCAAGGCAAACTCATTACAGAAATAGGAGTCGGATTTGGGGTCTTCTTCTCAGACTGTATGATCTGATTACCAGTCTATCATCCCTCTCACTAGAAGGGGATGCGTCTCGATCCTTCTTCGAGCCTGATGCTGCAGATGACAGTCTGTCGTGGAACTTTGTTAGTGGTGGTTTAAAAGGGCTTGAGAGATCTTTCGATAAAGGCTGCAGAGTTCTGTGGAACCGGATTGAAGAGGAATTTGGACGTCATTTCAGAATAATAAATACCTAGTACACACGTCCAAAAGCATACATAGTATCCTTCAGAAAGTTGAAGGAACTGCTGTTTCTTTAGATGATACATGAGAGGCAGGCACATCACATCCATTCAATCAAACCATCTCGTTATTACACACTGCACACTAATTCAAATATACACATGGGATCAGGCATTAGAAGTGATGATTGCGAATGTACTCTAAATGCCGGGCCACTGTCTGGCAATGACGATCAATGAACAAAGGGCTGGGATTTTGCTCCAAACTGACAGCCTTTCCCATCTCTGAATTCCACTCGTAGAATTTCACAGCTCTTCCTACCGCAATAGCCCCGAAAACCCGCTTGCTATTGAACTGGCGAAGTTGGTCACTCAAGATAAGTAGTTTTTCCTCCCAGACTTCATCAATATCCTCGTTCCCTGACGCTGTGCATTGAACATATAGAAACTTGAATGGCCGGGGTTGAGGTGCGTGGGTTTCTATGTGCTCGATAAAGACATCCAATGGTCCATCCGCTCTAGTCCTGTTGAAATTCGACATATAACCCTGTGTCGGAGGAAAGAACATGGACAAGATAGTATTCCACGTCCCAGTGATTTTCTTTTCCGGAGCACCAGGCTGGATCCGATTTTCGATCTGCCAGGCAAGATGCTCGCTTTCCATGTACTATACGTTTTTGAGTATTATGCACTCATTTTGAGCCAGGGACACATACAGTTCAAGCTCGGGGCTCCTGTTCACGAATATAAGAGGTCATCTTGGATATTCTCAGCAATGTACAGTGGGACTTGAGCTAAATTAATGACACAAAGACAAAATATAATGAAAAATAATGAAGTTAAAGTAAAGTTGAACTACAGAATCGATGGCCTTCATCTGTGCTCGATTCTGCCTAACCAGCTCAGATACTTTATTTAGGCGCATAGTAGGGACGGCATAGTGGGCCTGAGCGCTTGAGAACCACTCCTATAGCCAATAATTCACATTTCCAAGCTTGTGTAGAAATGAATTTGAGTATTATCGTAACGACAGCATATGTTCGTAAACGAAAATGATGGAAATGTTTACATCCGTCCTGCACTCCTATTGGCCAGCCGAAACGTGACCGGGCAGTCCCGAAGCGGCAACTGCAAGCCTGAGGCCACCACCGGCCATCGTCAACTCCTCCACATCTTCTTCTCTCCGCCTCGCAACCGGTCTGGCCGGCCTTGTTTCTTCCTGTCGCGTTCGCATTCCGGTGGATGTCCTTGTCGCCATCATCGCATCACTAATTGATTAATATACCCTCTTCCCTCCCCCTTCTCTCTCCCACCATGTTCCGTCCCGCCTCCAGAGCTCTCCTCCGCGCACCCGGTGTCGCAGCCCGTGGCCCGGCTGGAAAGCGATTGATAAGCACCACTCCTTCAGAGCCCAAGTCGAGGAGTTGGAAGAATACCGCCGTCCGGTTCGGATTGGCCATTGGAGCTATCTACTACTACAACACCAGCAGTGCTTTTGCTAAGGAGCCGACGTGTATGTGAGCGGGAAAAAAATCACCCTCAGCTCTGATTCGTTCTTCTGTCTTCCACGCTATGCGGAAAAGACTTTTCAATTGATGAAGCCTGATGCTAACAACGACATTTATACAGTCTCCTTCCGCAGCCAAAACCAAACAGAATCCGTCGACGAGTCTTCCCTCCCAACCCTCGAATCGGTCAAGTCCAAGATCCGCGAGCGTGAGCAGAAAGTAGCCGCCCCCAAGGCCCCCGAGACCGAGGTGCAACCCGCCGCAGATGAACAGGCCCAGCTCAGCATCGAGTCTGGTGAGGGTGCTGTGAAGTCGCCCCAGGAGCTCGAGGAGGAAGCCGGCCAGGAAGCCGCTTTCAACCCCGAGACTGGCGAGATTAACTGGGACTGCCCGTGTCTCGGTGGTATGGCTCACGGCCCTTGCGGAGAAGACTTCAAGGCCGCCTTTAGCTGCTTTGTTTTCTCCGAGGACGAGCCCAAGGGAATTGACTGCATCGACAAGTTCAAGTTCGTTTTGCCCTCGTGCTACGTAATATTAGACGTGTTTACTAATCATAAACAGGGCTATGCAAGATTGCTTCCGTCAACACCCCGAGATCTACGGCGCCGAGTTAGAAGACGATGAGGCTCCTCCTGCCCCTGAAGGCCAGCAGGCTATCGAAGAACCCGCCCCCGCAGCTCAGACCGAGGCCGCCTCGAATCCCGAGACCACCGCCATTCCCAAGGAATCGCACGACACTGAAAGCAAGAACGAGGCCCCCAAGTCTTCGTAGGCGGACAGATAAATTGAGTCCGCTTTCCCCCAATGTTACTTGATAGAACAAGCCAAATACGAACAAGAAAAACATCCAATCTTGCTGCTATGTCATCCAAAATCAAAGAAGAATCTCTGGCCTTGATTTGAGTTGCCAGGGGGAGATATCAAACATCGTGGGATCGCACTGTGTATTGTTTATATATACCTTTTCCCTCCCCCATTCTCCCCCTGTCAGTCTCTTTTCAGAAACCGATCTTTTTTCAATATTTTCTTGTCTGATCCCATCATCCATTCCCACTCTTGCCTTGCGTTTGCAACCCCTTTCTTTACTACCATGTAACTTACTGTACTTGTACTTTGTGGCCTTTTGAAAAGAGACGAATAGAATTAGAGTCCTTTTTTGTAAAGCTACTGATTCAAATTCATCATCCACTATCATGATTCAATAAATCTCCGAATCCGAGTTGAAAATTCCCATCAGTTGTCAGTCTTCCCAGCTACCACGAGTAATTGCAATTTGATATGTTATGTCGCCAATTCCCCTAGCCTCTCAGCCCCTCTCTCACCTTCCATCTAGACACGGATCGTCACTTTCTTCACCTGCGCCCCACTTCCACTTTTCTCCATGCCCTAGTCCTGATATAGACACGTAATGTATACGGTTTAAATAAGAGAGAAACCACACGGAAGTTATCGTTCCCCCAGGAACAGCATCCGAACCAAGCCACACATGGCTATCTCAGATGCAATGCCAGTTATCACCAGGAAAAAGAAAGGTGAGACACAAGAGACAAGCAAGCAGGGGCTGTTGAAGACGTTACTGCTCATATTGTGGATATACGCAATCGGTCATGTTAACAACGCTCTCTTTGTCAACCGAGGCAGGGCCTTTTTGCAATGCAAATAAAGTCTTGCTTACAGACTAGAAGCCGATGCAAAGATGCGCGTCTGTTCTGTTCTGTTTTGATGCAGAAATCTGAACTTGTAAGGGTTTCATAAGTCGAAATTTCATTACCAGTTGACGTCGCTGAGTTGGAGCTTGCGTGAGCGGAATGCGGTCCGGTTTGCACCTGACTTGTCGATTCTGGTATCACGGTGGGGAGGGGTTCGTTTCTCGGCCACTTTTTCTGAATTAGTAAGAATAGGTTTATAGTAATTAGTTTGTGATGGAGAATTCTCACCTTCAGTGGTGTTGTCGCCCTCCGTGACCATCTCGTAGTTCAAAACCAAGTTCTTGATTCGCTGCTGTTCCTCGCGATCCGCTTGTTGCTGGCTCTTCATGGCAATGGCGAAGCCGGAATCAGATGGCAGATCGATGGTACGCGTCTGCTGCTTGTTTCCTTTCTTGGTCATCAAAGAAAAGGCCATGGTATTCGGCTGCTGAGGATGAGACTGGGGCACGGGCTGGGGTTCGGGCTGTGGTTGAGGTTGGGAACCCTCAGGGGCAGTCTCGGACGAAAGAGCATCACGGCCGGTTCGCTTCATGGGCAATGGAATGTCAAACACGGCTTTGCGTTCGAATCGTCTCGAGTCCACGCTTTCGGCCATCATCTTTTCGAATTCACGGTCGAATTCAGCCTCGGCTTGCGGGTCGCGTTCTTCTTCTTGACGTGTGACGAAGATTTGCTCATCTTCGGAATCACTATCCCCGTTCTGCTCTGCGTTCGGACCAGACACCTGGAAGGTAATTATTAGTATAAATTTCGAGGGTCGTAGAACTAGATTAAGGATAAACTTACATCAACCTCGTCGCTAGATTCCTGCTCCTCATCGATCTCTGGGATTCCGTCCTCTTCGAGATCTTCATCAGATGAACTGCTATCCGCGTCATCCTCGTCAGGCTCGACAGGTCTCTCGGAATCTTGAGTCTTGTAGTTCTGAGCCACCGCTTCACTGAAAAGACGCGTAGCTTCTTGCAAGTCAGTGACAAGCTTCCACTGAGGACGAGCCATGGCGAAAGTGTCTTGGACGAGGAAATCAAGGTCCATTGGCAATGGGTCCTTCGTATGGATGTAGTACTAAAACAGATCAGTCCTAGGCACAAATAGAGCGCCAGTAGTCAGTAGAAGCATACCTGGAAGAAAGTCAAGAAGAAATCCAACTTCTTCTTAGCAGATCCACGATCGAAGCAATGACCGCATGTATCCAACAAAGTGCAAGCCAGACGAACCCGGAAAAAGTCATCCGGCAAGTCCAGAACGTTAATCCTTCCAGGAATTGGCGTGCCGCCTTCATATCCGAATGTAACAATGCGGTACAAAGTATCAAACACCACAGGCGAATCGATCATCTTGTAGTTGTACAGCTCTCCAAGATATTTGACTTCGGCGATACGCTTCTGGTTGAACTTGAAGTCGTTCTGCTCAAGACCTAGAGTAATCTGCTCAAGGACGTTGTCCACAATGCCAACCACAAAGTCCTGATGATACCTGTACAGAGCGCTGACAAGAATTGCCAGAAGGTGGATATTGCCGTACTTGACCTTGACAGGTTTGCTGAACATACGCTCCAAAATATCGACAATCTTGAGCGAAGACGGTTAGCAAGGTATCTAGAGGAATAAACCCCCAAAATTGCAACTTACATCCTGCTCCTCCCAGTGGAGTTTCCGAATTGACTTCAGAACCTTGGTATAGTTGCGCTTGTTCATGTCCATGTAGATTAATCTGCGGATGTACGATTCAATAGGCGTGCGCTCCTTCTGCTGGATAGCAGGCCGCGGAGGAGGATCGACATAGTAGACCGCATTCTCAATGATCATCCGCTCCTGCTGACCCAAGTGCTGCACAGTCTTCTTTCGCCCGAGAGTCTCCAAGAACGAGGCCATTCTGGGAGCAGTCTCGGGGTTCCGAAGCAAGTAGCGTCCGCAATTCTCTAGCAAGTGACCGATGATTTCAATGTTCATGCGCGAAAAGTCATCAAGCGAGACCTTGAAGCAGTGGAAGATGATATGCTCCGGAACAACACCAAACTTGGTCAACTCCGCAAGGTAACGAATGTTACTCATTCTAACCTGACCGAGGAATTCCTTTGATTTCCGGCGTTGGAGACTCCGGAACTCCTCGTCCAGGTAAGTGATCAGACCTTGAGGAATATCCGCAAGATACTGCCCGAGAGTCGCAACCAGACGAGAGTATAAAGGCAGCAGGTCGATCCGGCCCTTGGGCACATCCGACACAGCCTTGACAAGACGATTCCTTGATGCTTTGGAATTAACGAAACAAAAGTCCAGCGCAAATTGATCGACGTGGTCTTTCGACTGCAAATCCGGAAGCTTGGACAAGAGCGCGTCCACCTGAGCACCAACGGTCCTGCTTGCAATGGCCGTAGACTGGTCATCTGTTTCTGCAGGTTTCTCTTCCGAGGCTGCAGCTTGACTGGCAGATTCAGGCTTCTCTGCTCCTGTCTCGGCCGCTGCTTCGCCATCCGGCTTCTTCTTTCCTGCTTCCTCGGATTCGGGTTTCTTTTTCTTTCCGTCCTCCAGCAAAACCGCGGGCACTTTGCCCTTAAGATCGACCAGGTTCTCGTAGAATCGTCTTTCCTCCTCGTCTTCCCAGATACCTGCACCCTCGCCTTGGCCCCGGAGATACTCAGTAGTCTTCACAAGCCCAATGCCACCACTCGACGCCGGATCGGTCGCTTCTTGCTCCGGCAAAACCGGCATCTCAGCCCCCAAAACCTCACACAGAACCTGTGTATTCGCAACCAATTTCTCCAGGGACTTGGTCTGCTTTTCGAAATTCGCTTGCCGGTCCTCGAAGATTTCGCCACTCTTCACATAAGCCTCTGCGTTCCGGCGACTCTGCGTCGCCAACGCTCTCTGATCGCGGACTACATGCGCCTTGACATCCTCCAAGTACCGGTTCAGAATGCTCTTAAAGCGCAACTGGGCCTTCTCGGGCGTCAACGGGGGGTCGTTCTCTGCGTCTGCCGTATTCTCCCCATTCGTATCCGCAGCGGTCGTAGCACCATCCGCCTCCACCGTCTTCCTCCCTTCATCAATCGTCTTCACACCAAGGATATCCCAGCTAAAGCTCTTGACAAACAACACCGCAAGCGGAAGATTCGTATGGTCGCGATCATGACCCAGCAAATCCTTCAAAACCTCCAAGGGAAACGGCTCGGCCTCCTTGTCTGAATCCCTCGCAGCAGATGTCGACGACGGGGCCACCTTCACCTTGGAAAACCCATCTGCCGGCTTCGCTCCAATCCCAACAACACCATCTTTACCCTTCGCGCCCAGATCCTCAGGTCGTTCGATATCGTCCAATGTCCGCAACACACCCACCAGCCACAACTCCGAAACCACACGCAGCAACACCCGGTGTCGAGAAAGCCGTTCTTTTTCTTCGCGCTCGCGCACCTCCGCACTAAGCGCCTTCAACTGCCCTTTGTCAGGCGTGCTCAATCCCCGACCAAGTAACCATCCAATCTGTCGGGTAAACTCAGCCGGTCCGAAGCGTTGGTGCAGTGCGCTTGTGATTTCGACGCCGGCGGCAATCTCCCCGGGGGACTTGAGCTTGCAGAGACCCTCGTAGCAGGCGGAGATGATTTCGGAAAGGTACTTGTGCAGCGAGAGGGTGCGGATGTCGCCCAGGAAGGTTTGTTGGGAGGGGGCGTTGATCCCCGTGCGGAGACGCTTGATAAAGGCCGTGTTTTTCTTCAAGGCCGAATCAAGCGATTTGCTAACTGGGAAGAGATCTTGAAAAACAGTATTAGATCCGTCATAAATGGTTGGTTGTGTTGCCTTTTTGAATAAGAATAGTGACTTACCACTTTCGCCATTCCAAGCTCTCTCGTTCAAATCGCGGAGCTCCCCTAGATAGGTAGATCCGCGTTAGAAAAAAAATACATCACAAACAGAAATGATAAAAAAAGCAAAAATATAATAATATCCAGCAATGCATACGCTTTCTTGGACGATCCATTTCTCAGCTCCAACTCAGCTCAGTCCGTTGCCAATTCTCGGGGGGGTTATTATATGATATTCGTTTTCAATCGTCGTGGGGTCCCTTCAGAGAGTCCGAAAGGAAAGCGCATGAGTGACTTGAACGCCACATTGGTGAGAGCCAGGACGGGGAGCAGGAATGCGCACACGGAGCGAGATTCCTGCGCGTTCTGCTATTTTTTATCTTATTGGGGATGGGGATGGAGAGGAGATAGTGGGAGTCATGAATCGGTGATGATGGCGAAAGGTGGGAGGGCCGGAGGCGGTTGGTTGGTCCCGTTGGTTGTGCAAAGGCGGGCACTTTTTGCTTGCGGGGTTTATCCGGAGTTTGCAGTCTATACAGATTATCTTGCTGTCTACCTAAGTAACTGAATGGTGGTTATTTGTCTTGTGAATATTAACTATATTATCACTTGATTCCTCATACTAAAGTACTGCCCAATTCATCCAGTCCCAACTAATATCCATATCACCATAGCCCCATCGCCAATCCCAACCCATCACCATCACATCGCCATAACCACCATCACCACCCTTAAACACAACCAAGATACATATTACATATACAGCAAATTGTTCAGAAATCTACCTCCCCAAAAAAACATCCACAAACTCCAACTCCCTCCCCACCTCCCTCTCCCCCGCCAACAGCCTCGCCCTCATCTCCGCTCTCCGATCCTTCTCGCCCCAACTCTGACGTCTCCGAATCATCGGTTTCGGTGGGCTCCCGCGCTCGCGCTCGCGCTGTCGCATACTATCCGGTGATGTAGAAGGTGGCTGGGCTGGTGTGGGTGTAGAGGATGGGTTTGCGGGGAGGAAGAGGATGTGTTCGTCCGGGGTGGGTTCGGAGAAGGGGTTTTTGTGGCCGGTTGGGATTGTTCTTGGTATTTTTGGTTTGGGCATGGGCATAGTGGGTTCTGTCTATCTGTAAGATGAGGTGAGTGGAGGGTGGGTTAGTTAGTTGGATGGGATGGAGTGATGGTTTTGTCCATGTGGCGATGGAAGGATGAGCGTGGTTGACGTCTTGATCCGGTCATGAGGCCATTTCTTCTGGAGGCAAATACTATGTAACAGGCAGTAGTATCAGCTATTAGACTAGTCAGGTCATCAAGTTCAGTTGGTGGATAGCTTGGTCAGTTAGTGATGGTTGTTCTAGTGAAGTCGAATTTATCCTTCAATCATCCATCATGACGTGGTACCACGTGATTTTTAAATAGAAGTATACAACCTAGTCAATGCGCATGCACGGACTTGAAGATATTCGAACATAAGTAAATTTTATTCTGCCAGAAACAGATAGCATACAATCATAATGGTGTCCAAAGTTGACAACAAACAACACAAACACCAGCAGCAGACAAGCTGGTGACAGGTCGAAGATATAAAGGATAAATCATATGAAGTCCAGGGGAAATTGATCTTTTGAAGGGTACCAAGGCCGCCGTCAGACAAAAGAGAAGTGTAAAACATTGCACGTGGACAAGGGAAAAGGAGTACTTCGAACTCGAGGGAGAACAAAAACTGGAAAGGAGGAAAGGGAGTCGGAAAGGGAGAAAGGAAGAAAGGGTAAAAAATAACATCATACACCTTCATTCAACAACATAAAAATCAAGACAGGGTATGTCCCACGCCACGCTATGCGAGTACTTGAACGTAAAGGGAAAAATCGAGCATTGCAACTATGTACTAAGAACGAGAATCATCCGGGCGATCAGAAGGCATCGGAAGAATCGAACAAAGGAAATTTTATTTATCGACCGGGTGGCAGCTTATTTCGGCTTCCGCCAGAAATATTGCTAGGAAGATATTAGTATAGATCAATAGGAAATGGATTGAGGGGTCGAACCTTGTGTTGTTTCCGGCAGTTTCGGAGACCTGGTTTCCGGAGATCATGGACAACGGCTTCTCGTCTCATGTCGTCATCATCAAAGTCAGGAATGTAATAGTATTCACTTTCGAGTGGCTTGCCAGCAGCATCCTTGCCTTCACGGGCGACCTTGCCAATGCACTTGGTAGCATCGATGATGGCTCGGATGTCAGTCTTGGACGGTCCAGACTTGGAGCGGTCCTCACGCTTCCACATGGTAGGGGGAAGGTTGTTCAAGATAGTCGAGAAAGGAGTCGAGGACAGCCGGGAAAAGGCAAGTTGGTTGACGGCATGGTTCTGGATCCGCTCAATGGCTTCCTCAAACTCCTTGGTTCGGACGACGGGTTCGACTCTCTGCTCAGCAGTATTGGATCGCTGTCTTGGGGAGTAACTCGGCTGAAGAGGTTGAGCTGCAGGCTGGGACCGCGAAGCGAAAGAAGACCGAATTGGCGAATCGGCAGCGGAAAACGAGGCCATTCTCGGGAGGATATTCTCACCGAACGGTCCAAAGGAGTGCACGATGGGATCATTCTCCTCGTCGTGATCAGACAAGTCATCAGGCTTACTCAGATCACTGATATCACTTGACTGCGAGCTCGACAGAATGTCCTCTACACGTTGGGAAGCGCTCTTAGCACCCTCAGACACGGCGAGATCTGAAGCGTTATTCCGGCGAACAGGAGACGCCTCATCTTCAAACACAACGACCGCGTTACGCGAACGAGTAGGCGTAGACAGAGGCGAGGATGGGGGTATCAGGGCGGCCTGAACGGCAGCAGGGGAAGGAGAGACAGGAGAAGCCAGACGCTGATGTTCGACAAGCGGACTGTCCTGCAGACTCCGACGTGACTTTGCCTTTCGTCTTGGGGTGGTCTCCTCCCATGTTTGCTCTGAATCGGTCGATGCATAATCCTTCTTCTCAGCCCGGGGCCACTGAATCAAGACGCGTGCGTCGTGAACATCAATCATAATATCGGCATCCTTGATATCGGACGTAAAAGTCTTTCCCTTGGCCAAGTCGTATGTCTTCCCCTGGCAGTGGAGCTTGATCCCATTCCATCCCATACACATAATCTCAACCCGGTCACGGTCGAAGGGGTTGGGGGCGGGCTTGTACGTGGCCTGGACGTGGACTCTAGAAATCATACGGTTGGCAGCAAGCTGGTGCTGGCAGGAGGCACTGGATCTGCCCATGCGAAGCGGTTCGCCATTCTCGGAGAGCATCAGGGTCGGGACGGCGGACAGGGGCGTTCGTTCGGAGCTGCTAGAGCAAAAGGTACGGGAGCGTGACAGGGCCATTCTCGGGGGCGACGAGGACATGATATGCGTCGACGATGTCGGGACCGGAGTCGGGTACATGGATACGATGCCATGGTTTTCGCGTGCTACACGCTTCTGAGGTCTGGGAAGAGAAGGGGAGGAACTCAATGGCTCAAAAGCCGGCAACAAGGTTGCTGGACGCTTCACGCCTGCCACAGGAGCAACAGAATTGCTCCTTGGAGGAGAAGACTCCATGATGGATATGGAATAGCTTAAGCAGAGGCAAGCTACTATAGGATGGTCACAACTAGAGAGAGAGAAGAAGAAGGTAAAGAAAGTAGAAGACCAATTGACTCGCGTCGAAGACGTGTTCTATGCCTAAAAAAATCACCAGTCAAGGGCAGTGATAGAAGGATGGTAAGAAAAAAGACGTGTGAAAGTCAAGGGAAAGAAAAGATCAAAAGCCGCTCTCCCTCAACGAGATTCAGGAGGTTGGGAGACCAGGGAATTTGACTGTAAGAAGGAACGAGAAAAGGCCTTGGTCAGAAAAGGGTGAAGGAGTGGTGTGTGGTGGAGGAATGCCTACCGGAACGGAGAGTCCAGCGCGGAAATGCACGCTTACACCCCGAGACGCGTTCGATAGGCGCCGACGAGGTCGCAGGGGAAAAAAAAGAGCTCCACCACGCACTTCGCGCAGCTTTCACAGCCTGGCCGTCCAGAAATATGCGTTGCACCGCATCGTCTGTGACAGAGTCTGCGCGCAAATTAATGAAAATATAGTGTGCTCCTTCCAACCAATTTTTTCTTGTATCCCCTTGTCTCTTGCGGCTTCTATATCCCAGCAGTACAAGTCGCGTCCCCCCGCGTCTAGAATCACGTGCCTCGCGTTCTTTGGTTCGAGTCACGGGTATCCGTTGCATCACGTGACGCTGCATCAGTTCGCCTCGGCGAAAGAGTGCATGACGCTATACCGGAAAAGGCATCACCATGTGGTGACTGCAGAGTTTTCTGGCATCTGATTGGCGGATGGCAGAGCAGACTGCATGGTAAAATCAGTGACAGAAAAGGTATTCGAAACGTCAAAAAATGTGTTTTGAGAAAATTGAGCTTCTAAAGAGCACAGAATCATAGCATCTATCTCAAAAACCAACAAAATATGGCCTAATAGTAGCGTTGCCCACTATCAATCAAATCAAACTCGCCCCTCCAGACCCAGCACCGCTGATAATCAGCTGCAGCATTCATACTGACATCACCACCCCAATACATGCGAGTCATCGAAACCCTGAAAACACACACAGAGATGGATACCCCTGTCCATACTGTATGTTACCCAACCGCCAGCCATTTCTGTTCTGGCCACACTTTCCATCCATACTCACCGACCGCCCACACACCCCCACCTGATGGCTGTTGGGTGACATTCTTGGATATGCACAGAAACACCTTACCGGGTACGCCGTACTATCCAGTCATTGAATAAATTATTTGCACTAGGGGCCGCGTTCATCCAGGCGATCTATTTCGAAGACGAAAACTAGACGGGTGAGGACGAAGGGGTCACCGACAATAATGAGGCATACGACGTCGTGGCAGGCTATATACAGACCATCGTTACACCAAGTACCAACTGTCAATCTGTCAATTGACATCATATACTACTAGATAGCATCCCTAGCTTTGATAAATATGGTGAACCTCTGGCGGTCTACTCTGGTACATCACTATTCATATCACGGATAGCCTTGCCAATAGTCATGATGACCCTGTCTACGTGCATAAGTTTAGCCCTCTGGTATAAACTACCAACGATAGATTTACATTATTTATATATACCAACAAAAATAGAAACATTAAGACTAATGAAATACTCTTATACAAAAGAAAAACAAATGTACAAAATCCCACGCGATATCGATCAGCATTCAGCAATCAACATACAAGACCACCAACCTCCCAGCCTCCTCCAGATATCCAGTGGGTATATATACTGCGAAATTGACTTGGGCAGCTCAGTCTAAGACCATTATTTTCGGATATGCAATCTTCAGTCCACTGCACAGAGAATAGAAAAAAAGGAATATAGAAAAGATAACCAGAAGATAAAAAGAAAAAAAAAAATTTGAAATCAAAGTTATTTGACCCCGAGAAGTGAAATCTAACCACAATTGTCCCCAAAAATAAACAAGAGACGCAAAAGACAACCAGGATGGGGATCCAGGTTCCAAAAACAATATGTTAAGATACACAGAAGAAAGCAAGCGCACTGGGCTACATATCATAATATAGGCGGGCAGAGTCGTGAATGGCCTCCCATTTGAATTGTTTTGGCCGGATGAAGCGGTTGGTGGCAGCCGATGTTCACATCGCTCATGTGTCAGATGCTGGAGGCCGGCTCGATGCCACTTACGAAGAGAGTACGAAGGTGGCATCACCGGACAGAACCTCAACGGTACATCCAGATTCGTTGGAGCCAGTCTCGGAGGTGAATTTACCGGTGTTGTGGTCGTACTTGCAGCTTCCGCTCAGGTTATCACCCTTGATCTCAATGCTGAAGTCGAGCTTGGCGGTGGTGGTAGGGCTGTTCTGGAAGATGGAGAGCCACTTGCCGTTGTTCTGGCCGACACCAAGGTTGATAGGGGCAAAGTTACCAATAGGCTTGCTGCCGTCACCCCACTGGCAACCCTCCTCGGTGGAGACACCCTTGTTGTTGACGTAGTACTGGGCCGAGGTGGTCTTGCCCTGCCACTTGAAGTACTTCTCACCATCGGGGCAGGTCAAAGGCTGGAGCTCGGTGTCACCGAGGCCAAGGGGAATGGTCTCAGACTCGGTACCAGGGTAGTCAGTACGGCAAACAGCAACCTGCTGACCGACATTGTTCTGGACGTGGACACCGCCAACACCCTCAGTGCAAAGCTTGGAGGAAAGGTCCTTGTTGGTGAGGTAGAGCTTTCCGTTCTTGCACTCAAGACCACCGATGGACTGGCCAGTAGAGCCCTGGGACTTGGGCCACTGGGACTTCTGGTAGCCGGGGGGACAGGCGTAAGAGCACATGGCGCCCGAGCTGCAGCTGTCACCGGTGACGGCGGTAACGATCGAGGTGATGAGGCCGTTCAGGAGGTCACCCTTGACGTACTGGATACCGGAGTAACCGCCGAGGCCGAGGTAGTCGAGGGAAACGGCACCGTACTCGGAGGGGAAGGTGTCGCAGTCAAGCTCACCATCGGGGAAGTCAGTGTCGATACCGGAAGCGGACGAGCTGGAGGAGCTGGAGGAGCTGCTGCTGCTGGCAGCGGGGGCAGCGGAGGAGACCGAGCTAGGCGAAGGGGTGGCCGAGCTGGTGGGCTCAGGAGTGGGGGTAGCCGAGGAGCTAGGGGTCTCGAAGAACTCAGCGGGAGCAGCTGGGACAGTCGGGGTGGTGGTAGGAGTGGGAGTCGAAGTGGGGGTAGGGGTCGAGGTGGGAGTAGCGGAGGAGCTCGACGGGCAAGCATCGGCACCATCGACACCAGCAGCCCAGTTGTAAAGGCCACTCTCGATACCATCGCAGGCCTGGGTGGAGGAAATGACTTCGTCGCCGAGCTTGAATTCGTAGACCGTGGTACCGGCAACCTCGACCTCACGCTTCTCGACGACCCCACGCTTGTGGTGGTGACGGTGGGCGTGGTGGTGAGGCTGGGCAACGGCGATGCCTGCTGTCGCCAAAAGGGCAATGTTGTTGAACTTCATCTTGATGTTTCTGTCGACTGTTTATCTGTAGAGGGATGAGTTAGTCATGGTCATAACAATATCTGATAGTAGTCCAATGGCAGTCTAGGCCTGGTACACAAGCACCATGCGTGCATCTCGTAACAGTCACGATCCCGATGAGCGAACAAGGTTGATCTGCTGCGACATGATGCCATGCAGCCCTTGTGTGACCGTCGCTAGCAGGTCCAGAACCTCGGAGTATAGACCAGACCAAGCAATTCGAACAACCAATCGCAAAAGATGACAATTCGGGGAGGCCAAAGACGTGTTGTGTACATACATGAACGGCAAACCAGTCGCGCGCTTGGGAAATACTTCTGTACAGGAATGGGAGAGTCGCGGGGACGGTGTATCAAAGGCGGATCGCCGAGAATGGAGTCGAGAGAGCGTAAAGGTTTCCAAAAGAGTGTGCGAGAGAGACACGAAAGTTCCCTCAGGTCGGATAGGAAATCTCAACAAAAAAGACAGTAGAGACGAAACGCTGGGGAGAGAGAAGAAGCGGAGAGAAAGAGAGAGAGGAAGAGATCGCGACAGAAGAGGGCGGTTCAAGGGAGATGAAAAGGAATTGGAGATTTAGACTCTGGCGCGGCCCAGGGGCAGGGAGGGCCAGGGGGGTCTAGTTGAGTGGGAAAGCGAGTCCGCACAGTGTTTGGCACGGTTGAAGAGGCAATACACAGTGTAATAATAATAGGGGGCCCCACCGGCTGAAGGTAATCATCACAGCCAGTGTTTTGCTGGCGGTTGTCGGTGGAAACAAGGCCAAGCAGGAACAGCCCAATCACAGGGGTCCGGGCATCAGAGGCAGCAAGCCACAGTGGGGTCTAGTGTGGCCCAAAGCCAGCCAGAGTGCGTGTTCCTTTTTATTTTTATTTTCTATTTTCCCATGCACAGTCTGGACTCTCTGGACTTACAATACAGTACTATACAGTCTGTAATCAATGGTGGAAGAATCAAGAACACCCCTAATAATAACGATATGGATTTACACTTCCAAGGTTTACTCGGCTGTTTAATGTTTTCCTGTTCCTGAATATGACCCAGACTTGGCGGTTACCGAAATTACCACCCAGGGGGTCTGGCCAATGGGCATTGACAGACTTGGCAACCAGCCCTGGAAACTCCATGGAAGTGATTCCCCCCTCCGAATCAGGAACGCCAATCAGCATCCATCGTGCCGCAGGTACTTCCACGGCTGGCCGCTCCAGGGTGTGTCTCATGTACGATCCTCTTCCTTCTTGCATGGATTAATTATTCTCAACTGGCGGTAAGGCTATGGATTCTTGTTATGCATGCTGCAATTTACTTGTCAACGGTCAGTCTGTGCCTGGTACCGAAGTTACCGTACATAACCCGTCCAGACAGCCAAAAAGGACGACAGCAAGTCTGTCCGAGCGTATTAGCAGTACGTAAAATACCGCCATCCTCCACGGAACAGAGCCCACTTTTGGATCTGCATCGAATCCAATCATCCAGCGACTTGTTCCTAAAAAAGGGGGACGATTGACACTCATCCCAATGCTAGGAGGCCGTTGCGGAGTGTTGTGGTGCAGTAGAGCCCGTTGGTCCTGAACATCACAACTTAAGATGTTGCCAGGACCGACAACAAACACTGAACACTCTGGTTGACTGTTGTTATTGTCGGACTCGGTTGGAGAACTCGTGGCTGTGTATCATTTGATGGAGTAATGGTCTTCCACGGTTAGGCATCATCATTTCCCCTCCTATATTGCCTCTGTGCATATATTGCGCGGTGGCACCAGCAAGATACACTTCCACTCATCTGCTCTAACCTGTCCTCGCTAGATCCATCTTGTCTTTGCTTTTTATCCTTCAGTCGGTCCAGAGTCTCCATATTTAATTAGGAGTAATTAGCGATGAATCCATAATCTGACGGCTACTCCATCCCACCCAGTGGTTCGTGCTCTGCGTAGGGCCTATCCCTATCCACTTTAATAGTCTTTCCATCCTCATGCTGTTCTCTGGATTTTCCGGTTCAAGAGTGTTCTGAAACCTGTCAGAAGAACCCAACACCAACAGACTTCCAATATTTAATCAATAATTGTGCCCGACGAACTCCCACGAACTGCAGATAACATGCCAATATATCTTCCCGATAACCGATCGAGCCATCAAGGTGCTGTCGTCAGCATCAGCCTAGCTCTAAAACCATTTCCACTCTACTACTGCAGTATGATTCACATGTCATTCGCTTGAAAGCTTAATACCTCACCATCGCAAAGATGCGCTCTCGGATATCGCGGAGCGATTTAGCCTAGCAGCATAATATCACTAGCTGGTGCTTGCGTGGCTTCACTTTTCCGGGTATATGCCCCGTACAAAATACGCGATGCTTATTCGTCCATCCTATTGCAGGCGATGGAAGCTTTTTGATTTCTTCTGTCGACTTTTTAGGTGTTGATCCAGCAAAGTAGTACAAACTATCTACTTTCTGTCTCGGATCCGACTGGGACGTGTTTCATACTCGGCTATCCAACTAGGCTGTAGTTTTCCATGGAGTTGCGAGAACCACTCTTTGCCAACATGCATACATAGTACAGAAGGAATACTAATTTCTTATGCACTTGATGTCACAGTCAATACATAAAGTCACTCTTGCCTGTGACATCATATCTATTTCACACGAACAGGGTTTCTACTCCAGATCCTGTTCGATATACACGTTCGAAAATGCTGACTCTGGGTATTACATAGCAGATTAGATCAATTGGATGGTGGGATTGTGGAGAAGAGGGGTAATACACATGTCGAATAGCTTCGAGAACCATCCATTGATGGAAATGATGTATAAGAGGATTTATTCGATGGACTTGGCCAGTCAGATTGATTTGATTTTATTTAGTTTGGTTTGGAAAAAAGTGAGTTCGCATAGATCAGCTTAAGGACTCTATTATGTTACATCTATCGATCTCTGCAATCTAAGCAGTATTTCTGCTAGGCTTGTCATATCCCATTTTCCTCATACCAGGAAGTTGATATATTGACGGATCCGCGAAATTGAGGGGCAATCCATACGAGATATTATGATGCATAGAACTCCTGATGTTTAGTCTACATATTATACGTTTGAGCATATTCCCATCTATTATCCTACCCATGACTCAGTATGCACCGCAGATAAGTATCTAGCCTTGCTATCTTCAGCATCATAACTCCACGGCTGTTTCAGACCTCCAACCATCTGACATGCCCAATAAATATATTCAGAATCAAATTGATCATGCTTTACCTGATAACAACCTAATACATAGTTTTCACATGGATACCGTCGATTTTTCCATGGGGCTCGGACCTACATTCTCGCCACCTGAAAGAGTATATATGCTTACTTGATTGAATGTTAGATTCTATATTTAGCTGGATGGAAGACCCAAGAAGACATGTATCCTTGGTTAGTAAAAGGTTTGACGGTTGATCGTGATATCAGGGTCATCATTCTATGGTACTTGGTGGCACTGTTCAACTACCTTGGAATACCCCGCTTTCTTGTCGCTACGAGTATTGTTTCCAGTCAACAAAATTGTCAAATATATACTCATTTCAATTTCAATTTGGTGTTGACTTTAGATTTGGACTTGTCAAGCATATGTTTATATTGTTGGGTTGGCGGGGAATGCGGAAGATGTAGAATCCATACCTAAGGAATGAGATATTTTAATCCGAGTTCGCATAGAGTACCCCGCAATCTACTATCCCTCTATATGCATCTTATATCGTTAACTGAGTGTTTATCTTGTTTAACTGGCATTCTTCAAATGAAAATGTCGTATGATTTGTGATGCTTAATATCGGAAATGCTATCCCACATCTTGGAGACAACCGGATATGCTCTCCGTACGGCGTACTGTCTACTAACCCAACTTGAATATTGGCAACAATCGCTTTAATGATACAATATAACAGAAATCACCAATGCATTAACTGTGAATATTCATGAAAAATACTCTGTATAAACATGTCTGATGTAGAAAAAGATGACTAAGCATCCCGCGCCAAGACCGGACAAAAGCCCACCGCCTTCCGCGAATTTTTTTGAATTTCATTATCGCAGAAATTGAGACGATCGAGCAGTCGAATTTCAGCAGTTGCAAAATCAGCCAAAATGCCGTCTTCAACTGCCCTCACAACAAAGCTGACCTCGGGTTCGCCCTACCAGCTCGACAACAGCCAGGTATGTCCTAATTGTGCGGTCTTAAAACTTCAATGCAAATGCTAATGGCATCTAGGTCGCTAAAGCTTCGTCTGCACTTTTGCGCCACATTAAATCGAAACAGCTGGAGAAGGAAGAGTCTGCGACCAAGAAGACTTTGATCGGAGACAACGACGAGTCGGACGCAGAAGATGGTCCCCTCAACAACGAGGCCGTCTGGTTGGTGCTCACCACCAAGAAGCACGTTGTGGACAAGAACCGCCTCAAGCCCGGCAAGATTAGCATCCCACACTCGCTCAACGCCTCGCCATCGCTAAGCGTCTGTCTCATCACCGCGGACCCCCAGCGCGCGGTCAAGAACATCGTGACTGATCCTTCCTTCCCTCAATCTCTCTCCTCCCGCATCGACAAGGTCATTGGTTTTTCGAAATTGAAGGCTAGATACCAGAGCTTCGAGAGCCGGCGGCAGCTGCTCGCCGAGCACGATGTGTTTTTGGCTGATGACCGGATCATCATGCGCTTGGTGAACACGCTCGGAAAGATTTTCTACAAGTCCAGCAAGCGGCCTATTCCCGTTCGCATTGCCGAGATTGAAAAGGTGGATGGCAAGAAGGTGAAGAAGGATCCTAAGAAGAAGACCACAAAGGAGGAGGAGACCGTCAGCGCTTTCGCCTCCCCGTTGATCGTGGCCAAGGAGATTGAAAAGACCCTCAACTGCGCCGCTGTGCAGCTTGCACCGGCCACCACCGCCGCTATCCGCGTCGGTTCTTCCAAGTTCACCGCTGAGCAGCTGGCGGAGAACGTCGATGCCGTTGTCAAGGGTCTGACCGACAAGTTTGTTACAAAGGGCTGGAGGAATATCAAGGCTCTCCACATCAAGGGCGCCAACACCATGGCCATGCCGATCTGGCTGGCCAGCGAATTGTGGGTGGAGGACGCCGACGTGGTGGAGGATGCCGAGGAGACCAAGGCCATTGAAGGCGCCAACAAGAAGCGCAAGTCAACAGGCGACGGTGAGGAGAAGCTACTGGAAGGAAGCAAGAAGACCAAGAAGCCCAAGGCCGCTGTCGACGAAGAAGATGCCGCACGGAAAGAGAAGCTCCAGCAGCAAAAGGCCAAGGCCCTGGCGGACGGCGACACGGCCAAGAGCGCCACGGGGGCAGGAAAGAAGAAGAAGAAGACGACTGCATAATTTTAAAATATATCGCCAGGTGTTTGTTTCTTTTACGGATTGTATTTGTCGATTGCAGAGTACTATGGGATTACGGCGTATCCAATGTCACGTGTGTCAATTTTGTCATTTACTAGACACAGGGCGTGTTTTCAATACCCCTTAAGAATCAAAAGTCTTGCTGTGATTACCCAGTATTCCATTCTACATAATATGTAAACACATTATAGTAATTAAATCCCGTCGACCGACGAATAGGCTACTCTCACGAGGTCGTACGGTGAGTAACCGAGGACTCCGAGGATCGGCTCACTCTCTTGGCCGCCTCCGACGATAACCTCGTGCCGCCCGCAGCAAGAAGCATCGTCAGAATCTCCGCCGCTCTCTTCAGTGCACACTTCACACCTCAATCCTACTATACACACACACGATGATTCCACTCGCCAGACACTCGGTCCTGCGGGCTGCCCGCGCACAGTTCTACCCATCGCGGGTGTTCAACCAGCCCACGTCCTCGGCTCTTGCCCGCCTCCTCTCGACCCTGGCCGTGCTCGAACAGCGCGAAGGCAAGCTCCAGAACTCGTCGCTTTCGGCCGTCGCTGCCGCACAGAAACTCGGAGGCTCGATTACGGCGTTTGTGGCCGGTGCTGGGGTGAAGGGCAGCTCTGCTGCCGAGGCGGCTAAGATTAAGGGTTTGGAGAAGGTGGTGGCGGTGGATAATGAAGCTTATGAGAAGGTGGGATTTCTTATTCTATGGGGTGGTATGGGATTGGGACATGGCTGATTAAAATAGGGTCTGCCTGAGAACTTTGCACCTCTTCTTGTGGAGAACATTAAGAAGGGCGAATACACCCATATTGTTGCTGGTCACACTGCCTTTGGAAAGAGTCTTTTGCCCCGTGTGGCTGCCTTGTTGGACGTGCAGCAGATCTCGGACATTACAGGAATTGAGAGCGAAGACAGTACGTACCGACTGGATAGACAGGGGAATATGTTGAATTAACGATCGCAGCTTTCGTCCGCCCCATCTACGCCGGAAACGCCATCCTCACCGTCCAGTCGACCGACTCCATCAAGGTGATCACCGTCCGAGGAACCGCATTCCAGGGCACCGAGACCGAGGGCGGATCCGCCGAGATCGTCGAAGGAGCAGACCCCAAGGCTCCCTCGCAAACCGAGTGGGTGTCCGAGGAGCTGGCCAAGTCGGAGCGTCCCGACCTGGCCACCGCGCAGCGCGTCGTCTCCGGTGGTCGTGGACTCAAGTCCAAGGAGGAATTCGACCGAGTCATCATGCCCCTGGCCGACTCCCTGGGCGCGGCCATCGGTGCCTCCCGTGCCGCCGTTGACAGCGGCTTTGCCGACAACAGCTTGCAGGTTGGCCAAACCGGCAAGAACGTTGCTCCCCAGCTGTACCTGTGCGCGGGTATCTCCGGTGCCATCCAACATTTGGCTGGTATGAAGGACAGCAAGGTCATTGCTGCTATTAACAAGGATGCGGATGCTCCTATCTTCCAGGTTGCTGATGTTGGACTTGTGGGTGACTTGTTTGAAAAGGTGCCCGAGTTGACTGAGAAGCTCAAGCAGTAAATGATTGTTAGATTATAAGTATACCATATAAGTGAATTGACTTATTAATGAGCGTGCCATATTATTAAACAGATTGTCATTCCAGTACTGCCGTAGTGAATCAACCCATCCGTAGAAACAGAAGGAATATATGGCACATTTTGCCCATCTCACTCCACCAGGCAATGAAACCTCAGGACAACAGCTGATGAGATGATTATACTGTCTTATATTAAATCATTTAACCGAATTATATCTACTAGTAATCAAAAGACCGAACATAGAAATCATTCTGCCTTGGTTTTCACATATCAACCGTTGATAATGCAAAGCCCATGCTTAAAGAGAAAAAGAAGAAGGAATGCATGGCACAATTTTTCCACAAGTCCAACTGCTCTTCCACATAGTAACCATTTGATAAAAGACATAGATTGTCGACTACAGTAAGCTGATAGCAAGCACCCGTCACCAACAATCAATCAGTCTCAAGTCCAATAACTACCATTCTCAAGAGGTCCGATATCATCAATCACAGCGTCGGCGCCAACAACGCCGCCGCACAAGCAGCCTGACACGTCCCATAAGCCGAATTACATGCGAGGATGCTAGCAGGCGCAGATGCCCCGGCAGTCGCACCCCAGGTGAAGCCAGCAGCCGAGTAACAGGCCATCACGACTGCTGAGCATCCGGCCTGACAGACGCCGTAAGCTGCTGGGCCGGCGGAGGCCGTGGAAGCTACGAGGAGGAGGGGGAGGAGGGATGGTTTCATTATTTCTGTTTGTATATAGGGTATGTTATAGTTGATGTTGATTTTGATATTATGGATGAAGTATGGAGGTATGGAGGTATACTGATGTGTGCTGAGCATAGTTAAGAAGGTCAAAGTAGCCTTTTTGGCCTATGGTTATTTAAAGAATGTGTGTTATGCAAGTATGACCACACGACCACACAGTATCAGATGGCGATCTTGCCACAGATTAGTATCTAGATCTAGATCTAAAAGTATAGATCTGTAATTGCATGTTTATTATGATATACTAGAAAATATAACATGATACAATAATAATAGAATCGGCAGAGCATCACGCCATTGGCTATTCTTTTAGAGGCGGGCCCTTCACTCATGTATTTTTTTTCTTGACATGTATGAAACTCTTTACAGAAAGAGCTGACTGTTCTAGTGTTGCCAATCTCCCTTGTGATCTTAGAGCCCACTTGTCCAGTCTCCCCTTTGTTGCGGGAATTGACGATTTTGAGTAAGGCTGGGTGGATTAATTCAAAAGATTTCTAGTTGGTTATATCAGTATTCATCATCGAAATTACAAGACGTAAAGAACATCATGATAACTGCCTACATTTATACTCTACCTGAGTCATGAATTCCATCTCCCCAGAACATCTACATTATCCCAAAACCAACCACTTTACATACATCTATATACATACCATTTATACAAAATGTCACTAGGAAACTTCTCCCCCCTCCCCCCTGAAATCCGCGAGCAAATCTGGCTACACTTCGTCCCAACAGGCCAAGATACCTATCTCGTTCGCTGTCGAAAGTCAGACCTCAGCATTCTCCGTACCAGCAGAGCCCTCTACACCGAAATCTCAAGTACAATATACCAGCACTCGTCGATAGAATTCGACATCTTCCCTCTCTATAACTACAATGAGAAATGGTCTACCGCTTACTTTAACCATCGACACTATGTACAGAATGAAGACGATGACCCCGATGACCACAGAGCAAGGTGGTATCTGCCTAGCGTTGAGAATGCCACATTGAGAGGGTTTGGGTGTCTGCCGCTGCACAAGATGGAAGAGGTGGTTGTGAATCTGATGGCGCCTGTTCCTGGGGATATGGGGAGATTATATTGTCTGAGGGAGAGGGTTATTGAACATATCAGGTTGGTTGAGGGGGCATCTAGGATTAGAAAATTGGTTATTCGGTTTCAGAAGCGAGATGGGATTGATTGGGTTGATATGGATAAGATGGAGACAGAGACAGAGACACAGCTATATAGCCATGATGTCGTGTTCATGTTGTTTTGCAGTCTACGGAATTTGGAAAGTATCTCTGTTGAGGCGCATTCCAAGAAACTCAAAGATAGGATGGAATGGGCCGTTATCAACTGGGGCATCAAGGCCGTTGAAGAGAAAAGGCTTGATAAGATCAACCATAAGATTGCAGAGCACTACTTTCGCCTTCATCAAGAAATCTGGGAAAATGGCCCCCTGAGAGGAGTGACACAAAACATCCGCCGCGACTTTATCCAACACTGGTTCGAAGAAGGCATCAGTGGGCATTCCGGATTCGAAGATAAGATGATGCATATTGCAACGGAATATCCAGAAATATTCCACAAGTATGATCCAGAATTGACATTGCTGAAGAACATGCACATTGCCCTGGTCTGTCTCTATCACCATGCTCGAGTAACGTTTCACCGGAAGAGTATCGGGGAGATAGAGCGCTGGGATAGTGAAAAAATTCGTTGGACTTTCTTTTCGGGCCTTCCGGCATCAAAATCGGCACTTTATGGTCGTGATATACAACCGCTGTTGGACATGAATGTGTACACTGAGTATATCAAGAAGGGAGGGATCTTTTGCACCATGCACCGGTTTCTGACTGATTGGGAGGCTGGTGTCAAACGGCCGTTGACTTCGACCAACGACGAGTCTACAGTCGATTCCTCCTACACCGATGACACGCCTGAACCCCACATTGCTGACACCGGAAAATATACGCTGGCAATCGATGATGACACTCTTCGCACGCCTGAGGCCCACCAATAGACGTCCACGACTGGTGATTGCATGTGTGATTCTGTCTCAGATGGCGAGTTGCTACTTCCAGCTGTACCGCGCGAGGTTGGCGATTGTCTGCATCGCGTCTGTCGACGATCTGGTTGGCGCGAGCAAGAAGACGATGCTCATCCCATTGATCGCAGGAACAGGATTTCCATGTTTCGCCGCATCGATAGCAGAATTGGGCGCCGCAGCGGCAGCTGGATAGGTGGTTAGTGAATGATATAAGAGTATGGGAAGAGGGCGTACGTGATGTGGTGGCATCCCATGTTGAGTTCAACAATTCTGTGGCAGGAAAAACATCTCTGCCACTCGTTTGCCTTTGCTAGATGGAGGAGATCTTGCAGAGCAGTATCACTCGGACAGTCGCCAGGGTGAGATTCACACTTGCAGATGCTGCAAGTGACAGTCTTGCAGTTAGGACAGGTAGCTCGATCATCGACAATCAAGCCAGGAGGAATAAACAACGAACAAGTCGGCGAGCAACAGTACGTGCGATTCGACGTCTCCAATTCCTGTTTTCTCGCCACGAATCTCTTGGCCACGTCCGAGGTTAAGAAAGGCCGAACATGTTTCATGATAATCGACTGTCGACAGCATCGCGGTGGAAAGAGAGACTCATCAGTAATGGACATTTCGAACAGCTGCTGCAGACATCCCCGACAATACTCATGCCCACACGACAACCGCGTCACATCAAAGAAGAGTTTATCTTCATGACAGACTTCGCATCGAATACGCTGTGCTGAGCCTTTCTTCGCTTTCCCAACTCCCTCCGAGCTCCCCTCACCACCATCCTCATCCACCGGCGAAACATACAAATGCTGCATCTTAAGCAGCGTATCATCCGTCACCTCCTCCCCAGAGACAGGAACGCCCTCCGTAAACGCCTCCAACCCACCCATCTGTCTCGCCATCTCATGGTCCCTCGTCTCCCGCCGTTCCAGGGCATCACACTGCCCCAAAACACGCCCGTCGCTCACCACCGCCGCCGCCATGCTGCGGCACATTGCGCGGTCCGCCATGATCGTGTTGCATCGTTTCAGGTCCTCCATGTATAGCTGCAGGGCGATTTCCGAGTCTGTGGGCTCGTCAACGCGGGCCTTGCCTTTGCTGGTTGCGTGTAGATGTTCGAGCTCTTCCATTTGGATCTGCAGGATTACGGCGGTTGTGCTGGTGTCGAGGGTGGTGAGGTCGAGGTAGGCCATTTTGCTGATTTTCCTAGAAAGGGTGTTTTGGAGGAGGGTTTGTTGTGTGTTTGCCTGCCAGGGATGTGATGTGTAGGCTAGATGGTGCGTCACGTGTATGGTTAGATCCTACAAACGACCACGACATTTGATAGTGAGAGTTATATGGCTATATCAATAAGGAATTATTCAAGGTATCTGCCTAATTATTCCAAATGCAAATGAAAAACGGAGCTTCTATAAGTCAACAGTGTCCAGTTATGCCTATAGTCTATACTAAATTTTATCGTTTCTAGTCTAGAAAATATAGATGAGATAGAGACAGTAATCAGATATTCAACATTGCTATAGATCGAGAACAGAAAATGCATTGTCATTTGAACTCGGCTCTTATATACCCTCATTCCTAATACGAGTCATCAAACCCTACTAACAACCAACTGCCTATGACTTTTATCATTCGCCTTCTCAACAATATCCACCTTGCTGGTCCCAATCAAATTAACCGTCGCCTTCCACACCGCAGAAAACTGCTGTGCCGGTTTCATGACCAGCTGCTGCAAGAGACTTTCGTTCTTTTTCTTCGGTCCGCCAACCTGCAGATTGTACTGATAAGAGTTTTGAAGACTTCTGCAAAATCGTCACTCATTTTGATATCTGGTATTCCGGAAGTGAAACAGTGACGATGATCGAGAAGAGGGGATTGAGCTGGCTTTGTATCCTCTCTCTTGGACATAAAAGCAAACATGATATCATCAACGCTGAGTGACGATAGCCGATGCTCGTCCAGACCAGCATGTATAGAGAGGTAAGGTGGCACTGTGATACCCTCCAGATCAACCAGTCCTCTGTATGCATCACTGCCCTTGTATACTCGACTGCTACCCCAATATCCAAATCCGTTCATCATATCCAAGTATGTCTACACATGCACGTCACTTGGCCAATGAATGTATGTATACTAACAGGCATAGCTAAAGGATTCAGCCTCACTTTCTCGACTACAGTTCACTATCAGACTGAGCACAGGAACTTATCTTTAGGAATTGAAAAAGTCAATTACGTCGACCTGTCATCATGTAGACAGCAGTCATCTTATGTCTGACTGAAGCTTCACCGACAAAAGCACATAAGAGCAACAATACCATCTCATAAGCAATAGACAATGGCTAATATGAAAACAGTCAGAAAACTACAGGGCAGACCATCACCTCTCGATGTTCAAAACCTTCTTGCTGCAATCAACAAACTGGAACAAATCCACAGTCGACAGTTTCCAGTAGACGACCAGAATGAATGTATCCCTGCAAATTCACCCACTAGAGATTCCCTCCGACTGAAACGAGTCCCTGACGCCCTGGCTGGTTTCTGTGTCTCGAAGGTTGAAGATGAGATCATTGCACTGTCTGTGGAGTATGTGAAGATATCTAATAGGAAACGGAAGGTCGCCTTTTTTATTGCCAGCAACTCTGAAGTACCAGACACGACACAGCAGCATTTGAGAGAAATGTGACAGACTGCAGAATATGGCATCAATCTACCACAGTAAAAGACAGGATGAGAGGTTTGAATTACTTGACAGCTTTGCCCAGCTCTGTTTGAGTTTCTCTTTTGATAAATGGAAGAAGAGAATTAACTCGAGGATATCTCCTTTCTTTGATATTCCTATTGATGATTTACCAGAGAATCATCCATTTGTCACTGTTCGTCAATATATTCACGTCCTTACAAGTCTGTACACCCGCGCGAGCCCTATAATCGGAAAACCAGGCGAGGAAAGGATGAAATGGAGATAATATAGGATATATCTGGGAAAAACACGGGATTTCATTAAGAAATTCCTGTAGACAGACCTTTTCAATCAAGATGAGCGATAATCTATATTTCTATCAATGGAAAAGTATCTGGACAAGATTACAGCACCTCTTGACCAGCTGGATGTCTTGCAGGCAGCAACATGGTCTCCTCAGTGCAGGCATTTATTTATGCATGCGTTTGATACCAAAGCACTGCCTTCTATATCTACAACAACTGGAGTACTCGAGATCGAATGGAAAGGTATATCTATGGCAGTTTCCAGGCCACTTCTACCTTGAAGAGGCGGTGACACGGATGATTTATAAATCAGTTGCAAAAGTGTTGGTTACGGGATATCATGGCTATCTAATAAATCCCAATCCATCTGTAGAGATCGAGGGTGAAGAGCCAAAGCCTGATGGCTTTCGTTCTATTGCTGACTTGCTGCCTGAATTAAAGGCTGAAAACAGCAGTTAATATAAATAATGAATAAATAGGCAGACAGTAATATTCACTGGCTAAAGTAAATTGCATGTCACATGATCCTTTCGTTCCCTTTTCTCTTCTCTTTTCTTTCATGAGAGTCAATACCCTACCCACACCTATCAACTATCAAAGACTACACATAAACACAATGAATCCACAGCTCAAACCAGTGGAAAAGAAACGGATTCCACCAACAGCTGTTGATGTCCAAAACCTCCTGGCTGCGATTCGCAAGGTCGAGCAACGCCACAAAGTGCGCATTCCCCATGACAATCGACAGACAGAAGCACCGGACAATTCGCCCACGAGAAATCCCCTTCGCTTAAGAGAAGTCCTTGATGCCCTGGCAGCCTTTTGCGTCTCCAAGCCCAAGGAAACTATTGCAATTTCCGTGGAGTGGAAGCAGCTACCTGAGATGAGGATTGTCTTGTTCATTGCGAATAATGATGAAGTCGAGGATGAAACCCAACGGCATCTTGGGGATATGTGGCGTCTTATGCAAGCGATGGCATCTGTCTATCGACAAAACCTACTTGATTCTGAGAAGGATAGTGAACTGGAGGATCTGAGCCACCGGTTTTCAGAGCTCTGTTTAAACTTCTCCTTTGACAAGTGGAAGCATCGTCTTAATTCGAAGCTTTCTGCATTGCTTTCAATTAGCATCGTGGATTTGCCAGACACTGATCCATTTCTTGCTGCCCGTCAACACATCCTAGGTCTGGCTCTACTGTATACCCGCGAGAATGCAAAAATTGGAAAACCAGAGGACAGAGTGAAATGGCGACAGTTCACCGTCTACCTCAGAGAAACTCAAGACGCTATCGAGGCATTTTTACAAACAGAGCCCTTCCATGGCCCAAACAGTGGACGATTTGTCGAGTTTCCAGCTCTTGAAAAATACCTCCGCAAGGTCACGACGCCGCTTAACCAGCTTAATGCGCTGAAAGCTGCGACGAGATCCCCCCAGTGCAGGAAGCTGTTCATGTGCCCATTTGATATCAAAGCACTTTCCTCCACAGCAAAAGTTGCCACCGTTCCCAACACCGCCAAGGACTGGGAAGGAGTTTTCGAAATGGCGGCGAGTGTCCATCGAGAGGAATACTTGATGGACATGGATGTGGTTACAGAAGAATGCCAGCACATAGCAAGGGAAGCGGTTAGACGGCATGTCTCAGTACACGCTGAGGTTAAACTTGCGGTTCACGCAATACAAACTAAAAACGAGTCCTACACTTATATCGGCGTTTCTAAACTGTCTTGCCGCGGCTGCCAGGTATTCCTATCAGCACTCAACGCTGTCCACAATAAACGTTTCTTCACAAAAGGATCTCATGGCAAATGCTACTATCCGTGGCAGTTTCCCCAGAACTTTTACTGCAGCGAAATGGTAGCAGCCAAAGCATACCGGTCCTTGGCGGAATCCTGGGTCTCTACATATCATGGATATCGTCTAAAACCGGTGGATTCATCAGCAAAGTCTTATAAACCAACCCCAGAAACTGGACTGCGAAAACCCGGCGAGAACTTTATTTCCCTCAATGACTTGGTCAATGCTATGTCAGACGAGGAATGAACGTTCTTACTTTTTCCGATACATGGTTTCTTCCGGGTTAGTGAAATTATGCTTCAGAAATGCCTGTTTTAGCTAGTCATTTGTTTCATTTATTAAAAATCTCTGAAAAGTGTTGCTTTCAACCATTCTGATATTTGTTGCATTATTCAAGTTTATTCAGAATCCACCGATGTGCTCATCCATACATCATCCCGACATCACCACAACTGCCTGCACACTTAAACAACTATACATCCACTAAAATAAATCAATATCTCAAACTCATAAAATGCCACCATAATAGATAATCAAAGAAAAATGACCACCCTAATCCAAGACTCCATAGCCGGCCACCTCGTCCGCCTCCTCACCCACGGCCGCGTCTTCCAATACGCCGAAGAAAAAGACCCCTCGTTATGGCAGCGCTACATTAACCTGGAAAAGTCCAGTCGCATGGCGTATCACGGTCGGGTGGACTCAATTGATAGCCCTGAAGACGATGACGATGCAGTTAGTAATGGGGCTTCTGTGTCGAGGATTCCGTCGACGGCGTGGACGCATAAGGGGCATAAATACCAGGGGTTGACGGGGGTGAGGATTAATCCTGAAAAGGGGAAGGATGTGAATGTTATTGATTGGTGGAATGAGAAAGACATCGAGGTGAGTATTATCTCTATATAGACAAATATGTGCTAAGATGATGAGAACCCCCAAAACTGGCCGATGTGGAAAAAAGCCTTTGTGACGCTGGAAATCTGCCTCCTCACCTTCAGCGTGTATATTGGCAGTGCCATATTCACGCCCGGCATCCCCTCTGTCACGCAGGAATTCCACATCAGCAGCGTTGCAGCCACACTCGGTCTGACGCTGTTCGTGGCTGGATACGGCCTGGGTCCGCTGATCTGGTCGCCCATGAGTGAGATTCCCCAGATTGGGCGTAATCCGGTGTATATCGCTACGCTGGCTGTGTTTGTGGCGCTGCAGGTGCCGACTGCGCTGGCTGGCAATCTGGGGACGTTGTTGGCGTTTCGATTTTTGACGGGTTTCTTTGGGTCGCCTGCTTTGGCTACTGTATGTATCTATATGATACTCCATATGACGATATGGGTTGCTGATGGGATAGGGCGGTGCTACGATCGCAGACATGTATGCACCCTCGAAACGGGCATACGGGATAGGCATCTGGGGCATCAGCGCCATCTGCGGACCAGTATTAGGTCCATTAGTCGGTGGTTTCGCAGCACAAGCAGAGTCCTGGCGATGGACCATCTGGGAATTAATGTGGCTGGCCGGTTTCTCTCTGCTGCTGCTCATCTTCCTCCTCCCAGAGACATCATCGTCCAACATCCTCTACCGCCGTGCGCGTCGTCTCCGCAACCTCACCGGGCGCCATCACCTCAAAAGCGAGCCTGAAATCGAAAGCGAAGATCTCATGGGCAGGGAGATCGTCATGATCACTCTCGTCCGTCCGTTCACCCTCAACTTTCTCGAACCAATGGTCTTCCTGCTCAACCTGTACATCGCCCTTATCTACGGCCTGCTCTATGTCTGGTTTGAGTCATTCTCCATCGTCTTCACAGGCATCTACGGCTTCAACCTCGGCCAACTGGGCCTCGCATTCATCGGTATCCTCACCGGCGCCATCATCACCATCCCCCCGTATTACTGGTGGATGAACAAATACCTCGAACCAAAATTCGACTCAAACGGCAACGTATCTCCCGAAGCCCGTCTCCCACCCGCGTGTATCGGCGGCTGCTTCATCCCAATCTGTCTCTTCTGGTTCGGCTGGAGTGCGCGCCCAGACGTCCATTGGATAATGCCAATCGTCGGATCGGGATTCTTCTCCATCGGCGCGTTCCTCCTCTTTAACCCCGTGCTGAATTACCTGCCTGATGCGTACCCGGCCTATGCGGCTTCTGTGCTTGCGGGGAATGATCTGTTTCGGTCGTCGTTTGGTGCAGGCTTTCCGCTGTTTGCGTCAGCGATGTATAACAATCTCGGTGTTGGGTGGGCGAGTTCGACGCTGGCGTTTTTGTCGATTGTGTTTATTCCTATTCCGGTGGTTTTGATGAGGGTGAGTTTATCTTATATTGGCTTTGACTTGCTGACAGATGTAGTATGGAGAGACTTTGAGAAAGAACTACAGTCGATACGCACGAAAGGATATATAAGACTATTCAACGTCAAATATAATAACAGGAGCAGATCGAAGACCCTTCCCAACCAACCTCCCAACAACACCCTCCACATACCCAGCATCTTCTTTACACCTATCCCCCATCGCAAGAAATCGCTCATACACAACCCTCAACGGAAAGAACGTCGACGCAGGCCCAAACAACTTCATCTCGTCTTGCAGTAAATACTCCATACTCTGGCAGATATGTCTTCCCAGTTCCACAGTATCAGCCTGTACATGGTCGAATTGAAATCGTGATGAAAGGGATGCGTCCTCGAGGATAATACACGGGAAGAATAGTCCCAGTCTTTCCATTTCCGTTAGACAGATGATTTTAAATGTCCATAGATGCGTATGGACGTTTGCCATGGTCACGTTGGGATACCAAATATCTGCACCACGAGACCAGTGGGTTTTACTTTCTGCCTGGAGGTGTAGGGATGTTTCGAGCGCCTCTAGATTTCTCATCGCGTCGATGAAAGAGAAGAATGTCTCTCTTACTTCATCTGGGGTTTGTTGACAAGGCGTATCCAAAAGAGTATCAATCCGCTGCAGTAGTGCTGGAATACCAACGCTCCTACTTAGCAGATTCTGCATTGGGGAAGGAGTAAAGACAGAAAAAGGGACGTTGATCCAGTCTTCCTGTGCTAGGAAGATGGGCATTCGATGGCGGAATGCCTCGGTGATCTAGTCTGTTAGTTTATATGAATATAGCTTAGAGGTATACATACTAGAAGAGGCCGAAAGCCAACAAACAGCTTATGCAACACGCCTGATTTACACGACTCCGCACCGTGTGCTTGCAGCACGAGACCGACGCCTTTAATATGTGCTGTCAGCGCTGACGCTGATTCAGGGAGCATCACCTATACAATACCATTAGCTTCGTTCATATATAATATATAACAGGGGGATCTACCTCCACCAAAGTCAAACACATAATAGCCGCTATCACATCTACATCATGGCCAGTCGTGAAACTCTTCCTGAGAGTTTGGATGGCTACTTGATAACTCTGCAAACAGTCGAGTGCATTTTTCGAAATAATCGATGTAGATAATGCCTGTATAGCCGTGAATAAGACGGAATTGGGGGTATGTCGACAATGAAGAACCGGAAGAGCTTCGACCCACGACCCGCATATTCGAGACTGCGTATGATCTGATGTATTTGCGGTGATTTCGCTCCCGGGAATGTAGCTGTTTATAACTAGTTGGATGATGTCGTTGCTTGGTTGGAGTCTTAACTCCTGGGTTTTAGGCAGAGACTGAGGTTGAGCCTTCTGCGGGATAAATGTCCAGCTGGTCGTATATCCATCGCACTCACGGCCTGTTAGTACGCATTGGCTGCATCCTGGCCGTTTTCCATCACACTGGCCTAGCTGTTAGTGTGGCACGGGATGGACGGGAAGAGAACATACCCCTAATTTGCGTTTCCTACATGTCTGGCAGACTGACTTTTGTTTTGTCTTCATCGCGTATTCATCTTGCGAGATGAAATGGAAGGGGAGTGACGTGAACTGGATGAAGTGAGAATATGCGGGGACAGCAGCAGCCAATAAGAGGATAGACTTGCTTGGCGGGTTATATTTCCTGATTAGGTTAGTTTTCCTATTTGGATAGCCATGACAACCTCTCTACTATATAATAAATCAACATATCTACTATCCATTGTTTACTATCCATGTTTACTATCATATCTGGAAATGGCCTCCCTATACTATACATCCACCCTCATCTGCCTCGCCACAACCCCCAAACACATCAGCATCGGCATCCACCACGTCCACAAAGCAATCGACCAAATCCCCGCCATCCCCGAGTCAGCCAGGGGAAAGGCTCTGGCGCCGACGACGTGGGATTTTAGTGTTGGTGTGCTGGGAATTCTCAGTATGTACACACACTTCACTTGAAACACAATGTCTATATCCGCGGTAACTGACAGAGTAGGTCTTCTGAATTATAAATGGGCCACGAAGGGCGGACCGAGAACCTGGGAGGAAAGTGCGGTGATTTATACGTGGATGTGTACTGGCGCTGTGATCGGATGGCGCTATTTTAGGATGAAAATGTATCCTGGATTGGGGTTTTTGTGGTTGGCGCCGGCGTTGTCGGTGCTTGGGATGTGGGTGGGTTAGATCATGTAATTCCATACTATGTAGTATCTACTATGTACGGAATTGAGTGTTTTGGCATTATTGATGATTGGATAAGGTTTAGCGTATGCATGATCGGATGTCATCCGTCTTGGCGATTTATGCAACCTGATCGGGTTAGTGCAGTGGATCTTGTCTCCACTAGCTTATTCCGGTTGCATATTTCGCCAAGACGTGATGAATTCGATTTCTAATGATTAGTACGAAGTTCTCTTAATTTCTAAGCTGATTGGCATACATAAGTAGACAAACCATTATAGTCAGTCAGTCCAAATCATCAATCAAATCATCAAATCAGTATGATGAACCTCACCATCACCCACATCGGCACCGCAACCGCCATCCTCGACATCAACGGCACAAAGCTCCTAACAGACCCCTTCTTCTCTCCGTCTGGCACAGAATGGGATCTCGGAATCGCCGTGCTCAAGAACACAGACACCCCCGCCATGAGTCTCGAAACTCTCCCGCCTATCGACGCAGTCCTCCTCAGCCACGAAGATCACCCCGATAACCTCGATGAACTGGGTCGGCGGCTGCTTGATGGTCGACACGTTCTGACTACCAAGGATGGGGAGAAGAAGTTAGCTCCCCGACCAGGCGTGCGTGGTATTTCGCCGTGGGAGACTATTACTCTGGCTGTTGATGGGAAGGAGCTTAGAATCACCGGTACGCCGTGTCAGCATCTACCCGGAGGTGAATGTACAGGCTTCATCATCGAGGCAGACGAATTCGGCTTTTCGGGTGATGGCCGTCCGAATGTGATTTACGTCTCTGGCGATACGGTGTATATACCCGAGTTGGCAAAGATTCCAGAAAAGTGGAATGTGGTCGTGGCGATTCTGAACTTTGGAAGTGCGCATGCCCCGCTTCCTGATGGGCCGTTGCAGATTACGATGGATGGAAAGCAGGGGGCGCGGCTGTTTAGAGAGCTGGATGCGGATGTGCTTGTGCCGATGCATTTTGAGTCGTGGGGTCATTTTACGCAGTTTGGAGGCGAGTTGAAGATGGTTTTAGAAGGGGAGGGATTGGGTGGGAAGGTGTGTTGGTTGACGCCGGGTGAGGAGACGAAAGTGGTGTAGATATAGTATATATACAGTCTGTGTATACGGCCTGTATAACCTCAATGCGGGGTCAGCCAGCTTACCCTACACCAGTTCATCATCATAACTGCTGCTCACGGGATACTGTAGTGAGGAATTCTTGATGTTGGATGATATTTCTGGCCCCTTGCATACATCCCTTCCATCCCCTCTGTGAACTGTAGTTATCCAGAATTACAACTACAATCCGAAGAATGTTCAAACCAACTAGTTCTACAGCATAACTATGACGCTGTATAGCACAAGCACAATAACCTATCCAGCATGATCAAGACTCCAGAAATGCCCTCTCCTCATCCAATAATTCCGCTGGATCAATCATCCTCAACTTCTCCTGTATCGCCTTCTTCCTAGCTAGTAGTCTCTCTTCCTTGCCTACATCAAATAGATCCGCATTATCTTTCGGTGCAGAACATTCCGTGATTTCGTACTCCCCTCGGACGAGTGCGTCTCGAATAGCCCGTTCGTGTTTTCGAAATGGTAAAGTCCCTGCTTTCATTTCTGACAGCACGTCGTTGTGGAATTGGCGATGTTCGTATCGCATCTTTTCGGCGAAAGAGCGTTCCTTGACGGCGGGGACGTACTGGTATAGATAGCCGTACTGGCATGCCAGGTGGATGAGCAGACCGCTGTCTTCGGCGGGACAGTCGAGCCAGCTTTCAATTAGAGAGTCTAAAAGGGCAGCCAGTGGTGGATATGGTACTGTTTTGGCCGAGTCTTCTAATGGTACTTTCTCCAAGACCGTGTCTGTAGATAGATGGAACTTCCAGTCAGCGGCAGGGAGAAGAACAGTTCGCGTATGTCGATCAGGAGATATCACTGGTCGCTGAGGAAGATCCACGATTGCATTGCCTATCCGATGGGGTCGTTCTGTATCGACGATCCATCCAGATTTGACAAGACAGTCGGCGGCTACATCGATGTCGATGTCAGGGACGAGAATGAATAAATCAAAAACGACTGTTGGTACACCGTGGTAATGAAGTGCATCTTCGAACCAGACGACGTAGGGGATATTATTATCTGAAAAGACTTGACATGGTAGATGTCTCTGTTGTTTGGGGGCAGTGCTGGTGCTGGTGTAGTAGTTCATATTGTTGTTTATCATATGTTGAGGATGAAGTCTGGTTTAAGTTGCCCCGCTGGACCCACTCTACTAGCTTATGCTTATTAGGCAGATCTATTCTTATCCGTCTGCCTAGTCGATATAAGAGAATATAAATATAGCCTCGCTTCTATAATTGCGATAATCATGATAATATAATAATATAATAATAATGAAAATGCACACAGCACCCACCCTCCTCCCGCCGCCCAAGCCCTCTCTACCGCCCTCTCCCACCACCCCAAATACGCCCTCATCGGCGGCGCCGCCTGTTCCCTCGAGCAACACAAGACATCGACATTGTCGTCCTCCGCGGAACAACAGCCACAGCACGGGCAATGCTACGCTCTTCACCAGATTTCTGCGTCGACCCGCGCACAAACCACACCACCTACACTGGAGGTACACCGGTTGATATTGAGATCCTCACGCCCCCGTTTATGTTTCAGGAGGCGTTTGATGAGGCTACGGGTGTAGTGAGCGTTGAAGGGGTGAGCGTGTTGAAGCCTGCGTTGCTGCTTAATGCGAAATGCGGGTCTGTAGGGTGTAGATCTTCAGAGGGGAAGAGGAGGTCGGATGCGTTGGATGTGTTGTTTCTGTTGAGGTTTTGTGTGGCGCATCCTGAGTATTTACCGAAGATAGGAGAGGTGCCGAATGCGACGGGGGAGTTGGTGGGTGCGCTGGTGGAGGTGTATGGGGGTGAGGAGGAGTGGGTTGCAGCGGGATATGATTTGAAGAAGGGCTGTTTTATACGTGAGTAGACTTTAGTGGATTGGTGATTAGATGCATGATAGTATACTTTCCCGAATCTGGAGAATGGTGCGGAGACCATAGTAGCAACTAACAGAAAGATTTTGTCGCATGGAAAGGTGGCCATCGAGTACTGTTTTCTTTATTTTTGGGGGGGAGGGTATGCGAGTTGAGGTTGGCCATTGTTGAGCATCCATTGAAGTGGATCATTTCCTTATATCAGAGGTAAATTCATAAACTGAATCCCCCATGAGAGTATATAAAGGGGATGATGATGACAAAGAGCAGAATTATTCTCGACAGCTATGGACGACCGAACATGATATCCAATTTCTAATACTCCATGTCTTCATATCACTCAACCTTGATCAGCCCCGGCCAGATGTCTGTCAAACTCATCCATATTCTCAAACCTCTTCTTCTTCAGCCACGCGTCAAGTAAAATCTCTCTAACTTCATCTTGAAGGTATAATTCTGCAAGCAAATGAGGGCCCATTCCATGTGTATCAGTGATGGTTGGGTCAGCGCCATGGTCTAGCAGCCATTGAACAACTTCCCGGTATCCTATAGAACCAGCAACATGAAGGGCTGTCGCTCCAAAGTGGGATGGCAATATATGGCGTCCGAATTTGTTTATATCTGCTCCACGCTGGAGGAGATGCTCCTTCATGTCAATCACACCCCCATCTTCTCTGTAGACTGCTGCATGGAATGCCAGACTATTCTCAAGTATGGCACCGTGTTCGAGCAGAATATCGACAATGGCGTGAGTGGAGAACATAATAGCTGTTTCCAGAACTGCACCAGAGTCGTGTATGCCCAGCTTACTGGATTTCGCCGTGTCCGGATCAGGGCCAAAATTGGGATCTGCGCCTTGGTCGAGGAACCAGCGAAGAAGGGCTTCGTCATTGTGTTGCACCACGAAACTACTAACAGCGTGAGAAGTCGCCTTTTGATGTTTGATATGAAAGAACTTACATGAGGGGGACATTACGCAGCAGATCTGTTTCATGGATATCTAACCCATGGTCGAATAAGAGTTTGAATGCTGCTGGGGATCTCGCTTCTTCCACCACATATCGGTCAATGATTACATTATTGTTCAAAAGATATTGCATGATTTCAATCTGATTGTTTGTAGCAGCATCTCGCAATCCTAAAGAAAACGAGCCACTTTGACAGTGCGGGAGCAATTGTTGGACCCGTGGAAGGTCGCCTTGTCGACAGCTTTCCCTGAGTGATTTCAGCTCTGGGTCGTCGAGGTTAGAGTAATTAGCAAGTCTTTGAAAGGGCATGACGAAGTGGGTATGGCGTTTAGCAGCGGGTTGATAGGAACAAGAACTAAGGCGCCCAGGTAGTAGGGGTTAATATGTGTCAAATGCTTGATTCGGAGAGGAAGAAAATCTCGCGTAAATGACGCAGTGTGGAGCCGATCGTCGCATGACCATGGTGGGGGCAGGTCGAGATAGACCAGAGAGAGTCCAGAAATTGCCGCTCAAACGGGGAGGAGGAAATGTGATGGTGATGGAGGAAGGCTGTGATGGCGAGTCAAGACTGTTGTTGGTTTCAGGTATTGTCGTGTTGGTGACGATCGGAGGGGTGACTGCGGCAATTAAACAAGCATTATGCGGTGCATGTAGGTTAACCTTAACAGATGTAATGGAGAATTACTGTATAATATATGACATGTATTAGTTTTTGAGTGGGAAAAGATAAGAAAACCACAGCTGTAATTGACACAAGTACATGTATAGAGATAGAACCGCAACATTTATTTCCAAATATAGGAGTAAACTAATCCAAACCTCAAGCTCAAATAAGTGTAATGTACTTTGCCAGAGGGTAATCTACAAACTCCAGTACCTTTGGCACTCGGGAGCCATGCACCATAAAGACACCAATCCGTTTAAAAGCACTTTTGCCTACCTGTTCCAGTATTAATCCCTCAAGAGATGGGAATACTGCTCCATCATATCTTGATCCTTCCACTCTGGCTGAATATCTAACAAACAGAATGGGTGCTGTCATGGTGGCTTCCTTCACAGGCAGGTCAAAGTAGGCGTTGATCCAATCCTCCTGTCGAGGGTACAAATGAAACATGCCATTGGGCTGTAATATGCTTACCATTTCCATTGTTTTACCTGAATCCATATCAGCTTGAGCAAACCGTGCCTCTGATACAATCCCAAAGAGCAGTAATTCTCCGCCCGTGACTTGGCCGGTTTTGTTATTGTCTATTGTCTCGACAGCAGCGTGCCACTTTTCTGCGAGTTCACAGTAGAAGTATCCAGCGTCACGCTCAGTTTCACGCACCGAGACAGCATTGTCGACAGAGGCCCAGGACCATGAAGGTGCACGATATTCCTCGGGTGGGAGGTTCACTTCTCCAATTGACCTCCAAAGGAGAGCATCCGGGACTTGGCTTTCCCAGAACCCTGCGAGGTATCGGTCATGCGGCATCTTACGCTGGGAAAAGTCTGTGGCAATGCCAGAAAGTGCGATTATTTTGTCCGTGCCGTATGTAATGCCGTAGGTGGTATACCTTTCCAGCAACCTGTTCCATTCAATGATCCCCGTCGGTACTCCACGGAACGTCTGTTCTTCAGCATCAATGCTTCGATGAATAAAGTAGTCTTTCACGCATTTCTTGCAGATATCGCCATGAGGGTCCGGGATACCTTCGGGGTATGTCTCGCATGCTAGGTATTTGTGACATTCAAAGTACACCTGATCGTCTGTGAAATGAACCATCCGCGGAGAGAGCAAACGCTCTTGGAGGACCCATGCTCGTTTCAGGAGTGGTGACTCTATCAGTTTCGACATTAGAGCCTCGTGAGGCTGGGCGATGACGAATTCCTTGCCGATAATGTCACTCCACTCTGGTCTGACGATTTCTGCGCATACGTTGATCGGATTTCGAGCGGCGAAGCATCCGAAACTTCCATCCGGTGCAGAGGTAGCAGCGAGGTTACAGAAGGAATTCTTGTAGACTTGCGACATGGTGGCGGCTTCATGTCTCCAGTCATTGGCCGAATCTTGTACTATGCAAAGAGAATCAATCCAAAAATAGCGGACTCCCAGCCATTTCGTGATTTGCATAGCATCCTTGAAAGTCTTGGATAGCTCAGATACTGGAATGGAGTCGCAAAGTGACGCTTCGTTCCTGTCCGGATTCCCATTCTCTAGCTTGAACATCGGAATTTTGGCCCAACAGTGACTGAGGGTCATATACGGCGCGGATTGGTGGTTGACGTCAGGGCCGATAGCTTCAGAGCCATTGAAATGTTGGTTGCAAATTATCAGACGAGCAGTAAGCTGGGTCGTAGATTCCCCTAGATCGACTAGACGGGTTGGCTTCCATGTTGAATCCGCTCCTGGCCGACAAGTCTCATGGTGGTCGATACACTCATGGATCCAGGCCTGAACCCGGCTGAGCACGTCTTTGTCGCTCGTACTGCCCGAACCAACGTGGCTGGGCGGAAAGACTAATATATATTCAGTGTCGAAAATAGGCGCCAATCCTTGATGACTTACATTCCACTGGGGCAACTTCGATCATAGCGTCGGCAGGCTCAGGGTAATTGAATTCATTTCTCTTCGGATATCCAACCGTGAAACACAATGTGAAATACTTGGAAGCTGGGTTTTCAGTGAGCTGGCCACCCCATCTTGTGCAATAGATGAGTGGACTTTGGTCCTCGGAAACACCCCTCAATTTGGCCTGTATACTGGGAGTAGCATTGAGGACATTGCAGATCAGACATCCCTGGGCCACGGAAATAGCCAAGCTATGAGTCGACGGCTGATGGCCTTGAGGTATGCTCTCGGAACTACCATCATACTCGGGCTCCCAGTTTCTTCGAAATAAATCCGCACAGGTGTCGCAAAGCATAGTTGTGAGTCTGTAATTTCATTTAATAATGTAATGCATACTGAACATAATATTCAGTCCAAGTTGCAAAGCTAATGCAGACCATAGCTATTTCTATATTGTCTGCATTCTGCAGATATGATTAAATAAGGACTGTACTTCAGACTATGCACTTGTGATCAATACAGATATGTACTGTTTCTCATCTGGAGATATTTTTTTTAAACATAGTGCCTCTCACTTCACCAATTCATGTAGTTGAAATCATGACGTAGCTCTGGAAAAGATGTACTAATATTTGCATCTCACTTTTAATACGAGCTGTGTATCAACATTAGAGTTTTGCATACACACTAGTCCTGAAACAGCTGAATCTACTGGAACTGGATGGAAGATTTGCGAGATAACTTTTTCCCTTTCGCTATACAATAATATTTGCATCATACAAGGACTAATGCTTTACACCAACGAAAGTACCGAGACTATTCACCAGGTCACCTGGCGGTTGGGTACATTATCAGGAGCATTGTTTGCAGCAGTAAATCCATGTTCTCCCCCATATTGATGCTCTTCATTTTCTTTAAACTCTCGCATCAATCTGTCCTTTTCATTCACAGCATCCCAATCGAGATTGTTTCTGTTACTGTAAGCCAGCTTCTTCCACTCCTCCCATGCTGCGGTTTTCGGTGATGCTCCGCTGATGGAAATCCAACTTGTTTCCTTGGTGGACTGTATCGCGTACCACAAAGTCCGCGTGTAACTTGGGTTAATCCCATCGATCCCCTGTACATGCGCTAATCGTAAAATCGGTGGTGTCGCCTCGCTGACGTGGTAGGCCGAGGTATCCCAGATCCAGGTCTGGGGCAATAGTGCAACAAACCAGTAGGCGCCGTTGAGAAGAAGATAGGCTGTTCCAATCGCTGCTTGCATGGTCCAACTGCAGTTCCCAAGCAGCACAACGCCAATCATCAAAGCCACCGTCCCTGCAGCCATGACGAGTTTGAAAGCCTTTTCCCCGACAATATATCTCGCTTCTTCGGTGCCAATGTAGAGCTCTCTTGCGATCTCGTCTGAACAATGCACAACAACAAATGCACCGTTTCGTGTACGTAGAACAATATCGCCATTTGGGACCACAGCATCCGTGGGTCGGATTGAAAGCTGCGGCTGATACCACATGGCCAGGCCAACAAGCAGTGAAGCAAGTGACAGTATAGCAAGAGAGATAATTGCAACTCCATCGTGGATCAGACACGCCCAAATAATTAAACCAACTGTCAAGGCACAAGACATAGCTGTCAGGATATTTAGTAGTGAGAAAGCATGCATACGCAAAATCGGTGAACGTCTTTCGTGGGAAAAGAATGGCGATGCACTGTCAAACCGCCTGGTGATGTTAAATTCATGGAACTCAAAGGGCTGCAACCCATCCACTTGATGGATTAGTTCTGCATAGAAATTCAACTCGTCAACTCGAGTTCCGGAGTGCACCCCAACCACGATGGCAGGGACTGGGGGTAGGCGTGTTGGTCTGCAAGGTTTCAGCATCGCCTGAGGTGCAGGAATCAGGTGAGGGAGAAGGCAGAGCCATGAAGACGCCAGGGCCGGCACGTGAAGTGTCATCGATGACTCCCCAATCACTGCCAGAAGGCCGACAGCATCAAAATGCCAGCCTGATGAGGGAGTTCTTCCTGATGGAAACTGAACATTCCTTGCCATGTTGGAAGTAGCATTAGTTATGGGACTTTAATGTCAGGGGTTAATCAACTCAAGATAAACCCGCTATATGTTATAGTTTGCTATAGTTCTTTTGCTACACTACCGGTCGCACTCAGTGTATTGGTGAAATTGTAACGGTGGCAGACATAGTGATAAGACCCAGAGTAAGGTTGGTAGCACGGATTTAGAAGGAAAAAGCAAAAATTTCATCATTCTCAATTAGAATTTAATCATATACCAATCGATTAGATGTCAAGTGGTCATGCGCAAACTGCACCCCGGCTACCTAACTGCAGAAAGGAGCCATATGTTCGCAGCGTGACTCAAGCCCAATCAAGGCTCCCGTGGTCAGGTTTGATGCACTTTAGCTGTGCAGTCCATCTGTTCTTGGAGGCTGGAATGCGATGGCTTTCCTCAATACTTCACACCCACTAGGCTGATCGAGAACTTGTCAACACTGGTCCATCCCAGAATATGGTTCACACTGTAGGAAAGCTGTCTAGTCGGTTGGTGGATGGCCTACCACGTATCTTTTTGGCAGCCCTGTGTTTGTGGTACTTCACGCAACATTTATCCTACTTACAAACCATATATTGACACTTACTCTGGTTCATGGGACATGTTCTTGAATGTCTGTGTGGTGTTCTGGACAATGATCTACAGCCTACCTTAAGAGTTGCCGTCAAAGTTAACTTTAAAAGAGCCGGATTTAAGAGGCAAACCAAAAGGTTACTCCCTGGTAGAGAAAAAAAATATGAGGTATTCAGTGTATGCATTCCCAGCAAAAATAATTTTCTATCATCGCGATGTTTCAACATTAGTAATCCAGAGAACTATAAGACATAAGGCAGTACTGTTATTGAGCTTTATTAACAGCCACAGTTTTAACCGGCCAGAAAACAATACTATGACTTGTACACTTCCCCACCTTGTTCTGATAAGGTTCTGGGCGCCTCATAGACTTATAATAACCGGTGATCGTCTCACATGTGGCTGTGGTCTAGATTAGTTTAAGACTGAATTTAATGAGAACCCAAACGTTAACTTCTGAATACATCTTAATTATTAACTTTAATGAGATGCGCTATATAACTATATATACCACATATAACTAGATCATAATTTCAACTAGATTTGATAATGGTTGTATTATGGGGCTAAAATCTCACATTGTTTGCACAGATCACACTCTTTCTCGTTCATATGTATGGAAATTGTTTCAAAAGAGGTGGCGAAGGCGAACGAGGCTGTGCGATGATTTCAAGGAATAGGAATGAAACTAATTCATAGATTTATGACGAAACACAAAGCTGAAAAAGCTTCACCAGCTGGCGCCGTTGAAGTCAATATTTGATGGGTTTGCTCTGACTGGGGTACCAGAATTTCGAGACATATCAGGCTGAGGCGGCTACCATGTCCTTCGGCCTAACAGAAATAAAAGGGAATGGGAATCAAACAAATCACTCTATCGACCCTGTACGGCCTCAATAGCCAAAATGGATGATTTCAGCTTCCCCCTCCTAGAAAGCAACGTATTCAGAGATCTGATGGAGATAGCTCCTAATGCTGCGCTTGGTATATGGTACATGGCCCGGAATCTGCTGCAACCACTCTTGCCGTCCACGTCTCCGTACGCTTCACAGAGCACGGCACTATCCTGGCTCTACCTCATCTCAGCTGCCGCTATTCGCGATACATTGGCTATAGAGCTATTCTTGGGAATACAAGATTCATTATCCTTCCACCCTTTGTCACGGAGCCCGATTTCTCCTCGCTATGGGTCGTTAGACTCAGCACTTTGCTTGATTGTCAAAAATGCGTCCAATCTTTCTCAATCTGGGCTATAAGAGATGGGCCTCCCGACGAATTTCCTGGGCAAGAAGTCGCAGAGATCGTTACAAGAGGGGTACTTCTTGTTGGGTACATGTTGCAGTCATCAATGCTGCATGCTATACTCGCTGCACTTTGCTCGAACTGGATACCGATGACAAAATTATCGACAGTGGCATTTTTCCTGGGTACGACTATGCTCTTTATGCGGCACCAAGTAGATCTTAAGACAGCCGGGCGAGATATAAGCACGACCATATTTTCGAGGTCATAATCCACTTCCTTTTTAAGTATACCATATGGTTGCTTCTAGTAGGCCTCAAAGTGCTTGCTATTGCCAATGAAATTTCCTCTCTACTTGGACGTGTATACTGGAGGTTTTCTCCCGGGTTTTCCCTGAACCTGAAAAGTCTCATTACGCATACAAGCCCCTATTAAGCGCGGAAAACATCCGACTATTAAAATCAGTTCCGTTGGAATTATAATCTCTTATAGTAGATTTTGGCCTAGATCAGTCTATGGTAAACTTCTTTTAACCAATTAGACATTTCCATGCCAATGAGACAAATTTGGGTAAAACTAGATTTGCCAAGAAAATAGTAGCCCCAGGTTCAACATCACGAGGCTGGTTTTTGGTTTTGTTTTCTAATTAGCTAGGAATATATATCTCAAGGCTCCTATTCTAAACCGCTGATGTAGTTCACACAGCCTGTATTTCTTATTCATGGGAAGTTTAGTCACGGTTCTGGATATATGGTAATATATATGCCATGCCCAGTGAGCCGCTGGCAACCTGGTAGTGAGGACTTGGCACATGAAAGTCATGTAATATAATCACCTGATAAAGTTTTAGCAAACTTGTATATTAGAAACCGTATAATGGATTGCTTGAAGGGCAACCAAGCTTATTTAAGCAATTAAAAAGAGTTCGTGATCCCTTAATTTAAACTTAAAACCTACCTATTAGGTTTTATCAGCACCTTTTAACAGGAACCTGATGGTGTCCTCGTGATCTAATTAGTCTTACATAGGGATAAGAAGGGCTACTAATAATTCTTGTAAAGGAGGGTAAGGGCTATATCACTTAACTTTAACTAGTCAATAAGAAAGAGAGAATGATAAAGAGGAAGCTTACTATAATAGCAGCATATTATGGTAATTATCATCACTTAATCCTTTGATTTTTTTTTCTTTAAGTTCTTTGTTGCGCTAGCCTAGATATAGGTAGTTAACAGCTCCGGCCTATTACATCTCCCTAGAAATATATTATAGTGTCAGCCTTACCTTAAATCAGGAATAAAAAAGTAGCGTGTTACACGAGTCAAGTCGAATCCAACTTTTGGACTCAACTCGACCAAATTACTTGACTCAACTAGTATGACGCACTATCAAAAAGTGATTTTAAGATGGAGTAGTTGGTCTATGAGTATTTCTAGCCACTGTAGATTAAATTCCAGAGTTTACTGAACTATGAATGTAAATTTATCATTGTATACTACTAAAAAATTAAATCTTATATTATACAATAACATAGCATCAGCGCATCAGCGCATCAGGCCTACCTTGGAACTAGTAATCAAAAAGTGATGTTAAGATGAGGTAGTTAGTCTGAGTGTCCCAGCCACTGTGGATTGAATATTCAGACCAATATGAAAAGATCCACCAAATATCAACCTTCACACTACTTGAACATATTAAACAATTAGTTTATGCCGTTTGCAGTACTAAATAGACTGGTTCTAGAATCACATATGATATATCCATAGTCCAAGAGGGGAAACAAGGAGCAAAAGTAAATGTGGTACGATGCAAATCAATCACTGCTCAGGAAAGTGTACTTTCTATAGGAGTCTGGCCCCAGCAAGTTCATCTTACATATAAATTAACCCATTCATCTACTTGTAGAAAAAAGAATATCTGAAGGCTCTAAATATCTGAAGGAATATTATAATCTTTTAATTTCAAATTTCTTTGATACCAGATTCTCACTATTTGCAAGAATACGTGTATCAAAATGAAGCCAGCCTTATTCACTCTTACTGCTATTCTGCCTTTCATAATCCAGGCTGCCCCAGCTGAGGAGCCAGGCTTGGAATTGAATAACAAGGAGACAGAATTCGATAAGAGGGAAGTGAGTGGATGCAAACTTCGCACTGATAAGAATTTCTGGGACTCTCCCTATCCCTGCGAACCCAGGGCTGGATCATTTTCAAGACTTTCACCAATTAATGTTGTTTGTAAAGGGCAAATTGGTGACACGTAAGTTGACCCATGATCATACTTGCATTGGATTATGCAATCTTTCTAGATGGCAATTTACTTTAGAGAGAGAAATTCTTATCAGCCATGGCAATAGGAATTGGTATAAGACCAAAAAGGGTTACTGGTTGCGAAACAGTGGAAGGACAGCCCCCCCTCTTTGTTTTAAAAGTAAGTGTCTTACCCAAGTCTCTGCTACAATAATGATTATCAAAAATTCTGATCTAATATATTACATAATAGATGGACGGCCTTTAGATCGTTTTCCTTTACCACGGTGTGTTATCTAACTTTTACACTATTTCTGCAAAATGATCTTGCTCATGTTTTTCTAAATGATTTAATAAATGCAATAAGTATGGCTTTATGCATGGTTTTATAGCAGTTTCTCTTCCCCTTGGTATGGGTTTTCCCCTAGGGACTACTAGGTTTTCCTATACTGTGATGCAAATGCAAAGGGTATTTACTACATTCTTTTTCAAATTGACTCTAGCTGTAATAGATCATGTATTCTGGGCAGCACGACTACCAACTAGGCCAAAAGACCACTATTTTACCAGAAAATGCAACGATGGGCTCTTCTATCTGAATTGTTCACGGGCTGGAGGGCCCTATACTATTAAGTAAGGTTCAATTGAATGGCATCAGTAGTGATGAGAGGCTCGAGCTGAGCGGCGATTGCCACGTGCACGGTCTGATGGATGGGGAAGGATTGAAAATGGGTGACCCAAAGACATTTATTTTGCAATAAAAGGCTCATGGACATCATATCCGATGTGGGCAGGCAGTGCTTTGGAATGGATGTAAGGCTCAGCTGTATGCGTGCCGGAGCTACAATCACGGACCGAACCAATGTGAGGCCTTATCATGCTGCTTGATCTGTGAGATAGGATTTCTACCAGGATTAGTATTTAATGCAACTGAATCCAATCTATTGAGATGAAACAATAATATTCTGATCTGATTAGAAATCGTGGTCATAGTGATGATGTTGATTTGTCGGGTAGCACACCATCACCAGGAAGTGTGTCACCATACACCCCGCTGAGGGGTAAACAATAGATATAAACTGTCTGTCACCGTCAGATTCATATTGAGAATCCAGATTGAATTTATCAATATCAAGATGACTCAAGTTACAGCCCAACCCGGCCAGGCTGAGGCGAGTTCTTCCACTTCGCTGAAGAAATACATCCACGTCCCAGAGACAAAGCACGAGCGTATGTCTTGACTGTATTTACTCCGAATTATGCTAATTTGTAGTCAACTGGGCTGATCTGGTCACCCTTGATTTATCCCAATTCGACCTCCCAGGTGGAAAGGAGAAACTCGCAGCTCAACTCAAGGATGCTGTTCACCGAATTGGTACCTCCCCTATATACACATTCATCTACAATATCTAACAAACAGGCTTCTTCTACATAACCAACTTTGGCCTCACACAAGACGAAATCGACCGCCAATTCGCCATCGGAAAAGAACTGCTCGAGCTGCCCGAAGACGAAAAGCTCAAACACCGCGCCGATCTCGAAGCAGGAAGCTACAATGGCTATCGACCACTAGGCTCGATAGAGATTCTCCCCGGCCGGCGCGATAATATCGAAATGTACAACGTGTTCAAGTTTGTGCCGCAGTATGAACGGACGCATCCGGATGTGATACATCGCCATCGGGATGAAATTGAGCGGTTTCATCGGTTTATCCACGAGGGGATTGTGTATAGATTGCTGAGACTTATTGCGATTATACTCGAGTTACCGGAGGATTTTCTCATTCCGGGACATAGTTATGAGGGGAATAGTGACTGTCACCTGCGGTATATGATCTACCGCGCGCGGAGTGCGGAAGAGAATGCCAAATTCGAGAATCTGTACTCGAGGGGACATACGGATTTTGGCAGTCTCACGCTTCTTTTCCGGCAGCCTGTTGCTGCATTACAGGTGAAGACGCCAGAGGGGGAGTGGAAGTACGTCAAGCCTCATCCGGGGAGTATCACGGTGAACATCGCGGACGCGCTGCAGTTCTGGACGAATGGGTACTTGAAAAGTAGTGTACACCGTGTGATAGCTCCCCCGAAGGACCAGGCGCATATTGATCGACTGGGGGTGTTGTATTTTGTGCGTCCTGGGGATGAGCTGGACTTGAAGACGGTGGAGAGCCCGTTGTTGGAGAGAGAGGGCTTTGCTGGGGAGGAGGAGGAGAAGAGTATCAAGGCGGGAGATTGGGTGAGGGCCAGAGTGAGGAAGAATTGGGAGAAGCCGCCTGCGGATAGAAAGGAGAATTTGGTGGTTGGGGGGGTTCAGACGAGGATATTTCATGAGTAGTCTATCTATGATGTTATTGAAGCCAAGATGTCGTGATAGTAGGGTCTGAGCGGGGTTTCGGTATAAGTATGTACAGTTCCCAGTACAATATATCATACAAGTAAGAAGAAAATGACAGACCGCAAAGGCTTCACAGCCAGCAATGGCTCAATTGAATCAAATGCCAGAAACCTCAAACAAATCCATCGGCAGATCGACACTCGCATTCTCCTCTGGTACTCCTTTGTCTATCTCATCATGCGCGTCGACGTAACCAACATCTCCAACGCAGCCATCATCAACATCGAAGAGGGGAATGGCATTAAAAAGGAATTGGGGAATCTGACTAGTAGTCAGTGGGCCTGGGCATTGAGTATTTTCTAGTATGTCTACTTTTATATTGTGAGGTTATACTGACAGTAAAGTTATCCGTATTTATTCTTTGAACCGGCATCGACGGTGCTGTTGAAGAGATGGTCGCCTTCGGTGTGGATGTCGAGGATTATGATTACTTGGGTATCTTCTTTATATCCATCTGTATCTGTATAAATATACTAATGAATAGGGCATTATATCAATGTGTCAAGGCGCAACGACCAACTACGCCGGTATACTGGCAACACGCTTCTTCCTCGGTCTGGCCGAAGCAGGCTTTTATCCTGGTGTTTTGTACGTATCTTGAATATATTATGTGTTCTATATAAATACTAACAATGATAGATTCCATCTCAGCTTCTGGTATAATCCAGACGAATTGCCCCTTCGACTGGCGTTTTTCTATGCGTCGGGTGTGTTTTCGGGGACGATTAGTGGGTTACTTGGTATGTTCCTCATTATATTATATGGACTGTGCTAAGATGATCATAGCGTATGCTGTTTCATTCATGAACCAGGCTGGCGGATTGTCTGGTTGGAGATGGGTGTTTATTCTAGAAGGTATACCGGCTGTTCTATGCGGTGTATACACTTACTTTTATCTTCCAAACTGTATCCCCCCTCTCCCTTATTTATATATCTAAAATACTAATAACTACAGACCCAGAAACATCCCCCCTTCTATCTGAACCAGAGAAAACCCTCCTCCTGGAGAACCTCCCTGACACTGCCCCAAATATGTCCGCCAAAACCTTCAACTGGAAAGAGGTAAAGACACTCCTGTCTGATCCGACCTTTCTTTCGTTCAGTTTACTCTGGATAACACATGGGATTGGCGGGTGGGGAATCTCGTTTGTGCTTCCCACGGTGATTTATGAGTTGGGCATGACGGATACGGCTGTTTCGCAGTTGATGTCGATGGTTTGTCTTTCCTATGGTTAACTATTGAGTATATGTTGATGATGATAGCCACCATCGAGTCTGGCGTTCATCGTACTTATCATTCTGGGATATTTTATCCGAAAGGGGTGGTGGGATTGTTGGGTTGTTGCTGTTGGATGTATATCCACCTACTCCCTGTCGATATGAACAGTGCTAATAGTGGCAGTGGAACTTATCTCGATAATCAGCTATATCATACTAATAACAGTCGACACGCCAGTGGTGAAATACATCTTCGTCATGATTGCCAATGCGGCGGCGAGTTGTGTGTATCCGGTTCTTTGGCCTGGTATATCCCTTTCTACCTTGGTATTATATATGATACTGACTGTGGTAGAACGAATTCGAGCAGCCAAGGGAACGACGTCTGCTGCTATTGCGATTGGAACTACGAATGTATGTTCGTCTTTATCTGTTGTGTATGGTGGTGCTGACTATCTAGGCCTGTGCACAATTAATGGGTATCGTTGGGCCACAGGTCTATCAGTCCAAGTTTGGGCCTTCGTATAGAGTGAGTTATGGAACTTCGATTGGGCTGTTGGCTGGTGCTATTTTGTTTATAGGTGCTAGTTGGGGTTTGTTGAAAAGGCAGACTAGGATATAGATGATGTATAATGGATATAGGTTCTTTCTGGCTAGAAGTAGCTAAAGTGCATTATTCTCCATCCTGATTGCCGATCCGGCTGAAGCTTAGCTCTAGCGATAGTCGAGCCATTATCTTCTCTTAGTTTCACTTTGGATTTCTTCACTTAACGTGCAGGGCGAGTTGGTTGTCATTTGGAAGGGCTGAGTAAATTTTCGAGGATTCATTATTTGGGCCAGTATAGAAACAACATAACTAGCAACCAAATTCGTCATAGGTTCTCTACCAAAAGGACGGGAGAGTGTCTTCGAGGCCTTTATATAGTGTGTTTAATGGTAATAAAACAGCCGCAGCAGCTCTACATAGCCACGTCACAGAGGATTTGATGTGTTGGAGAATTATTGGATATAGACCAACCCATCCAAACGCCAGCAGCTGAGGCTGTGGGATCGATGTGCATAGGTTTGCCTGGACGGACGATTCGCCTACAAGGCTGACGCTGATTGGATCACTGCTACCGGGATTATGCAGTAAATATAGCATCCTACCAATGAGCACCTATCATGATCATGGATCCGAGTCCCCTGTCCCTTACTTGCATGGGCATGACTCGTGTTTTGGCTGTGATGGCATCGAATGCGGCCGATTTGATTCTATCTTGTTCTTATATTGTATGTATATGGAGCGCTTAGTGTGAGGAGATCGGCACGGTGTACGTGGCCAGGTTTGCAATCAGCCGTCGAAAAAAACGAGGATGGAAGGGGTCGGTGCATCAGGCTGGAATTTAGCGCCGTTACGGGGTTGAACTTCCATTTATAGGTTTGATCAAGCCTAACGACAGATTGCATTACTCATCAAGTCTACTGACTGTCACGTGCAGTCCCTTGATTGTGGAAGCGCTTAAACAGATAACAGATTTGCTGTAAAACCTAGTATATCGAACATGAATCCCCTAGCCACGAATTCTCCAGTAGCAAGCGCCTCATCTGCTTTATTCAGTAGGAGTGCCATTGATAGGAGAGTAATGCAGATACCCTCCTTGATCAATAATAGCCATCCATCAACAGGATCTACATCTTCCAGTCATTGTTTTCTTTACGGTAGATGTTTGATTGGTCAAAATGCGTAAAGGGAATGACTCCAGCCTCAGCTATCCTTGTCGTGGTCCCTGAAATTGATTGGGCAGATCTAAGGCTCCAGTGCCTTTGTTAAAAAGCCTAGTGCCAGCCTCACTTCTCTACCCCTCCTCCGAACAACTCTGGCATTTATTTCCTGAACTTGGTTTCAGCAACGCCTTTGGTATATTCTGCGTGAATAGAGACCCTGTTATCGCGACCTGAGAGCCCGCCCGATACGTAATCTCATTATGCCAGCTAAAATCCGTCTTTCTCACTCTGAGTACACCGTTGGATGGATCTGCGCTCTACCGCTGGAGATGGCAGCTGCGACGGTCATGCTCGACGAGGTCCATGAAAACCTACTAACACAACTGACTGATCACAACTCGTATACTCTCGGACGTATTGGGAAACATAACGTGGTAGTTACATGCCTACCGGCGGGTGAACCTGGCATTGCTCCTGCCGCTATCGTTGCCACGCAATTATCGTCTAGTTTCCAATCAATCCGCTTTTGTCTCATGGTCGGCATTGGAGGGGGGGTACCGAATACAGACCTGGATATTCGCCTTGGTGATGTTGTGGTCAGTCAACCAACAGGCACGCACGGGGGAGTGATTCAATATGATTATGGCAAAGCACTGAATGGCGGCAGTTTTGAGCGAAGAGGCATGGTTAACTGCCCGCCTCTGATGCTCCGTACAGCACTCTCCAAACTGCAAGCGAGCCATCTTATAGAAGATAGTCAAGTTATGGGTTTTCTAGCTGAGATGAAACGCAAAATACCCGAGCACAACACCACCAAATTCGCTCGTCCGACTCGACCAGACCATTTATATCTCACTGACTACAATCACGTCAATATAAATGCCAAGACTTGTGCTGGCTGTGATATAAGGAAAACTGTCTTACGACCTCCTCGGGACCACGATCGGCCAGTTATCCACTATGGACTGATAGCATCCGCAAATCAAGTAATGAAAGATGGTAGGCGACGAGATCAACTGGCTCAAGAATTTGGGGTATACTGTGTCGAGATGGAAGCAGCAGGACTCAAAGACTACCCGTGTTTGGTCATTCGTGGTATCAGTGACTATGCCGACTCGCATAAGAATGATGAATGGCAAGGATACGCAGCGACAGTGGCCGCTGCATACGCTAAAGAACTTCTCTATGTGGTTGAAACTAGTCACGCCAACACCTTCCCAGCACAAGTCAAGGAGACAATGAGCTCCGATCCCATGGTTGTTACGGCTACACCAAAGACCCCTGATTTGAGTGGTTTAAGCTTGGATCGAACCAAATTTCAAGACGACATCCAAGAGAATACAGTTCCTGATAAGGACAAACACATTTTATCCGCGATTGACTTAACAAATGACGACTCTACTATTCGGGCCACCCCAAGACAATCATCGCAGGAGGAGACAAGACACCCCGAGCGAACCCAGAACAATAAAATCAAAAACGATGGGTACACTCTGAAAGGTCATTCTGGTTTGGTAACGAGTGTGGCTTTCTCCCCAGATGGAAAAACCATAGGGTCTGGATCTTTAGACCACACAGTTAGGCTCTGGAACACTGCCACAAATGCAACATCGCTCATATTGAGTAACCACTCTGACCGTGTGGATACTGTGTTATTCTCACCGGATGGGAAGAGATTGGCGTCTGTTTCTCGGGATAGAACGGTCTGGCTCTGGGACTCTCTCACAGGCGCAAAGATCTTCATGCGGAATGGGCATGATGACCGCGTGAATACTATGGGATTCTCAACAGATGGAACGCTGCTGGCATCAGGAACTCTGGGGAAGGAGGTCAAGCTCTGGGATACTGCCACAGGCAGCACGCGCAAGATATTAAACCACCCAGCCAGTCGCTTGACTGCCGTGGCATTCTCCTCAGATAGAATGGTGGCATCTGAGATCTGTAATGGTACTCCCAGGCTCTGGAACAGTACCACAGGCGAATTCCAAACAATGGGAACCTTGAATGGCCAGGTGAACCATATGGTATTCTCAGCAGATGGATCAACACTTGCATGTGAAGTTCAGGGGAAAATAATTCTCTGGGACACTACCACATGTGCAGTGCGCGCGACATTGAAAGGCCACTCTAAGAAAATAAATACCATGAGTTTTTCACCGGATGGGAAAATGGTGGCAACTGCATCTAGTGACCGGACAGTTAAGCTTTGGGACACTGCCACAGGTGTAACGACTTACATATTGAGAGGCCATTCTGACCGTGTGAATGCTGTAGTATTCTCTCCGGATGGAACACTGGTGGCGTCTGGGTCTGATGATAAGACAGTTATGCTTTGGAAAGTCTCCACAGGCATGAAGGTGTGCAAACTAACAGGCTACTGGGGGAAAAATAGTCTGGTATTCTCACCAGATGGGGAACTGTTAGCATATCCATATGGGCAGTGTATTAAGATCTGGAACATTACTACATAGAAAGTGAGAGGCAGTACATGTGATTTATTTACACCTACCCTTCCTAAGGGATATGCAGGCTTCTATGGCTATATATATCAATCCTAGTCCTTCAGTCACTATTTACGGTAATTCATTGGCCCTCAAGAACTAAGGCCATTATCAACTGCAGAAGCGACAGATCATCAGGGTTTAGAGATCCTTGAGACGGTGACGGCCGTGTTGAAAGTGCCGAGCCCCAGCATGGCCACGACAATAGGGAAATAATAGCTATAGTATTTAGAGAAAGACGCCTAGATTAGAGGGCTGTATATATAACCAGTAATGTATAGTAAGATAGATAGGGCAGCTACTTTAATATTAATACCAAAGAGTTTAGCCACCTAGCTCATGGACGGGCTGAAGATGGCTAAGGTTAGACTTATATAGGTAAAGGTAAGGATTATACTAATATAAAATCTAGAGAGTTAGGATACTATCTATTTAGTAAGATAGGGTAACCTGCCTAGTCCTTATTAGCTAGTTCTAGGCTAAAGCTGGGTTATCTAGGCTGTTGACGATAATAATATAGTCCTCATAGCTTAGTAGCAGAGGTGGATATGACCTATCTCACCTAAATGGCATTGCTTAGGTTACTCCGTCTAAGGGTTATGAATGTGTGTCTATCTATCTTTGTTTCTATGATTGATATGTGATGCTGACTATCTAGGCCTGTGCGCAGTTGGTGGAAATCATTGGACTACAGGTCTATCAGTCCAAGTTTGGGCCTTTGTATAGAGTGAGTTATGGGACGTTGATTGGATTGTTAGCTGGTGCGATTTTTTTATTGGTGTTAGTTGGGGTTTGTTAAGAAGAGTAGGGGATATGTATAGATTGATATCTAGCTAAACTGCAATACTATCTATTCTCCTTTGCTGATTGCCGATCCAGCGCTGAAGCTCATCATGTTGAATTCGGAGTATAGCTGGCCTATAGCTGCATCAGGTCCTGTATTGCCTCCAGCGATAGTCGAGGTATTATCTTCCCTGAGCTTCTCCTTGAATTTCTGCACTTCCACATGCAATGCGAGTTGCTGGTTGTTTGGAAGGGCTGCTTCCTGGAATCCCTCGTCTTCTGTATAGGTGGACAACTTGCTCATGCCGAGGATAGCCTCAAGAGAACGCACGCCATGGTGGAACCGCTTCACATATAGCAATGCACTGAGGATGCTTTCTGCGATGTTGAGCTTTTTCCCTTTTGGAAGACGCCGTGAGAGCAGGCTTTGGAGGAGAATTGCGCGTCGGACGGTCACCATCACGTCGTCTTTATCAACTGGATTCAGTCCGATGATATCAACAAAATTCTCGTTGATAATTTCCACAAAGCTGGTCTTGAGAGCATTGAGATCTGTCGTAGTGCCTGGTGTAGGCGATGCAGGAGAATCAGATGGCAGTGGAACAGTGAGATCTTTGATCCCTGAGCCAGTGACGTCGAATGCACCCGTCGAGTGCAGCGCATCTTTGATCTTTTCGGTGCTATATTCACCCTCGCCATGGACAAGAATGGAGAGAGGCTTGCTCCTGTTCTTGTCGGCCAGATACTCCCCAATCACCCGCTTGACGTACTTGACGTCTGGCTCCTGGTCTTTGTCCTGAGGCTTGTCAATGTATCCTCGCAGTCGGCTCACAAAGTCTGGTCCTTTGGCAAGTTTAAAATGATGCGAGAATGAAGGTGCCACATCCTCATCCGCATGCAGCTTGGGAAACAGCTCGAACTTTTCTCGCTCGAGGGGAGGACTGGGGGAATTCTTCTGGATGAACACGAAGATGCCACCACCCAGAGGTCGCTGCCGGCCGTCATCCAGAAATCTGGCATCCTGCATGGGAGCCAGGAAATATCTCAGCCATCCAAGATTCGTAATATTAATTGTCTCCCCGTCTTCCGTCTGAACTTTTGTTTCGATCGCAGTGTCGATATCCTCGAAAAACACAATGGGAAGCCTCTTTGACAAGGTTTCATCCCGGATGGTGTGGAAGACAGAAGTCAGTTTTTCTGAGTCAAACTTCGATGGCAGCGTGTATCTGAGATAGCTTGCTTTAGTTGGAGATGTTATGACATCCTCTGCGGGTTCTTCAACTGGCTCTTCTGCAGCTGGGGGCGGGGGCTGGGACTGGGGCGGGGGCTCATTCGCGCCTGTTTTGAACTCTTCGAACGTCCTGCAGGTGCCACCGATGAAGATGAAGATGCCTCGCCCAAGAGGTCGCTTCGTCTGGTCATCATCAGTAAAGATGCCGTCTTTCATCGCCGGCACAAGGTGTTCCAGCCATCTCAGATCCTGGCTATCAAACTCATCAAACAGAACAACTGGCATCTCCCCCTCCACAGATTTGTCTCGAATGGTTTGGAATGCCACGGTCAAGTTGAGAGTCTGTAGATACTGAGACAGGTTGAACTCCAGCGGTTCTGTCTGTTCTTTTGGATATCCCTGGTCTTGCAGAACAGACTTGACCACCTGCTTGATGCCAAACGACTTTCCCGCGCCAGGCTGGCCGAATACCGCAATGGATAGCGGTTTGGCGTCGTTCCCTTTTAGATATTTCTCGATGGTACTGGCCAGGTGTCGGAAGCCATCGATTTCATTCCGATCCACCGTGGTCATATGGCCAAAGTGAGCAGTCGGAATATAAGACAAGACATCTTTGAGTCCCTTTTGCACAATCTCCCGGGCAATCTTTTCCGGCTTCCGTGACAAACTCTTGAAGATCAACGACTGTTTCCTCGTGCTGGTCTCTGGACCGGTCGGTTCAGTATTGACAGTGATCAGGATTGGGTCAGCTCCTGTCCTGGATTTCATCTCATAGATGCTCGGCTGAGCTATTTCTGTCATTGACAGCTGAATCGATGCAAACCGACGGGCCCAGTTGAGACCAGTGGTGACTGCCTCTCTGAGCTGTGTTTTGCCCAGGTTCCTGGCGGATTGGGCGGACTCTTGGGCCAGCGAGGCCGTCAGTCCACCCAGAAACCGGAGTTTGAGTTCTTTGTTCAGTGTTTCTTTTTGGTCCTGATTGAGGGCCGTGCAGGACTGAAGGAAACTTCCTTCTGCCTTGGAAGGCTCAAACACAAACATCGGGACTTGGTCCGTTGGCCCTTTGTATATGACGCCCTCATATCCCAGGCGAACGACGACATGGCAGCCCTGGAGCACGGCTGCATAGTCGCTCTCTTTCAGAAAATTGTTCGAAACATCTTCCAGAGTCTGATCCCATGACAGATTACCGATTTTAATGTCTTTATTCCGGAGATAGTCGGCGTCCACGACAACTAAGAGGTGAGTGGCACATCTCTCTGGATTGTCTCGACTAGGAGGACACTTGTCGAGGATTGAAATACGCGGATAGGGTGCGAAGCCCTGATACGTGAGGACCAGTTGGAATGGGCCAGTGTCTGAATTTGGTTGAGACTCGTTCAATGCCAGCATTTGGCGGAATTTTTCGTCCTCTCCCGTTCGAAACGAAATGACAGGCCTTTCAGTAGCCTCGAGAGGAATGGGTTGAGGGATGGCTACCTCATTAGCAAGAACTGAATCAGTATATCGGTAGAACGTACCTTGTTTGTGGCCAATGTTGAAAACCAACTTTGCTTCTTTGGCTTCGAGTGTCCATCCACCAAAGCGAGCACTCAGACGGACGACGATCTTGTCGTCTTTCTGGATGATGTTAACGTTGTCCAGACGATAGGGAGTTCATACTCACTTCAAGAAACTTGACCAAGTCGTGATCTCGACCAAAGACCTTTCCTTCTTTCTAGATAACCATTAGATACTGTCCATAGAGATAGAGATAGAAAGAACATACCCATCCAGGAGTGCCAGTCCAGAACCTATTCGGATGGCTCATCCATACCAGCTGAGCTCCGTTCTTTTCCTTGGGCTTGTCTGCATCCTGTTCAAAGATAGCCAACTCAAACCAAGTCCAGTTTCCAACAGAAGGATTGGTGACATAGTTTTGATCATTCGATTTGGCAATCAGCTGGACACTGTCGATGCGCTTGATGATGTCCTGGCTGAGTTCCTGAGATTGTTAGATACAGAATGCGAAAGAGTAAGTGGACATACTCCAGAGCTGAACCATATTTTGTGGTCGATTATGCCGTCCGTTGCATTTGCATTCTGTGGCTCCGTATGTTCGATTACATACTGACCATGCGCCAGTTGGTCGTGGAGGGTGAATTTGTCCTGAGACGACATGGTTACAAGCAGTGTTGAAGTATTCCGGACTCCAAATTCGAGGGGCATTCAAGTCAATATAACTCGTCTAACCCCGCCATGGAATGATTCGTATTGGGCTGCCATGCACATCGGGCTGAAGTGAAGCTGAATCGTTCAACGTGGGTCGATTGTGGCTGGCTGAATAGTAGAATATTGACCACACAAATTCTTATTACATTTTGTATATGGATTAATATATTTAATGTATATTGAGTACCAGCTTGAATTATTCATAACTATACTAACCCAAGTGTTGTAGACGAGGAACGAAGGGGAAGGCAACTGGTGAGGGGTAAAGGCAACTGCTATACATGCAGGTGGATGCTTTGGGATGATCATCCATCTAGCCTCAGCTGACTGGATAGCCATATCTACTAGGAGCGGGGAAATAGTCTCCGTGGATCAATCTACTCAAGGCTGGATAATTCACTCATATTGTAGATATTCTACGGCACGGTGAATGTATCAGCTATTATATTATGGAAGGTCTCTCATCTACCTTGCTTATCCTCTCGAATTACTTCTTGGCTTTACACAAGTCTGTTCATGACTAGCTCTTCTATACAGAATGATATATGAGTAATCTCTTGATGGAATACCTGATGACTGATGGCCCAACTGGGAAGGCGCCGTCCTGTGCCCAAGGTCAGTCTTCTCCCTCCTTCCTTTTCCTTTCCTTCTCTCACCCACAGATTCATCGTCAGAATCACTAAATCCTCTGGAAACTGATCATATTATCAACGGAAACAGAATGAGCCTGGTACTAGATGAGTGCCACTGCCGCTGCCGCTGATGATGTTGCTCTACGGCACGTGTTCAAGCACTTCTTAACCGGCATATCACTCCCCTCTTCCCACCCATCTTTGAGATAGATACCTTGGGCAACTCTGTACAAGGAACAGAAACTATCATCCAAGCCAACTTCTGGCAAATTATGATGAAAAGAAAGGAATGTCCTCAAACACCTATACAGTTTCAGTCGTCCCCTTTGGGACGCATATTTGAAGACAGGAAATATATCGCCATTCGGTCTTAGAAAGATAGTACAGGGGAAGCTTTATGCTCGAGGATTGGCTGTGAATCAAATATCAGTGTAGAATAAGAACAGCAAGAGCAGAAGGCAAAAGCAGAAACTCCATAAGAGCCCTTCAAGTGTCCCCCGTCTGTCCTTTATTCGAAGAGGTCTTTTCAAACACTCCAGCAATCACACGAATCACAGAGAAATCCCTCGGGTGAATCTCCGTCTGGGCTGGATGTCGACTGGCTCATGCTTTGGAGGATTCTCCAACAAAACCGCTCGACACGGATTTTTTTCCCAGAAAGCGTACTTCGAGTTTGCTTACGGCAACGATTTTGTTGGAAATTTCCTCCATAACTTCCTTTGGAGGCATCTGAGGTGGCAAATGTCAACGATGAGAGAAGTCGTTCGAATAATGACAATCATCGGCCATATTTCAGTCTGGCCAGGCAGACTTCACAAAGAATATACTTCATGGACCTCATTGACAAGGAAACGTCGTGGATAATGGTCTTGATGGGGATGAATACATGTCATAATTGCTAGAAGAAGTGAACCCTATCTTGACCGATTGAACAATGAAGATAGACCAATGACCGTGGGCCATGGGGCTTTTTCGGGTGCATGTCTATTGACTTTATTGTATCCTTATTGCAATCTGAGGAAGCCCAGGAACTCTTTGCAAAAGAGACATGGCCCTTAAAGGACTTTGAATCTCTTCCCCTGGTTGAGGATAATAATCGGAAGCAAGGAGTGTATGAAAATTTCGCTGTTGGCCAAAAATTACTAAGTATGATATATCTATATAGTATCAGCCTCATACTTCAAGCGACAAATTGGCGAGCACTTAGGAGTTGCTAATATGGGCATTACAAGAATATGCTGCATGGTTTTGTGATAAACAGGATCTATGCTGATGAGAGAATTTGTATGCAAATCTTGATGGTAGACTCTTTTTTATCCTGTATAGACTAAGCGAGTTGGGCCAGGAATACATGGATTTGAATGTATCTGAAGGTTAAAGCAAGGTACCGCTGAAAAAGAGACGAATTTTCTTTGAAAGTACTTATTCTAATTCCTAGATTTTCTTATTTTTTATCTTATCTCTGCTCCCTTTATATTGCAATTGGTTCTCTGTGCAAGGCGGATCCACGCTGACAAACGACGTCAGCGGGTTTTGCGGTGCTCAGGCATATGCGATGCTTCTGGATTCATAAAACTGTCAGTTGATAGCCATATAATACTTATATAAACGGCTTACCGTAGTCAACATGCACAAAAGCTCGACTGAAGCCTTCGACCGTCTCAAGCTTGTCTTGTAGCCCTTGCGAGACATCATGGACCTCACGAAGGCTGCGCTCAGGCGCCATGACTATGTCCACCTCGACGAACAAGTCCTCCCCCCAGTGATATGCATGGACGGTGTCGACTTGTAAGATCAAATCGGAGTGACGGAGAGTCAGGAAGACGATTTCCTGCACCACGCGGGGCGAGGCTCCCAGTCCGCAGAGCTCGAGAAACTCCGAGCGCACCGTGCCGATCCAGGTGACGATGATGATGCAGGCGATGAGCATGGCGCCGGCCGGATCAACCCACCATTTCAGCTTGGCGCCCGCCGCCGAGGTGAAGATGGCGAAGCCGTACTCGAAGCAGTCGTTGCGGTTGTCCTCCCACAGCATCTGTAATTGGCTGCTGTGTTTCCGGAAGACGAAGCAGTAGACAGCTAGGAAAAGCTTGATGCCGAATCCACTCGCCGCAGCGATAATGGCGGCGACTTCGAATCTGCCCAGCTCGTGCTCGCTGCTGGCCAGCGCGCGGATCGACTCGACGACCAGCACCAGGGAGACGGCCATGAGGGCAAAGGCAAAGCAGATGTTGCCCGCATTGCAGAGTCGCCCGGCGCCGGCCGGCCATCGGGTCGAATCGCTGAGCTTCCTGGATTTCCGGTGGAGGTAATCGAGGCCGATGTTACTCACAGCCTCGCAGCAGCTCTCTGCCATGGTCACGAAGAGCGAGAGAGAACGTGTCGTCGCCGCTGCGTAGATCTGCAGCACGGCGACAAGAATGGTGCCGTAGATGGAAAAGTTTATGGCGGCTTTGACGTGAAAGGCCGACGCGTCTGGTCGATCATCCAATAACCGCGTTGCAGCTGGGTCCTCTGCCACCTGGATGAGACGGTTGATGTGCATATTCTGGGACGTGTGATAGGCATGTGCCCGGCGAATTCGCCGATGAATCTGTTTACCCCACGATGTCTCTGGCGGGCTGACGAGGGATCCACGCAGCCGCTCAAGCTCGATATCGCTGGACATACCGAGTGTGTCCATGTTGACTGTCAGATGACCGACCAGAAAGAATCTGCAATTTCAGGGATTCGAGTTGGAATATGGGTGCCTTGATTTACGAGTTGGTGGAAAATACCTTGTGGCCAAGCCGGCGGGAATCTCTATCATCCGGATTAGTCACGCTTATCGGGGTTGTAGGTCACGGATGATAATACGAAGCTTTATAGACGAAATACTTCTATAAACACGATACTTACCAGGGGCCCAGCACCTGCATGGATACTTGAAAAAGGCCGGGGTATGATGTCTGGTTGTGATTTATTTCGCACCACTGACAATATCAGGACTTCAAATGGCCGGGTCAATTCCATCTTCTGGCTTGCTGGATACGACGACATAGTGCTTCCCTGAGTCGGTGCAGGTGGTTTCAATCAAGCACGTCAAGCCGAATAGCTTCCGCTGCGAGCGTGAAGCATTTCTTCAATGCCCTCTTATCCAACGCCGCCGTCTACTTCCGAGGCCTGTCTCTATGCGCTCTCGAAAGGTGAATGGTATCGCTCGCCTTGACTATCCATCAAGGGAGCAGAAATCGTGAGTTCGGACCAGCTATCTACACTAAGAATAACCGTGCCTATGCAAAGCCTGTGCGGGCGCTGTAGGCGCAGTCACGGTTTTCGATGATGTAGATCTCACCAACTTGGCCCTTTGGAAGCCTGCTGGTGACGAATGGAGACGACTTGTCGCTCACCATTTGATGCTTGACAATCACCTTGCTCCAGCGGAATATCAGAAAGCCAATGTCATCGACGGCTCTGTCTCAACCGTTCAGAGGGATACTTCGCAGCCATTAAAGCCTGATGAGCGTGTCTGTCAAATGGCATTTGTGAGTCACCGTGCATGCGATCGTCTTGCTGCTATTGTTTATAGACCAGCAATCTGTCATCATCTCGTTAGATCATTGCTATCTGGAGTTTACAAAAGTCCGTTCGGGGCCAAATCGGCCTCGGGGGTTACCAACCCCGACTAGCTATATAACTCACCCAATCTCACATCTTCATCTTCATCTTCATCTTCATCATCAATCATTAGTATCATCATGTCTCCAGTCCTCATCGTAGGCGCAGGCCTAGGCGGTCTCTGCCTCGCCCAAGCCCTCAAAAAACACAACATTCCCTTTCGTGTGTTTGAAAAAGACGAAGCAACCGATTTCCGCGCGCAAGGCTACCGCATCCGCATCACGCAGCATGGCTACGACGCGCTTGAATCCTCTCTATCCCCAAAAATACTATCTCTCTTTGAAAAAACATGTCCCGAGATGGTAATTGGCGGAGGAGCGCGCCTTGACGCGAATGGCAACACGCTCAGTGGACCAGGTGGTCCTCCGCCGGGGATTGGGAAAGCGTTTACCGTTGACCGCGGCACGTTTCGACGGGTGTTGATGACGGGTATTGAAGAGTTTGTTTCATTTGGGATGCAGTTTGAGCGGTATTCGCTTCGTGAGGATGGAGTTAGGGCGCATTTTCAAGATGGGAGCATCATTGATGGAGGCCTGCTGGTTGGTGCTGATGGTGTGCGATCGCGAGTGCGAAAACAGCTTATCGAGCAGTTTTATATTCTCGACACAGGGATGAGGATAGTATATGGGAAGACGCCGTTGAGAGCAGATTTGGAAGCGGCTTTACCGGCAGATTGTCTGAGGGGGATGTCTCTCGTTGTTGATGAGAGTGATGCTCGCAAGACACTCTTGTTAGAGCCGATTCGTTTTGATAGGAGCCATCAGCTGCCGTTTGCATTGCCTGAGAACTATGTCTACTGGGTTCTTCTAGCGCATACCTCGGCAATGTCTATTCCAGATGATGAACTGCTCCGTCTGAAGAACGATGAATCGGCTGATTTGGCAGTCCGTCTGACGCAACACTGGACTCCTGCACTGCGAGTACTCTTTGAACAGCAGGATAGAGCACAAACTTCGACTCTGCGTATCTCGTCAGCACCGCCAGATTTGCCTATTTGGGAATCCTCACGAGTAACGCTGCTTGGGGATGCAATTCATGCCATGCCTCCGACTGCTGGAATGGGTGCCAACACGGCCTTAAGAGATGCGGCGGATCTAGCACGAAGACTTGCTGCTGCTGGTGAAATGTTGGATGCGAAGGTTATTCGAGAATATGAAGATGATCTACGAAGCTTTGCAAAGCAGATGATCGAGTTGAGTTGGCAGGGTGGAAGGAAGAGTTTCGGGCTGGGATCTGTGGATGAATGCGAGAGGATCGAGCTGTGATGTATACTTGGCTTGACACTCTACTCTTCATAAATACATGAATGGAATACACATAACAGATCAAGACTTGTACTTGGCCTCCACCAACAGATCTCCATTATTGCCAAAGACGGCGTTGTTGTAGAAGAACTGCCGGCCTCCAGGAAGAACAAAACGCGCTGAATTCTCCAACGCCGTCTGTAGATTGGTCGTCACACTTTTAAAATCCAGCTTTGAAGCTGCATCATTCGCTGCCTCTGTCATGTCATGGACACTGATCTTACCAGTTTTTCCTGTTTTCGGGGTGGTCTCAGCGAATTCGTTCTCAACCGGTTCGTTCTCAGCCGGTTCGTTCTCAGCGAGTTCACTCTCAGCGAGTTCATTCTCAGCCGGTTCGTTCTTAGCGGGTTCCTCATCCTGCGTCTCTGCGAAAGCAAATGGCTCTTTCAGTGCAGAGGTGTGGAAAATGTCTTTGGGGTTGGCTGGAAGATTCATGTTCAGTTTCAGCCCTCCTTCGCTGACTGAGTCGATCGTGATATCCAGCGCCCAGTTGATGGCAACGCCGCCTCTGTCATGATATCAATATAAGTTGCGGATAGGTTATATATCTCAGAGCACTCACTTTTCTTCGATGTTCTTGAAACCGCTCCTTTTCATTTCCGCCCAGATTTTCGAGCAGCCTTTGAGATGTATCTTGTTACTCCCTGGATCGAACCACAATTCATTCAACGTATCGCCTGAAGATCTCGTTAGAAAGGTCATCAAGGAATGCCACACTGCTCACTGCTCGCTTTTGCGTCCAAACGGACGGGCCATATTCCTTCATCATGCCCCTTCTTGTGATCATGATTCTTCCACTGCCATTTACTTGCAGAGACCTTCTTCCATGCAAAGTAGTCCGGGCTTCGAGATGGCTCCCACCGGGTGTGTCCAAATCCATAGCTCCATGAAAAATCGGTGGAATAGTTCTTGGCCCAGACGTGGAATTCCCCAAGCCAGGCATAGACATGTCGATTGAACTCTCGCAGAAGAGGAGGCTGTGATCCATAGGGGCCACTGAGAGACGGACTCCGGAGAAGATACGCATCCCAAAAGATGTCCCGCGAGATGCACGTTGTTCCTTTCATGCCTGGAGTCACGAAATTGCCCGAATACTCCAGGATGTCTTCGCTGGGGAACGATCGGTTCTGGGTCATCTCCAGGTACAAAAGCATATTGTTCTTGCCGTTTTTCAGTCCTTCATCTGGTGTTTGCTTCCCGGGTGCGATGTATTTGTAGTGCTGGTGCTTCATCGAGGTGGGTGGGAATGTCGGTGCGGGCGGATTGACGGTTTCTGGCTTCGCAGTCGTCAAAAAGTATCCCAGTGTCGACTTTTGCTTGTCCTTCATAACGCCGTGTTCAGGATCGCCCCAGAAAGTTATCAAGGAGAGGAAGCTTTGCAAGTCTTCATTGTCCCATTTGTGGTTCTTGAAGTAGCTCAGGTCCTGGTTGAACTTTCTGATCTTATGGGCTAGGAAGTGTCAGTGTGCTACGAATGGGCAGTTTCATCCATGGTCTGACTCACTCTTAAAGTCCAGAAAGAGTCTCTTGATGGAGTAGTCACCAGGCTGGTTCAGCTGTTTCTTCGCCTCCTGGTGCTCGGCGGTATTCGTTGGCACATCGAGGGTGGTGTAGTCCACCTCGAATGCAAACCGCCACTCTGCCAGATCGATTGGCTTTTTGTCATTTCTGCACTCATCGTCAGTATCATCACACTCAGAATTGCGTCTATTCATACCCATCGTCATCCGTGAGAACAAGCTTCCCCGTTTGAAACATGCAGTAAAAAACGAGCGTCCGATAGTTGGACGACTTGACCGGCAGAGACACCTCGGAATGGTCCATCGTCGCATCGATCCGGCCAAACTTTTTCGAGTTGACCCTCATCTTCTGCAAGTCCTCGTATTTGTCGAAGAGGTAGTACAGGCCATCGTTGAGCGCGTCTTGGGACACTGCCACGGCTTGGTCGAAAGCCCCAGTCGCGGTCTTGAGAGACGACTGGAGACGTTTGTCTTTTTCCGATGACATGTTTGTTCTGTGTAGATATTATGAAGAGTGAATTGAAGGTTGTTGATGGTTGAGAAGGAAGGAATGTGCAGGTCTTATATGCATTGATCGTACTTACTATTACCTCATCATAAGGCACAGCGTCAAAGACAAGTCTCTAAATCCCTCATACTGTCTACCATGTGTAGCAGTATACAAACCTCTTGCCACCAGGATAAGTATTTCTTCAGCTGAACATGATTACCATGATCATCAACACATGCCAGCTGAATCCATTGCCCGAAGCAGGGATGCTTCAGCTGATAGTGAGCCAGTGATGTAAGATCGTATACAAGAAGTATGAGACATTATTTGAGCGCCCACTATTGTAACCAAATTGAGACTTGATCAGTTCGTGTTCTCCGCGTATGTTCGTGAGCTCGTGGCATATCATTTCCCGATTTACTTCATCGTGCATGAGATGTGCAGTCGGCTGAAATAGGTAGCATGTGCGCCTCATCCTCAGCCAGCCACCGAACCCTAATACCGAGTCTTTAAAGTCAGATTATGGAGGGATCGATATACCATAAGCAATATCATTGGTCTGTGTTGAATCCCCTCATGTAGATCTGCATCGAGTGCAGCTTCTACTCAGGTTGACAGCTGTAAGTCGGATGCAAAAGTACTTTAAACATTATTAGCATTAACATTCACAAAGAATAGGTAGACTTGCAGACATAAAGTGCCATTGCCAGCAATTCTGAACCAATATCCATTCATCCATCTGTCACAACCATTACTGCCCTCTATAAACATTCAAACGCCACCAACCATGGAAACCATCCAGCATGACTCCGAATTAATGACCCAGTATGTCGCCGCTGTGTCTGTCCCAAACGCCCGTCGCTTCGTGGCTGTCCACGATAAAAACGGCCAATTGATGCTCTTCTCCCTGGGAACCGACTCCAAACTATACGTCTCCTCCCTCGACCAGTCTGGAAACCGAGTCGTGCGTGATCTGGGCCTGATGCTGGGCTTTGCATCTTCCTACACCGGCCATGCGTTCGATGTGGTCCAGGACGCAGAATCCAAGTTATATGTCGCAGTGGCTATTGCGGGCTCAAATGCCTCTCGAAGTCTACTATACTTGCTTCGGCCCTTTGAACCTCGTGAGGTGGACCTCTCGTCCTCGTCGTTCAACCTCAAGCCGTTCATCATGGCTGGGAGTGGAGGGGATAACCCCAGGGTGTTTGAGATTTTCATGGTATGTCTTGTTCTATGTATCTTATGCCAATGCTGACCTTCAGGCCCCTGCCGTTGGCAAAAACTATCCCCCTGTTGTTTTCGCTTTCAAGGAAGAGAATTACCACTCGCAAGACCTTGCCTCTGCGGCTGTAACCAGGTCGGAGGACAGTTATTCGTGGACGAAAAAGGACAATGTGAAGCTTCCGGAAAATGCGGAGAAGATCATCGCCGTGCAGCCGTTGGTGATGAAGTATGGCTCCAAGACAATCCCGGGGCATGCCGTTTTGTATTTGATTCAAGGTATTATTCCCCAATAGAGCAGCATTCATTGTAGAATCCTGTTAATCAGTGTCTGCAGGCAAAAAAGCTATTACCTTTTACTCGATCAATGTCCCTCACGAGCTTCAAGTGCCTCTCAAGCAAGCTTCTGGTGAGTCTTCTGGAAGGTTTATCAATGCATACTGACATCGGCAGACACAACTCCATCCGGTATGAGATTTATAAATCCCGTATAACCTGATTCCTGACACTACCTAGATCCGCGAGCTCTGGCAGCTCTACCAAACGCCGATGGCTTCACCGATCTCCTCGTTGGAGGTTCTGGCCTTTATCGGTTCAAAGCAAAGGGACTGGCTCACCCTTCATGTGATAAAATCGCAGATACCGGAGTATTCTCTTCAGTCAAGGAGATCCAAGTCACAAGGTCGAATTCGAAAGCTTCATTGTGGGCGGCCAACACGGACAATGGCATTGGATATCTCATGACCGATCTCGACTTCCAATCGCCTGATCCCCCGGTGCAGGTGGTCCCGGATCAACAAGGAGGTTACTTTGCTCCTTTCAAGGCAACATCGTCCTCGTGTGAGGCTTTTGTCTTTGCTAACAATGTTGGCAATCTGTCCATGTTGGAGCAGGACGCTAAATCAGGAGTGTGGAAAACAATTCCCCTTATCCAGCCATCTTTGGATAAGACGATTCAGATGCAGTCCTACATGACCCAGATAAAACCGCTCAACGCCTCTGGTGGTCCTTTGATCAACCATCCGGTGATCCTGCAAGCGTCTGGGGACACGAGTGTGATTGTTAATGGACGCAGTGTTCTCGCCACCAGAAAAGGAATCTCAGTCAGGACAGACCAAACTGGGCTTCTCACTCTCACTGTGCCAACAGATGACATTTCAACACACACGTTTACCGTCACAGATGCTTCAAAGGCTTCTACACAATCAACGCAAAAGTTTGTTGATCCAGCCCACAAGATCAACCAGAAACTGTCGAAAATTCAACACAAAGAGGATTTGAACATCGATTTAGGCCCCGGCAAAGGAAAGCTACTCGATGGCACCAAGCTGACCCCAGAGCAGATCGAACAAGTGGCAGGAAATATCCATCAAGCCATGAAAACGAGAGATTCAATTGCCCAAGGAAAGACACCGTCTTCAATGGCACTCGAATCCTGCTATGGATTTAATGCCGAGCATATAATCCAGGGAGCTGGGAGCGGGGTCAAGGACATGTTTTGGGAAAGTAGTCTCTCCTTGATATTGATGTGACTCACTAACAGATCTGGTTTAGGGGGCCTGGCACTGGTTGGAAAAACAGGGTGACAAGATCATTTCATTCATCGTGAATGGAGCCAAAGTCCTGGTCCAGATAGGAGAGACAATTTATCAATGGGTCATGAAAACTGTTGATCAAGTGGGAAAGGTCTTGTCTGTCATTCTCAACAAAATTCTTGACATTGGGAAAAAGATCATCGATTGGTTAGGATTCATCTTCAACTGGAAGGACATCACCGGCACAAAAGACTCTATCGTGAACATTGTCAAGGATGCCTTGGAAGAGGGGCCCATTCTGACAGACTCCTTGAAGGGCAAATCCAAGCATTTCTTTGAATCCATGAAGAAGTCAGTCTCAGACAGTCGACCCAGCGACCACGACATGGAAAAGCTTGGTATCAAGGCAGACGATAAAACAGGGTCAACGGATCAGTCTAAGAGCAAGACTCAGAATTCCATGGCTTCAAATTGGGCACAGTACCAGGTAAGCAGCAGCATCTCTGGAGAATTCATCGATGCTGACATGACCAAGTTCAATCATGGAGGCGCTCGAGACGCATCCACGTTCCTGCAGATGTTCAGTTCCGATATGACAACTCCAGAGGAAAGCAAGGCAATTGGAGATTTGGACCAGGAATTCAAAAACTTCGAGGACAAATACCATGGAAAAGTCACGGCACGCCAAAAGAAGCTGGTAGAGGAATATCAACCCCAGGGGAAACGCTCACTCGATGCCAAATATGCCCACGAGCAGACCGAGAAGACGTTTCTAACCGACTGCATCGACGGAGTGGAAAAGCTGACCGAGCTGCTTCTGAATATCATCAAAACCATCATCAACAAGTTCAACGGGCTCCTCACCACTCCCATCAACGTCCCCATCTTCTCCTCCATCTACAAAACGTGGATCTCGCCTGGAAATGAGCTGACCCTTCTCGATGCTTTGGCGTTGATTATCGCTATACCCGCAACGGTCATCGCAAAGCTGGTAACTGGTAATAAGCTACCGGCCATTCCAAGGGGTCGGTTTGCTGCCATGATTAAGAAAATGGCAGACGGTCAATCTGCGAAAGATGCAGATTTCAACAAATTTGCTGCCATCACAGGAGTAGCCACATTTGGAATCTCCCTTGTTCTCAGTATCCCAGAGTCCATTTCGCCATTTGCCTTTGAGCCTGGATCCGACTTGTATGAGGAGCTGCTGGTCGAACGGCCTTCACCGACCGCATCTCTGGTGGTTCTTGTCGACTTCTCCAGTGGTGGAGGAAAAGTGACTACTGAGCACATGCTGGATGCTGCTGTTTTGATTTATACCTTGCACAGCATTCCCAAGAATAAGGAAAATCCAGGGTATACGTTGCAGATGATCGGCTGGTTGGTTTCACTGTTCAACTCGGTATTTAACATCATACTGCATTTGGTGACAGCGCTGTCGAAGCTGGTGGTAGACAGGGTTCGTGCTGTGATAGACGCAATCCTTCAAGCCATTGTCTATTGTCTTTCCGTCGCAACGAGTGTCTTGGAAATCAAGACACCGAATTGGAAAGGGAAGGATGATGCTGACAGTGGACTCGACATTGCGACTCATACATTTCTCCTCCTTGGTTCCTGGAGCGGAGCGCTTGAGCGGTTCATCAAAGGCATGTTCTCTCTTTAGTATATTTGCACATTCGCAGGACTGACAACTATTCTAGATACACAGCCAGAAGTCGAACTTGTGGCTAAGATTGCCAAGTACGTTTCGTATGGAATCGCAGTTGCTTTGATGGCCACCAAGGTTGGCATCCATATTTCTCATGGCAATTGGACCGATATTCCCTTCATCGGGGATGTTTGAGCGGTCCCGAGAGGCTTTGAGGTTGGCTTTGTCGAATGGCACTGCATTCATGATATATTGTGATATAATCCCTTTATAGGACTGGTTTTGCTGTATTATCATGTATCGTTTCAAGAGGACATAAGGGGAGACTTAGAGATTGAGAAACTCGTTCTTCGATCCCACGCATCTATTTACGGAATTATTAAGAACCGACATTGTGACTTTTGATTTAACACGATGAAATCGATTACTTCTGGCTCGGAATGGCCAACATTCCTTAAGTTGAACAAATATGAGTGATGAATGCCTATTTAGATACTTAGCAAATGTACTCGTCTGACATTTGCCGTATCGGAAATAAAGTTATGGATGATACTGATTACTGGGCTGGTCAAACGTACCTCCAAGAGTTTTTCTCGCAACATGCTGTCAATTAATACGCTTGACTACTGGGCACCTCATGATTCTATGGAAGCGAGAAGTTGAAATGGAAAGTGCTGGAATATTACAAGAGTCACGACTAGACATCCATAATTACACGCGAAGATTCTGGTTGAATCGATACCGTGGATATACATTGCTTCAATATAATACAAAAGGAACAGGAATCAATTTTCGAAGCAAGAATCGTAGACAAGATCAACATATACCACAACGTACACCAGCCGCCTCATTCCTCATTGCCAATCGCCTTGCAAAACTCTGCAACGATATTGTTCTCCAACAGATCCCGCAGAGGTATCCACCGAACTGATTTTGAGGGTCATCAGTCTTTCTAGCATAGATTGGTTCACCGTCTGGTAGTTGATGCGCAGGATAAGTCATGCTATTACATGCTTTGTTAACACAAACCGATACTATGTTCGAAGCTATGTCGAACCCCATCACGCTGCATTCATTCCCTTCCATCGCGTTAATCGGAAGAATCTCTCATCGACTCTGTCATCTCATATGATGGCCCAGTCGCATATTCTGACGCATAGCCAGGATATTTATACGATTCGAGAAGTATCATAAAGATACCTTCAAGCAATAACAGATATCCTTTCTCAATTTGAGGATGGAAAGCTGCTAGCTTTCGAAAATCGGAGGTCACTCCAGAAGAACGAATTCGTCGGTACCTAATGGAAAATCCTTTCATCTTCTTTCGGCAACACTTTTGCCTTGGCAATCTGAAGATGGCATGCGATGCGTTTTGTCAAGCTGTAAGCCCTGTAAGCCGAGCCTACATAGGCATCGCAACTTTCATCGACACCAGTTGCAAAATTGTAATAAATCCCCTGCTGATCATCATCAGCAGCTTTAGGAAGCAAGGTAAAATCCTTTTCGGACCATTTTTCCTTGCGAAAGAGCTTTTGCGCCTCTGTCGAGATGCCAGACAAGAACAGTTCCAAAGGGTGTTTCCCAGTACCTTGCGGAGAAGGGACCAATAACCAAGTCATTGGCTTGTCCTTGTTAACCATTTATGTGGCGTCATGTGTCACGGCCCATTCGATCAGTTGGTTGGTAGGTTTTGACAGCATCTCTGCAAAAACAGTATCATTGCTGGTGGCTGGGTTTGGGTTATGGATAACCAACTGAGGATCCTCAAGCCGTTCGGCCGCGATGTCCTCATAAATGTCATCGGGACCTGGAATTGAGAGGTTCCGGCTATAGCTTCCGTGGACCAGCTTTTCGTACTATTTTCCCAAAAGAACTGTTGGCAGTTGCGTAGAAACATCAGCATGTGCAAATACCTGAAAATCAATGGCGTTTAATTCTGTGTGGAACTTTTGGGGCTTGGGGCCTCCATCTCCTCAGTAGGGAGGAGTGTACCAGGCTCCACCAGCTGGTTATGGTATTCGAGTTGTGCCTATATTCATTATTAGTATAGGAAGTATGATATGAATGATACTAGGTACCTTTTCGCCGCGGCGTCACAGGCTTTTTGATGATGGATACGACGTTTCTCTCCACGGAAGAGCTATAGAACTTAGTTATATTATACCATTATCTTCTAGGGATTTTCCCTACCTTGGGTGAGGGTTGCGGCGAATGGGGGAGGAGTTTCTTCTGCTTGATCTGCCATAAACATGTTAGCATGAAGCTCGTACAGCACTCGAACAATGGTACTCACACATCCATGGAGGAAGGAAAAAATAGAAGAGTAAACCTTCGAAGGTGTCGAAGTGATCAAAGGAAGGGTTTCCTTTGCAACTGCAACAGAGAAACGACAGTAAAAGAAACCATCAATCGATGTGACTTGTAGTCATGGAACGAAAGGTAAAATGGCAAGGTCATCCGTTGCCATGCATGAAGTATGTAATGAGACAATGATGGAATGATGCTCACTGCATCAATGCGAGTTGTTCTTGAGAGGTTGGTGAGAGAAAAGAGGAGAGCCAACGTGAAACGGGTATATATAAGCCAGAATGAAGTGAATATAGCCAGGCAGCAACGTAGAATCAGTCATAGTGATAGATATAACTGAAGACAGTGATATGATCACTGATGATGATGGCTGGTGATGGATTGCGAATGGTCGAGGGAGTTGTGAATGGTTGAGAAAGTTGTGAGTGTCGAGACTCCATTTCGTGGGAACACGACAGCTTCATCGTACCTGCCAGTGTTAGTAATGCTCCCGATCTGGAAAGCGCCTTCCTGGCCATTTTCTACGATACATCACAAGATTCATCCAGCGGGTACGTGTACGATTACAGCACAGATTATCAATTTTTGAGGCTACGGTTGATCCCTTGGAAGGGTACTCGATTAGAATGCTAAGCTGCCAAAGTATGAAAATCCAACATGTGACCGAATGACGTATCCCAAAACGTTGCATCGAGGCTGAGCCGAAGAGGAATTACATTCAAGGGAGGTATACCAGGTTTATCTTCTTCCGAATGAATCAAGACATATTGTAGCACGATGGTAAATATGGTGGAATCGAACAGAACATAGAGAAAGATGGTGTAGTAAGAAGTAATCCATCAATTGACTTTATTAGCGACACCTAATTTATTTTCCATCCATGTACCTGATAAGGCTGGCAATAGCTATCTTGAAACAAACCAATCTCGATGCATTCGTTTTGACGTGTCATATGGAATGTGGCACAGGCATTCCACATGTCCGGGGCTGACGTAGATCGCCTGATCGACAATCCATTCCTCTGGCAGTTGACGCATACCGATGATGTATACGAAATTGGTGATCATAGGCATGTTGACGACACAGCACGCCATCCATGCTGCCATAACTTTGTATACAATAACTGAATGCGGTAGATAGAATCCTATAAAGAGATGGAAGCTATCCCTCCTCAATCACTCTCAATCAGACACAGCAATACAATTCCATACAATCCAATCCAATCAATTCCCTCCACGACCACAATCATCATGAAGCTCGCTACCATCCTCTCTGCCTTTTTGGCCACCGGACTGGTCTCGGCTATTCCCGTCGATGTTGATGCTGGTTCGTGTTTTCAACACCACATCTAGACATGAATATAACTGACTGACATTTAACAGATATCAAGGACGTCGCCAGTAAGAATGACATTAATCTCAGGGATCATGTCGTCCCTGAGGTGAAGCACGAAGACATCTTTGGAAAGGGAGACAAGGTTCCAGGCCATAAAGGGAAGCATGAAGACGTTCATGGTCACGATGGAGAGAAGGATGGACACAAGGATGGGCACAAAGATGAGCACAAAGATGAGCACAAGGGGCATGATGGAAAGAAGGGTCACGATGAACATCATTGAGAGAAAATGTCTTTTGTTTCTGAGAAGCAGATGGTCTGATGAAATCCACGGTATGTTTCCCTGGTTGTATGGATATATGTCCTTGTACTGATCGAATTAGCCCTGGACTCGATCGAATAGACGAGATCTTTGTTTATCTGCAATCAACTGAGTTAGCAATGCAATATTTGATTTATCGAAAGTCCATACGTAGTGTTGAGCAGTATTGGTATAGGTTGCACTTGCCTTGATTTGATAGTCCATTATTGTGCTCTGATGGAAGTATTGCTTCATCCATCGACTTGTATAGGCAGCCATCTCTTCTCATCGACACCTCCCACTTCTATTCGTTTTGCTTCATCTCATCTTCATCACTCCACTCTATCATCTATCATCCATCAGTCTTTACAACCAATATAATATTCTTCAATCAACCAAAAACATCTAATTAAATGGCCATCCGAACCACAAAAGCCCCCGAGAAAGAACGTCCGATGCCCTTCAGACCGGACATTCCCGTCTACGACGAAACCAAGGGCGCGTGGATAATCTCCAAAGCCCAGTCAAGCGAAAAGGCTCCACAGCCCACAGTCCGCGATAAAGACATGACTCCGTTCCACAAAGGATACGATAATATCGGAGAAAGGCCGAGAAGCCGTCTGTCTCGAGGAAGAAACCGGGGCTGGCTGTGGCGAGCCAGACGAAGAAAAGTCTTTCGAGTGGTACTCGGGGGAAGGATAAGGCCAAGAGAGTTGGGAAGGAGAACCGTCATCTGGGGGAGAAGATACAGGGAAAGATAGAGAGAAGAAGGTGGCAGCGCCTGGTGTTGATCCTGGGAGGTGGTTCCGTCAGTGCAAAGGGGCGGATAAGAGGTCAAAGTAGGAAGACTATGATTGGCTGTATATGATTGAATGATAGGTGCACTGAAATAATATCCTTTATGAGAAAGTCAAATCAAGCGTTCCAAGACGCGGGACCAAGAGTCCAAGAGTGCTTGACAAAGCCATCTGGATACGAGGCTCTCTAACCCCACATTCCCACATTCCCCCATCCCCGCAAAGATCCGCTCTGATGCCGATTCCGGGGAAAACAGGGAGCAGCATTAATACCTCATATTCCCAGAGAATTTGTGGAGCGCAGCCATGAAGTTACTGCATATCGACGGCAAATGTCCGAATGCCTAAGGTTATATCCATCCTGGTCGAGTCACGAGATGAGGCTAGGTGTATTATACGAGGCTATCCGGATTGGTCCGCTGTGGTGGTGGTCAGACCGCGTTGTCCAATAGAAAGGGCAGGCAGTGTGACTAGTGGGTCAAATGAGATTGGCTTGGATGACATTCTCCGGGGAATTAAAAAGAATAAGCAGGAAAGAAAGAGACAGAAAGATGAGTGTCCTCGGAGTTACCGCAAGAATCACAAATCGGTGGGGATTCTTGGTCCCCGTGAGTCTGGAGTAAAGCTTGGCAAACAATTATCATCCAAGCAGTGTCTGTTCGTCGCTGCAGTATCACCAGACACATGGACGCTCGTGGCACTCTCGTTGATCCATTGATTTGACCTGTCAGACTCGCTTTCATCCCTTCCTCCATCCATGGTTGTTCGCGCTCTCTCCTCCCCAGACGTAAAGGATCGGCATCCGCCATAGATTGGCAATAGCTTCTCCCTCTCAGTCTTCCTCTCTTTCTTTCCAATTGACCCGTCAGCTTGGATCGCAATGTCTCCATCCATGCTCGCTCACTCGCCTCTCGGGCGGGGTTGTTTTTGATGACTCGCTCTCCGTCAACCCTTTCGGTCCAAAGGTATTTGACCCTCGCTTCCCCCGGTTTTTCTTTTTCTCCCCCCTCTCATCCCCCATCTCCCTCTTCGTCTCTCTCTTCTTTTCTGACTCCAACTCTTCCTATTCATGATATAGTCAACCGTGACACTATATTCCTCCAACATGGCGGAATCTCGCGATATGCCTCTGCCCGAGGCTCCCGTGCCCGACCAAGACGAACACATGGGAATTGGTCGATACATTCTCACCCGCTTGCCAACTCTGGTGCCGCCGATGAACCCGGCCCCCAATCCATTCAAGGCCCTGACTCTTCTCAACAAGCAACAATGGCTCTTTTTCTTCGTGCGTCATCCAATAACCTCCCAGCAGGACCACAGCTGACTCTCTAGGTCGCATTCGCTGGCTGGACGTGGGATGCCTTTGACTTCTTCACTGTCTCGTTGACGACTTCCCAGTTGGCCAAACAGTTCGATAAATCCGTCACCGATATTACCTGGGGTATTACTCTTGTGCTTATGCTCCGATCCGTTGGCGCCATTAGCTTTGGTATCGCTTCGGACCGTTGGGGTCGTAAATGGCCATTCATCGTCAATAACTTGCTGTTTATCGTGTTGGAACTTGGTGCCGGTTTCTCTCAGACTTACAAACAGTTTCTGGCTTGTCGAGCTCTATTTGGAATCGCCATGGGTGGTCTCTACGGTAATGCTGCGGCGACGGCACTCGAGGACTGTCCTATGGAAGCGCGTGGTATTGTATCTGGACTTCTCCAACAAGGATATGCTTTTGGGTACCTGCTTGCAACGGCCTTTGCGCGCGGTCTAGTTGACACCACCTCGCACGGGTGGAGGCCGCTGTACTGGTTTGGTGCTTGTCCTCCGGTGCTCATCATTCTCTTCCGTTTGTGTCTCCCAGAGACAGAGGCCTTCCGGCAGCGACAGGCTACTCGGGAAGAGGTTCGGGGAAATGTCAGTTCGACTTTCCTCTCCGAGGGCAAGGTGGCCTTGAAGCGTCACTGGTTGTTGCTGATTTATATGGTTCTGCTGATGGCTGGCTTCAACTTCATGGTAAGCATTCCAATCATCGAAGAAATCATCTGCTAACCTTTCTAGTCTCATGGCTCTCAAGATCTTTATCCTACGATGCTGGAAAGCCAGTTCGAATTCTCAGCCAACGCTGTCACCGTTACTCAGGTTGTTGCCAATCTTGGAGCGCTGACTGGCGGTACACTCTGTGGCTGGGCTAGTCAGATCTTCGGTCGACGATTTTCCATCATCACCATCAGCATTGTCGGCGGTGCACTTCTATATCCATACACTTTTGTTTCGAATCATTCCATCATGGCCGCAGCTTTCTTTGAGCAATTCTGCGTACAAGGCGCATGGGGTGTGATCCCAATTCACTTGATGGAACTGTCTCCAGGCTCGATTCGAACCTTTGTCGTCGGTACCGCATACCAACTCGGAAACCTTGTCTCGTCAGCTAGCTCAACCATCGAATCCACCATCGGCGAGCGCTTCCCACTCCCTCCGACGGCAGAGAAAGCCCATCGTTACGAGTACGGCAAGGTCATTTGCATCTTCATGGGGTGCGTGTTTGGATATACTATTCTGATCACCCTTCTTGGGCCAGAACATCTGGGTCGCAAGTTTGACGTGGAGCACGACGATGATATGGCAGAAGTCACAGCCCACAGAGGGATGGAAAAGAAGGATAGTTTTGAGGGTGACCCTGAAAAGGCGGATGCATCACACAGGTTACACCTTGAGAACTAGTGGTTTTATTTCCGACTTTGGGTGTTATATTGCTATATACCAGTTATGATGGAATTTCATGTGATATATTGACGATTTGGTTGGGATTGAATATTTGATGACTTGGATACTTTTTGGATAATTCTACAAATATAATCTTGCTGGTTTCTCTCATAAAGCACTTTCTGACGAAAACTGTCAGCCAAGCAACTGAGATAACTCAGTTGGAATCTTCCTTGGTCTAGTGGTCATGATTTCCGCTTGTCATTAACCTGATAAGCGCGGGAGACCGGGGTTCGATTCCCCGAGGGAGAGATTCTTTTTTGCGTTTTATTTTTTTGCTCTTTCTTATTTACCTTGTGTCTCCAGGCAGTTTGCTTTCACAGGTAGATAGATAATGCTTGGTCGCATGCGGCTGCTCCGAATCTTAGATGCTGACTCGCCATACATATGAAAAATCATACAATTCAGCCCAGAATGATTAAGATCAACATATATACTCCGTAACTAGCAAAATAAACCTAATTCATCCAGATCGACAGATCAGCGATCCATTGCCAATAGTGAATACAACGGCTGCTCGAAAGGAAGGAATATCAGCTCGGCTTCATGGGTATTATTGAACTGCTTCATAGACGTCAAATATTCGAAGATCTGTCTGAATTTTGCGTCACTGTAATTGTTCACTGATACACTCACATTTCGGTCTGTAGCATCAAACTGAAACGCTGCCTAATATATGGTTAGTATCTATCATCAGATGGCTGATCAACAGGCAGGTAACAAGAGAGAAGACAGTCAGAATCTGCTTAATAACAATCATAGATATTCATAATAGTGTTTCTTCATTCTATCAAAATAATAATAAAAGTACAGAATAATACTTACCTGTGCTTAAAAGAAGAGGGGGGAGATCTGACTAGCTATATATATTCATGTATGACAACCCCGCATCATCACTATTACATGTCACAAGGAGAATAAGTATATTCTAATGCAGGCTGCAACGATAATAGCCTATGACAAGCAGAAAGCAAACATATAGTCAGCAGGAATAGCAATAAGTTATGCTTATTTTTCATGGTTCTGACCCCGATCTTGGCTGACACCGACATGTGCCTGTAATAAGTAGTTTTGGCTAAGGATTGCGTGCTACTGGCCTAAAATGACAGGGGAAAATTATTGCCTTTTTTGATGCTGGGAAGAGTGTGTTACTGGTTGTATCCTGTTCTTCAGACGATCGAAATTCAATGCTGGACGGGGTCGTCTTACTCTGTCGTATGGAGATACTCGTGGTGGATAATCGCATTGATAGTGGTGTAGATGAAGCGGTTGACAGTTCCGGTGTCCAAGGATAGAGCATGACGTGTTGGACAGTAACAGACAACCATCTTCATAGTAATAAATCTTGAATTTTTATATTCCACTGCATCTCTAGATACTGAGATAGACGAGTGCATCCGCCAAGACCCTCCATCCCGATCCGGCTCGGTCCCTGAAGCAGCAAACCTTCAGAATCTCTCCACGACGTCTCCAGCAAGGCTACCGAACAGCCTGTTCGACCTCACCTTATCCACACTCATCTCGTTCTTTTCTCTCTTTTCTTTCTTTCTTCTTCTTCGCTCCTCACAATTGTTCCGTCCTCCCCGCCTGGTCCTTTGTGCTACCCCCCACGTTCCGCCCACCGGTCGGTTTGTCGCTCTTTCGTCGGTCCAGGGTCAGAAAACGTCCAGCAAAAAAAGACAGCAAAAAAAGCCGAAACGGCCTGTCCCACCAGCCACACCGTCCATCTTGCATCGCTCTGACCGGTCTCACCTCCTGCTTCGCTCTCGGTGGCTTTTTCACGACTGGCATTCCTCGCCCGCCCCTTACCGCCGTCGCGATCCCCCCAATCCCATCCCACAGGCGTCTGCTATCTGCTAGTCGATCGGTTCTCGCGCGCTGGATGAGTTCTCCTATCTCCACCTCCTCCAATGCACAGACGCTCGTCTGGCTCGCCTGTTGAGGACGACTCTGAAGACTCGCTGGCTTCTCGCTCTGTCGCTGAGGATACCCATGCCCCCAATGTCTTCGAGACGCCTGAGAAATCGCGAGCGCAGGTAGCAAGAACAGGTACCAGCTTCGATCTCCGACGAGACAACGGCTCGTCCACCCCCCGTTCGAGGAATTCGAGCATGTGGAGGATCCCCTCGTCATCTACTACTGCAACAACCGCTTCACTACAGCAGCAACAATTACACCAACCGTCGCCGCCGCTTTCCTCCCACGACCCGAAACCGCCTGCCATCATGATGCCATTGGCCTCCCAGCGGCTGCCAATGGAGGGATCCCCCGAGGGCCGCCGCTTTCGACAGTCCCGCCTACGCAGTCCGTGGCTGTGTTCTATCCTCACGGTTCTTACGACTTTAATCGCTTCGTTCTTTCTCCTCTCTATAATTCGCTCGTTTTCTGCCCGTCAGGTCGGTGGGGATGGTTGTGGGATTCCCGTCATGAGTCCGACGTTTATCCGGATGGTTGGCTTCGACACGGAACACACGCGCTTTGCCAGCAAATATAATCTGTATCTTTATCGGGAGCAAGGTGTCGATGCATACAACGAGGAAGATATCGGAGTGAGGATTTATGCATACTGTTGTTTTGGCTTGGGCTAATGGTTTCTAGTTGAACGGCGTCCCCGTTTTGTTTTTACCCGGAAATGCAGGTAGCTACCGACAAGTTCGATCCCTGGCCGCCGAGGCTTCGAGACACTATTTCGATGTTGTTCGTCACGACGAGGAGCGCCTGAGGGCCGGAACCCGGAGCTTGGACTTTTTCATGATCGATTTCAATGAGGATATGGCCGCCTTTCATGGACAGACACTACTCGACCAGGCGGAATACGTGAATGAGGCCGTGGCCTACATCCTATCGCTTTATCACGACCCCCGACGGTCAAGAAGGGACCCCGGATTGCCAGACCCAAGTTCGGTCGTACTTATCGGTCACTCCATGGGAGGAATTGTCGCGCGCACCACACTCACCATGGCGAATTACCAAGCGAACTCGGTCAACACGATTGTCACCATGTCGGCGCCTCATGCAAAACCTCCCGTATCGTTCGAGTCGGATGTCGTCCATACCTATAAGCAGATCAACGATTATTGGCGTGAGGCCTACTCGCAGACGTGGGCTAACAACAACCCGCTATGGCATGTGACGCTCATTTCCATTGCCGGAGGCTCTCGGGATACCGTCGTTCCCTCCGATTATGCCAGTATCTCCTCGCTCGTTCCCGAGACGCACGGTTTCACCGTATTTACTTCTACTATACCGGATGTTTGGATTGGGATGGATCATTTGTCCATCACGTGGTGTGATCAATTCCGAAAGGCAATCATCAAGTCACTGTTCGAGGTCGTTGACGTCCGACGAGCGAGCCAAACGAAACCTAGAGCGGAGAGGATGCGGATCTTTAAGAAATGGTACCTGACCGGGCTTGAACCTGTGGCAGAGAGGACACTTTCGCAGAAAGGTATGGCTTATATCTTCTCTGGATTACCAACTGGCGTTATCGACTGACATTGTCCTAGAACCGAATACTCTTTTGACGCTTGAAGATAACTCCAATACAATCCTCTCGCAAGGCCAGAGACTTATCCTCCGTGAACTGGGCTACAGCCAAGGTCCGGACGTACACCTGCTGCCCATTCCGCCACAAGGGGTTTCTGGGAAGAAATTCACCCTTCTTTCAGACCAATCTTTCGACAAAACTGGGGAGAGCGGCAACCTCGAAGTTCTCTTCTGCAGTGTGTTCCCACTCCACAATGGAAAATTCTCAACTGTATTCTCGATGAATATGGACCTTTCCGGGGGAGCTCCGGGATCGACTCGCCTGGCCTGTAAGAATGCTGCTGAGGATGGAATTCACCTGCCGGCTTCGACGGCCTCGTCCAAGTATGCCTTTGACCGAGCCCAGCCTTTCTCGTATCTTCAATACGACCTGGAGGATCTCGCAGAGCACCAGTTTGTTGCTGTCGTTGACAAGGCCAACTCACCTACACACGGTTGGGTTGTGGCGGAGTTCTCGGATAGTTCCGACGCGGTGATAAGAGCCCGCGTGGGCTTGGGTGGCCTGCTCAGTGCTGGACTGAATATGAGACTTCCTGCCAACCGTCCTATGCTCACAGAAGTCAGGATCCCGGCTCTGCATTCCAGCTTGCTTGCATACAAACTCAAGATTAATAGAAAAGGCCACAGCACCACCCAGGAATTGTTTGCTCCGTTATTGCGGCAATCTATCCCAGACCCTCACGAATCTAAATTCTTCGTCAATGTGGACGAGGTCAATGTGAACCTCCATGGACTGGCGCCTTTCATGCCCCCGCCTCTCCGCGAACAAGCAACGTTGAACGGTGTTTCCTTTCAGCTGTGGACAGACCCTAGCTATAGCTCCACAGTCGACATTTCCCTCAAGGTGGACATTGCCAGTAGTCTGGGCGAGCTTGTCATGCGGTATAGGACAGTGTTTGCGGCGTTCCCGCTCCTGGTCGTTGCCCTTGTTCTTCGCAAGCAATTCCAGGCGTACGACGAAACCGGGTATTTTATCACGTTTTCCGAGGGCCTGGACAGCGCATTGCGGTCGTCTCTACCCCTCATGCTGCTTGCTATGTCGCTTCTGGCCTCGTCTCTAGCTACTTCAACAGCGTTGCCTGTGAGCGATGACCCGTTTCATTGGCGAACGAACTCGACCGAGACTCCGATTGATTTTACCAAGAACGACTTGCTACTGGGAGCTCAAGATGCGTTCTTCTGGTTCCTGGTTCCTGTTTTTGGTCTGATCAGTGTTGGAGTCTGCGTTATCGTCAACTACCTCGCTCTCACTCTTTTGTCCATTCTTTCATTCATCTATGGGCTTTTACATAGCAAGTCCGGTTATATCAGACGTGACGATAGAGGGTAAGTCGATGATTTTATAACGTGGAATGTCGCGACTAATTAGATTTCAGGAACCTGCCTATTTTCTCCGCGCCCACGCCTAGGCGGCGCATGATCAACACCGCTGTTCTCCTAATTCTCGTGTCAACTGCAATTCCTTACCAGTTTGCTTACATGGTGGCCTGCATCGTCCAACTGGCAACATGTGTGCGGGCCCAATGGCATGCGAGAGAAACTGTGCGTATCCTTTCTCATCCTTTATGGCGTTGCTAACAAACCGTGTAGCGATCTATGACGCATATCAACTTTACTAACTTTGCTCATTCGATCCTCATCCTCATGTTGTGGATCCTGCCGATCAATGTGCTCGTTCTCCTCGTCTGGGCCCATAACCTCGTCGTCCACTGGCTCATGCCGTTCTCCTCGCACCATAATGTCTTATCTATAATGCCGTTTATCCTCCTTGTCGAAACCATGACCAGTGGAACCATGGTCCCTCGGATAACGACTAGGTATGTCTCTACTACTATTCCTGATAGCTGTATCTAACCCAAACAGGTTAAAACATGTCACGTCCATATTATTATTCTCTATCGCCACGTACTCGGCAGTATATGGCGTTTCATATGCCTATCTCCTTCATCACCTCGCCAATATCCTCGCCGCCTGGTTAGTCGGCCTCTACTTTTTCAGCAGCGGCTTCTCCGTCCGGCGACTATGGCGCATTCTAGAAGGAGACGATGCAGCCCCCAGCATATCCCAACCGGGAGGAAGCCACGTCAAGAAGAAGCCATGATATCTCCGAGTCTATTTTTTTTTTTTCATCCCCTTCTGCCATTTTTTCACTGTTTACTTTTCCCATTTCCATTTCTCTTGTCTTTAATTTTTCCATTTTCTACAGGTCTGATTAAGCATAGCTTGGACCGTGATTTTATACCGGAGTTTTTTTTAACCTTGGAGCGGTGTTTTGAGTTCATTCCCCATATACCGATGGGTCGGTTTGTACAGGAATAACGGATGATTCTGAGCGTTCAGCATCGAACGGTGATGCATCCCGGTGACAAGGGCGGCAGGTCAGGTTTGAACTTTGTCGTCGTCGCCCCTTGCCATCTTGCTTTTGCTTTTCCTTTCCCCTTTTCATTTTACATGAGGACAACTCACTATTCATAGTTCCTTTTTTTGGGGGTAGTTTTACTGACTTGACTCCCTCGTGATTTATTTGTCTGTATATACAGTTTGTTCTGTTGGATCTGGATATAGATCTCTTGGCCAAAGAATGCCATGTACGCGAATCGATAGAGTTGAAATACATAATTTGCACTTAACATTCGCTTCGCTTCCAATATAAACAAAATCACTAACCAACAGGGGTATATACATCAGCTCGTCAGAGTCACCTTCTCTCCAATCCACTTCCCACCGCCTCCCTTGACGATCTCTTCAAAAATCCATTCTCCAACATCAGCCCTAGAAATCGTGTACCCAACCGCCGGGTCCTTTTCAACACCAACCCTCAGCGTCTTCCACCCTTTGCCAGTCGTGATGTCTTGATCGCCAACCAACAAACTGGGTCTGACGATCACAAGCCCCCTGAGCACATCGGCGGATTCCTCGTCCAGCATACGTTCCATTTTCTCTTTATCCTCATGCGGAACAGCAAGGAGGGTATTGTACATCGGCTTGAAAACGCAGGGGACGTCCCTAGGCGCGTTCGTCCCGGCCGTGAGACCCGTCGTCGAGATAACGCCTAGCAATGGCCTCTCGGGGGCGAATGGGACCACCTCACTGAGGGCGTGGAGGAGAGCTCGTGTGAATTCCTCCGTGATGTGTGGATTGTCGAGTGTGAAGCGTGGAATGAGCGATTTCTTTTGCAGGGTTGGTGTACCTCCAATTCCCACGATGATGGTGTTGACGAGTTTGAGTTGTCGTTTCTCTGATGTCGTTGTATCTTGGAGTACGAGGGTTGATTTCACGGCTTCCGTGTCTGTGGCGTCGCCTTGGATGATGCGGAGACGGGTGTCGAGTGTTTCTTGGGTGATTCCTTGGTTGTGGAGTTGGGTGAGGAGTTTGGAGGGAGTGCGAGCGAGGGCGACGGCGTGGAGATTGGTGTCGGATTTGAGGAGATGAGCGAGACAAGCGTTTGTGCAGCCGCCTGTTGCTCCAAAAAAGGCAATGGTCTTTGTGATTTCAGACATGGTTATAGATGTTGTAGTGGTATGGGTGAGATGAATTGTATGCGTGTAGATGGATTATGGTATGTTTTGTACTGAGGATTTAATGATTGATGTTTGATGATTCCATTTACGCCCATGACTTCCGTGGCCATATATATAGTGCTCAACACCACATCCATGAATCTATCCGACTCTCATGCATCGCCTCGTCCAATTCTTGTACAGCGCAGTAATAATCCGGATTTGGTTAGCGCCGGTGTGACTCTGGTCCGTCGGGATGAACACTCGAAATAGGTCACGTGGACTCGGGGCAATAACACCCCGAAAGATTTGATTGGCTGTTGGATTTGTATAGACAGGATCCAGGAAGCCACGAAGGATCAGAAGGATCAGAAGGTGATTACCCGTTGCACTGTGATTTGTGATTGATCTTAAAAATAGAATGACCGAAGCCTAATTTGCAACAGGCCCAACTTTCACGTCCTCTCTTTGCTTGAGCTTCTCAAGTTCTCGAGCATCTTTCTCTCGCTTCTTCTCTCGTTTCTGTAATGCTTGTCTCTCGCTAGCAGATGCCGTGAAACGCTTCTTCCCGCCATGCTTGAGTTTCGTGATCATATCTGCTGCTTGTCCCCTGGTTAGGTCTGATGGCCCCAGTTTTTCGTTCCTGACCTTTGCCTTGTTTAAGACCTGTATCTGGGACGTCGTAGCCGGGTATCGCCTCCAGCCCTTCCAGGATGCGATATAATGCTCTTCAAACTCGCTGCTTGCAAAAGTGTCAGCAGCTCGAACAGCCGTGTCGAGATCTGTGGCTGATGCGATAAGCCGCGGCCGAGTATATTGCGTGTGATCGGTAGGTGTTTTGAACATAGTGACATGTCGTACATCGAATGTATCTTTTGATTTCTCAATAGTTAACCATCCTGATTTGTCTGAAAGATGGTAGCGGTCCTCGCCAACTCGAACCCATGAATTAGAACTGAGGGATCGAATGTGTCTATCGAACCGCATATCTCCAATAAGGTCGTAGATAGTGTCATATTTGGTGAATGTTAACTTGATATCACCATCTAATGTATCATTTTCTGGCCCATCTGTAGGCGCCTCAGCGTCTCCATTATCGTTTTCAACACGGCTCTCCCGATCCTTGAGCTCTGCAACATTCGACTTATCGAGCACCTCATCTGGATGCAGGCCAAATAGAGTAGGTGTCGAAATAACACCTGTTTCTAGCGTGGCAACCATGTCAATTATATGGCAGTTCTCCTTTCCTGGATACAATCGAAGTCCTCTCCCAATCATCTGGATCAGTAGATTCCTCGACCGGGTAGGTCTGGCAAGGAGGACGCAGTCGATGTTGGGAATATCAGTACCCTCGGTGAAAAGGGCGCAATTCACAAGAACTGGATATTCTTGATTCTTGAACGCATCGAGCTGTTTCGCACGTAAGTCTTTCGATGTCGCGCCTGTGATGTAGCGGGCATCTATGCCATGCGCGCGAAACATTTCAGTAAGTTCCTTCGCATGCGCAACATCTACGCAAAATACCAGAGTGGATTTGCGCTCATTTGCATTGGCAAGCCATGCTTGAACCGTAATGCGGTTTGACCTTTCGGTGTTGACAGCCTCAGATAGGGAGCCAGTGGCAAAGTCGCCAAAACTATCCTTCTTGACTTTTGAAAGGTTTGCTTCAGATTGAACAGTTGTGAAAACAGCATTGGAGAGCCAATTCTCGTCGATCAAATCCACATAGTCTTTATGGTATACAATATGGTCTATGGCGGCACCCAGCTTGAGACCATCAAACCGTGAAAATGTAGCAGAAACACCAACTAGCACGGGCGACTCTTGGGATGGCTCGCTCAAACCAAGATATTTCAACACTTCACGGTAGGAACGCGCCACAATATGATGTGCTTCATCCACCAGAACAAGTTTGAATGATCTTGGGTCAAACCTCTCAAAGCGACCTCGCGACGCTAAGCTCCGAACTGAGGCGATAATTATATCCGCGGATCCAGAAGCCATACTATTGCCCATTTCAATCTCAACCCTTTTATCCGGATACGCGAGTTGGCAATGTCGAGCAGCCTGTTCAACAAGTTCCCGTCGGTGAACAATGATGAGACTCTTGTCGCCCCTATCATGGTGCTGGGGAATTCTACTAATAAGCTGTGTAAAGATTACCTGTAAAATCGAAAGTATAGTATTAGCCGCTGTGTTAATATTCAAACAGGCTTCACGAACCGTTTTGCCAGCACCTGTTGCTAGTGAGATTCCAAGGCGATTATGACCCTGATCCAAATAGCGGAGCACTGATTGAATGCTTTCCTCCTGATAGTTCCTAAGAACTATCCCAGGTGAATCTACCGCATTTGTGATCGCTTCCTCCGGAGCTGGTATAGGGGTTGCGAATGTGGAGTTGAACCGCCATGGTCGGTGCTGCAAAGGCCTCCATGAAGGCCTCCGCGCGCTCACGAAAAGACGTGAAACGGGGAGTTTCCCCAGTCTGCGTCGGATGAGCTCCATTCAGATGCCATGAAGCCGAATCTTGATGATGGCGCAAATGGGATGGTGGTTGATAGTTCTCTATCGGGGAAATGGTGCGGAGAGCAAAACAAACAAGGCAAACACTATCTCTGCCTTATCAGAAATCTTTCTCCCGATAACGTCCGCCAACCCAGCTTTTTACCTTTGGATTTTCCTCCAGGACCTCAATCACCCTGAGTGATGCTGCAGAGCTTGTCGATGCGCCAGAACCAGGTGTAATGTTGTCGTCGTCTGGCCAGCATCCATGTCTTTGGTGTGTACCTGACAATGAGCAGTTCCAGCCTTTACGAGCCAGAGGAAGACGAAGAAAGATCTGAGTCCGATACCGAGTATAAACGCGCAGCTTCGAAAGTTCCTCCGTCCTCTCCACCTATTCAGAGTTTACGAATATCTTCCTCTGTGGCATCGGCTGAACAGGATGAGTCCGAATTGGTCCCACGCTGCTCCCGTGGCACACGAGATGAGGTGTTCGACGACTTGCGCAGATCAATGAAAAAGGAATCGGTGGAGGCATATTCTAAAGTGTTGGAAGATGCAGCCAGTGATATTGCGCCGATCCCTACGAATACTAGTGGTGAGAGCTACAATGTCACACGGAATGGCATTGTAACTTGGACTGCGAGAGAGAAGGAGGTGCTCTTTAATATTTTGGATCGGAAGGGTAAAAATGGCATCAAGGAAATCGCAAAGACCATCGGCACAAAATCGGAACTGGAGGTTCAGGACCACCTCAAGCTTCTGCACAAGGGCCTGGAGAGACAGCATCTCAGAGATCGCCATAGCCGGACGGTCATTCTAGGCGATATTCCAGCGACCTCGGAAATAAGTGAAAAATGTTGTAGAGTTTTGGATAACCATGCAGAGTTTCTGTCCCTCGAAGAACAGTATTCGGAAGACGTTGCTGGGAGACAAAAACATCACGATGCGTGGATCATCGACCACGAAAAAGCGGAAGAGATAGATGAGCAGGTTCGGCGGCAAGGGAACGAAGTCCCCACCAACTCAAGCGTGTATCTCTCGGCCAGCTTACTCAACATGAAGAGATGGATTCACCTTTCTCATAGGTTCTTCATGAATGCCGGTGGTCCAAGGCTAGAAGATAACTGGGTCAATGTTGCCTTTGCAGACGAAACACCATCAATGACGGCGGATGCATATGGTGATTTCTATTCTCTGGCCATTAGCGTCACCCGACGCTTGGTCCAGTCGTCGATTTTCTTTGCCATGTCACGACTACGGAATATGAGAGATACTGGCAACCTTAAAGCCAAAGTCGTAAAGCCTCGCGATGTCAAAACAGCTCTCGAGGTGCTTAACATGAAGCGGGATTCTTCAGACTTTTGGGTTGGACTGGCTCGGAGATGCAGCCTAGAAGTCGCAGATCTTCGCCACAAAAAGGGTTGGAACGCAGTATGTATGGACCATGACGAAGTTGAGGATGTTTTGTCTGGAAAAATGTCTATCGATGTAATGTCCGAGAGAAGTGTTTCGCAAGTGAGATCGGGAAGTCGATTCCGTGACCGGCGATCAGACAATGAGGATATGGACGACAACGATGATAGCCATTCTGATACGAACTCCCGGGCATCAGCTGAACCAGTAACGGGTGAAGAGGAACAGCCATCGGACCTAGAGGATGAGCATGCAGAGAATGTGGACCAGAAAAGTAGCGGCCTTGAAGAGCTGCAACTCTGGCAATTACTTGGCCAGCGAGCGCCATCCCAGCTCGAATCACTCGTCAAGGACGAAGAAGTTTCCAAAACAGTACGAAAGCCAGTGGGTGATCGGAAAACTCAACAAGAATTGGTTGATTGGCGCGACAGAACATTGTACCGGAGCGACTGGGAGGAATATGGGAGCGATACATTTGATCTGTATGAAGATCTTTCCGAAAACCGCCGGAAAAGACGACGGGTTGACAACCCTATATCTGCTAGCCTGGATTCTTTGGCATCAGTTGAATCCTGGAGGGGAATCACCATGGATGAGCTCTGTAACAGTCAACGCATCGGTACTGATCCTGCTCAAAGTCAGCAAGGTAGCCAACAAGATTTCAAAATGACTCTTCTAAATGGCGACCACGATAACACTCAGCCCGATGCAATGGACTTGGACGAAAACCCCAGCTCCGGCCCAATTGCCGAAAACGAAACAACAGAAAACCGGGATTCAGAACTAGCAGAAAACTTACCCTTTGATATGGACGAGAATGGAGAGTCTGGGTACAATCCACATCCCGCATATGATCATATCTCCGACCAGCAAGCCATGGAACCAGAGCCTGAAAGAGAAGAGAGTGGCTCAGAAGCAGAGTCGTACTCAGACTCCCTGAAACTACACCTAAACCCTGATCGAGAACAAACCAACCCCGAATCAAAAGAGGAGGATCATGGATCGGACGCAGATTCAGCGTCAGACTCCCATCTTGATAGTGAAAATGACGCCAAACCAAACACAAGCTTCGAACAAAGCCAGCCAGGCCACGAATCAGAATCAGAGTACCAGTCTGACAGTGATAATGATGTGAAACCACACACAAGCCCTACAAGATTCAAGCAAGAGAGTATAAAACCCAATTCAGACGAAGAATACACGTCCGACGACTCTGATGATAATGTACCTGCCGACCAGCGGCTGGTAAAAACCTACTCATCTGATGAAGACAGTGGCATACCCCTATATTCTCGACCATTGAGTCCAGCCGATTAGTCCAACGGACTTTCTGTTGCTTTAATGAATTTGCTGCATTTTATTCGGATTTAAGATTTGCATTGGATATGGATATGGAACAAGAACTTTGAATTGTTCGTTATAATGTCATGAGAGCGAGACTCAACGGTACTATATAGAAGACTACACATTAGACTTGATGGGCAAAATAATACAAGAATTTCACATAATATTACTACTGCACCTCAAAAATCCTAGCCAAGTGCTTCATTTCATCTCGACTGAACAAAAATAAATCTGACAGAACCGAGCTCCCTATTCCATTCATCCCCGTATGTTTGGCAAAGGCAAAAAGGACGTATAAAAAATGGAACGATTTGCAGACGCGTAGCTCTAAACTCCAAAAAAGAAAAACATTTGCGCCTTTTCCTAGCTAGATATCTGAAAAGAAAAAAGAAAGTAAGAATCATAACAAAACCATCCCATCCGTCCCACTCGAACATCCCATCTATCAGGACCGCATTCTTTGCGCCGTCTGACATCTCGTGGCTCCTCCTTCGCCTTGGATATTGTATAGTACATCATATTATGAAAAGTGGCCCACCCACTGTCTCTGTCCATCGCTTATTTTTTGGGAATATTTCTTTTTCTGTCTGAAAAGTTGAAGAACGTTTCACGCATGTCATTCTTATGTTTATATCATCCTTACAAATCAAGCGTCTTGAACTCAGCACCGGCCTCTGCACTCCAGGGCTGAGCACCAGCTCTCAGATCACCGCCTGCAGGCTGGAAGTTGTAGCGGTTACCGATGCCAATCGATGAGGCCTCAGCGAGCATGTTGTTTGCTTCTTCACCAGGGCCCTTGAGACTGACGGCTTGCAGAGTATCCTGAACCTCCTTAACTCTCTTCTTCAGAGCCACTCGGTCAAGGAAAAGCTGCTGGCGGGCCTGTTCGAGTTCCCGACGCTCGGCTTCAATGATCTCTTCCATCTCATTGAACTGCTGCAACTTGATCTCGAACTTTTGGAGAGTAACGTTGACGGCAGAAGAGACGAGACGAGTCATCTCGCGTTCTTCATGCGAGGCAAGAGCGCCAGCGCGGGCAGCAGAGGCTGCGAGAGCGACTGTGGGGAGCGATGACTTAGGCTGCTTCTCGGCCTCCACGACATCTGTAGATCCAGCCTCCCGCGAAGGGTCAACATCCATGGAATCTTCTGTCTTCACCTCACCTTCCTTCTCCTTGCCCTTGTCCTGGGGGTTTTCACCTTCGGGGCCCTTTTCGAGCTGTTTCCTCAGCTCCTTGCGGATCTCATCCACGGAACGTCCGGCCGCAGCAGCGGCCACAGCGGGCTCTGCCATTTGTGCCAAGAATGCGACCACCGACAAGACGGGGTTCTCAGACTGGCTAATGGGCTCCTTTCCACTTCCAGAGCGCAGGTTTGGCACATCTTCGACGTATTTGTCTTCGATTTCAAGCTGCAAAAACTTCATCACACACTCTTCCCTTGTCCTTGTGCCAACGTGGTTGGCAATCTGTTCCCAGTTGTCATCAAAGTTCTCCAACCCTTCAAGGAGCAGCACAAGCTCCGAATCAGACCATGGGGCATCCTTATCGGGAACGAGGGAGTGTGCGTTGTCTTCGAGCTTCACAAAGTCGGAAGCGCTGTGACTGGAAGGCATCCGTCCTTGCAAGAAACAGTTGGGACAAAGGTCGTATTTTGTGTCAGGGGCGTTAGGGTTTGCATTGGCTGGGGTTGCCTTAGCATAGTGGAATCGAAGCCGAGTGCAGTCGATGCCACAAGTGAAGCAGTGGAATTTTCTTCTGGGGTCTCGGGCAGCGCCTTCCAGTGTCTTGGTATCGCCTGCTGTGCCGTTGGCGGACGATCCGTCCCCGTTGGTCTGCTTGTCCTTCTCTTCAGTAGCAGGTGTGATCTCCTTGCCTTTGTCATCGTAGATGTTACGGCGGATTTCGAGGTTAAGATCGGCCTTGGATGCTGGAGTAGCAGAGGCAGCACGGTCAGTGGAAGGGAGAGGCTTTCCTGGGGTCACGAAGTGGTTGGGTCCAGGTTGGAATGGTTGAAGACCCCGTGGGGTATCAGCAGTGACTCTGAAATGGCCCGTGAACGGCGGGCCAATGTTCGATGGCCGTGTTTGAGGGTCGACCTGGATCAATTAATATTAGTATCTACCCTATGAAAACGAGAAATTCCTGCTACTCACCTGGTAGTTAATCAGGCCCCATTGCTCGAGGAACGAGTGAACTCGCATAATTGCACAAACATCACCGGCAAGGTTGCGGCGACAGGCAGTAACGGTAAGATACTCGATAGGGCTCAATCGGTAGGTGTTGATCATGAAATCTCGGTAGTCCTTGTAGACAGCGGGGGTCTTGCTTCGGTTTCGGGCATTGAAAAACTCTGCCAAAGCCTTTTTCTCGATAGGGTGGATGGTGTGCATGTCGAACCATGTTGAATAACTGGGAAGAATGATGGCGTGTGTTTGCGAGACCAAGTGTGACCGAGCAGAGGCTTCGAGCGATTGCTTGGCCTGCGCCGGCGTTTCCTCAACGGCACCTTCAGCTGGTTGCGCAACGCCGTCGGCATTTTCGTCGCCCCCTTCGAGTTCTTTCTTTCCATCTAATTCAGTGCCGCCCATCTCTTCATCTTCGGGATCGACATCAGTCTGAGGTTTGGGAGAGGCAGGGGCATCTAGCGGATTATCAGTGTCCGAAATATTTTCAGATGTCTTCACGGCAAATTCCTGACGCGATTGCGATTCTGAATATACGATTGCGAACGTTGGCAACCCCCAGTATTGGCAAGGTGAAGAGGGGTGGAGGGGAGGCAAAAGAAAGGTAACCTACCGGAAGCATGGCTGGAAGGCTGAACAACATCACCGGGGGCATCTTGAGTGGTGGTGCCGGCATGAATCTCATCGGCAGCACCGCCATGGATGACAGGAGTCTCATCCATCTTGTTCAACGATGATGGAGATGAAACTGGGGTCGCAGGCGACGGAGGGAAAAGGCTCCTTTGCTGTCTTTCAGCTGTGGATGGTGGGAAAAGGGTGCAAGCGCAACCCTTGAATCAACCTCTACAATAAACGAAGCTGACAGCTGAGCCAGAAGATCGATATCACACCGCAGCGAGGAAGGGTTCAATGGACGGTAGGGAGGAGAGGATGGCCGGGAGAGCAGCGCATCTGTCGCGACACGGACGCTTTGGCTCCAAAAACTCGCGCCAAGAGCCTCACATGCGCTAGCCTTTCTGGGCTAGTGCGACACGGGATTGAGATCCTGATCTTTTCTGTCTTCACGTCAACAATTTCATGTCACAGTCCCTTCTTTCTAAACATTATTGTTCAATAAATGGCCTACTTCTAATCCATGGGAAACATGGAGGCCATGCTATGCGATCACTAATGAGAACCCAGTCCCGCGGCATTTTACGAGAAAACAACTACTACATTATGAACCTTTACGTTGAGACACGATTTAGTCCTGAGAGCAATGATATTGATATTTATTTACAAATGCAGCCCGAAATAAACTAAGCAAATCATGTCATGCACATCGTTCACTGTCCAGCAATATTTGATCCATTCTTAGTGCTGCGAAGCAGCAATCGCAGCGGCTCTGTCCTGCAAAGCCTTGGACACAGCTGGTTTCGCCTTGAGTCTGTTCAACCAGGCATTGAGGTTGGGGAAGTCCTTCTCAAGATCGATCGGGTTTGCGGGGGAAATCCACGAGACGAGATCGAACCATGGCACAAAGGCGACATCGGCATATGAGTACTTTCCACCAACAAGGTACTCCTTTCCTTCGAGAGCACGGTTGATCACACCCGAAACGCGACGAATCTCGTTAATGTAGCGATCGATGGCACTCTGGAACTTTTCGGGATGGTACTTGGAGAACCACACGGCCTGGCCGAAGTAGGGGCCCTGGCCGGACATCTGGTAGTGCAGCCACTGCTTGGCCTGAAAGTATTCGGGGGTGCCAGTAGCGAAGCTGATCTTGTTCTCCTTGTCGTAGGTCTCGACAAGGTATTCAAGGATGGCGCCGGACTCCCACAGGATGATACCGGTGTTGGGGTCCTCGATGGCGGGGACACGGCCGTTGATGTTGATCTTCTCGAAGGGCTCCTGCTTCATCTCAGGAAACTGGAGGTACTTGGTCTCGAAGGGGATGTTGAGTTCATTGAAGATCATGACCACCTTCCAGGGGTTGGGACCGCTGGAGTGGCTGTAGAGGGTGATGGGCTTGAGAGACATGGTGGATAGAGAAGTTTGATAAAAATTGTCTGAAATTGAAGATATGGATAGAAAGGAAAGAGGAGACGTAGACTGTCTTTAAATAATGCCAAGTACCCTGTGGATAGAACCAAGCCCCGCAATAATAGCAAGGATATCCACGTGTCGACTGAAGAAATCACTCATGCCAAACTCAACATACGGATGAATTGTCTGATCGGAATGCCGAGCGCGGCATTAGAGCGCGCTGACAAATTGAGAGCCATGGAGTAACCATATTCCAACTGTCCAATCGAAGAGGATCGAATGTCGAGGAGAGCGGAATTGCATTACCAAGGAATTGCATTACCAATCAGGCCGGCTTAGCAAGATTTCATCACTGTTTATTAATCCATATCGGGGGGGAAGCGGGGGATCAACAGTGAAGACATGAGTTACACGGAGGGGGATATACATAGATGTTTTTGCTTGAATATATAGCATTCATCCTATTGAACTGATTTTAATAAGACGGAAAGCAGTATTTCTATATTCGATAGGGCTGAGAGAGGATGCTCTAAGCACAGCAAGCATCAAACGAGACTATGACGTCGGAGATATTGCTTCAAAAAGTCAGCCACGATCACCCATGTACTCGGTGATATGATATAGAATCCACCATTAAGAGTGAAAGATGAGGTGGAATAACAAGAAGAATAATCATAATTGCCATATTCTGTCGTGTCAATAAGTAAGTGGCATTTCCGTGAACGGAGCTTGATATCGAATCAAGGCACACCGGAGAAATCCTTAGTCAAAAGAGGCTATTTATTCTGCCATATGATCTTGGGAAAACACTTGAACAGCCTAAGTGGAATTATAAAGGTTTCAAGTACTCTTTGATGGCGTTTTTTGACTCACAAAGATGAATGCCAAGACTCAAGGGCGTGCCCCAGTTCGTATATCGGAGTAGATGGACAATAGTGGTGATAGATAATGGATTATGAATGATGAATGAGAGAAGTCAAACAAAGGCTTTAGACTTGAATATCCAGCTTAACAGCTATAAGATATTTATTTATATCGTGTTAGATCTACTCCGATATAATTAGATGTTGCAATATCCAAGGCTGATAGACACTTTAGTCCGAGCTCCGAACTCCGCAGCAATCTCGGAGCAGACAGTCTAGATCTGCCTACAACGACAGAATCCAAGCCTCAAATCCGCCTGACAGGGATAGAAGTTTAAATTTGAGTCACGGTGGATGTCGTACGAGTCGGATGCAAGTGACTCAAATTATTCCGCATTCTTCTGTGTAACACTGTTGAGCATCTGGCATCAATCTGGCTGGTCGTCTGTTCCATGTGGGCGAAGATTTGGGGATGTTTCCTAATTGGGACCCCGACTCGTGTTGGCACGCCCTTTTCCTTGTTGGGCCAGACATTTTATATTAGCACTGGAGATGGGTGACGTAGCCCTGTATAATTATTGGGATACTATTCAAAAACATCACTCTCGATGGTGATCAGTGGGTCCTTTTTTCTTCCTTTTTTAAGCTGAAAAAAATATTTACTCCGAATATCATATCACAATTGGAGGTCGTACGGAGTAAAGCGCACATTCGGTGTGGCTATAAAGTCTTCCTTCCCCTCCATCTGATTCACTGTCACCAGCTTAATTGAATATCATTGAATATAATCAGTCGGATACTGTCTGCACATCTATCTACTCTATTTGAACCCTATTCAAGCAACTACCACTCCACAAGACAACACATACATTATCCACTCTTACCAACATCTATCCTCATAACCACGAATGCCTCGTTTCCTCAACTTCACCATGGGCAATCCCACCTCAACCTTCAAGCCATCTCCATCAGATGATGCTGCCTCTACATACTCCGTCTCCTCCACCGCTACTACACTCAAGGGCACTGAACTGAAGAAGAAGTGGTTCTCATTCGGGCCAAAGTCCAACACAAACACGGATTCGAAGCCAAATACAAAGCCCATCTCGAAGTCAGAGTCTGTAGAGGATGAATCGTCCAAATCTGCAGTCCACTACGAGGCCATGGCCACCTACCTGGCACTGCGCTGATTTCCCTTCCATACACGATATGCCACCTTAACGACGACGAATATACCAACTAGATTACGAGTGATATTTGCGAGAAATACCTGCTTTGCTTTATGGGATTTGGCATTGGAGTTAATGGTTTCCAGTGTTTATATTGGGTCTTGTTCTTTTAATATCTGGAGAGCTTTGCCTATATATGTTTACGCTTGAATTTAGAATACCGATTGCATACATAACAATTTACTATTTCTTACTGATTGAAAAAAACTATTCTTTCTAATAAAAGTACTTATATCAATTTCGCCTGTTGTTTAGAAGGATGACAGGGTTTCCCTTTCTGTCTTAGTGCCCAGCCATTCCAACTTCAGCCCCAAATTGAGAAGAACATTCCCTCTCTCTTCACCAGTCGATCAACTAACCAACGCCAACCTCTGAATCATAAACAATTGGACTGAGACGCTGCATCTCATGGAATCTTCCATACCATTAGAGTCAAGGTGGGGCGGAACCCCCAAACCTCCACGGCAACGAGTCGTCACAACCTGCCTCACGTGTCGCCGTCGCAAGGTCAAATGTGACCATAAACAGCCAGTCTGCTCAACTTGCCAGAGAGGAAACCATGTGTGTTTATACGCAAAACCACAGCCTGGCCCCCCAGCTCAGCCTCGTGCTGCGACAGATCGAGTGTCTCGGTCAAATTGGCGGACTGGACAGAATGAAATCAAGAACCGTCTGGACAGGCTGGAGAAACTTCTCGAACGAGCAATAGCTGGGAGCGAGGACATCTCTCAGCCATTGGAAGTGCAGAATACTGTTTCAGAAACGACGAGTAGTGCTGACCAAAGGACTGGTGGTGGGTCAGTCACTCCCACCCGCGAGACACTTTCAGGTGATGGGTATGATGGAGCTCTGCTTCTGGAGTCTGAAAGTGGCCAGTCTCGCTGGGTCTCATCTCTCCACTACGCACTTTTAGCTGACGAGGTAGGATGGAAATATGCGAGTCTGATTCTCATGGCTGACCATTGCAGATCCGCGATGTTAAAATGCTACTGAGCGATCAGGCAAGTGATTCAACTACAAGGAAATTATCTCCTGAGGAGTCAGACTCCCCGTTTCTGTTTTCTACCAGTTCAATCGAAAACCTTGCACTGTGGCTACCAACGTCTGCAGATGACTGTTTCGCATTACTCGAGATCTTCTATTCGAATGTTGATCCAATGACGCGGTTGATTCATAAGCCCTCTCTAGGGCATCGTTTCACCAAATACATCCACCAAATGTATGACAAGAAGAGTCAAGATACAACCGGACAGTCAGATACTTCTCTATCTACATTCGAACCTTTGGCATTGGCCATTTTTTATTCTGCCGTGAACAGCATGTCTCCCGAGTCTACCATGACTAAACTTGGCCTAGAGAAGGAGATCGCCCTTTCCCAGTATCGACGAGGGGTGGAACTCGGTTTAGGGAGGGAGGGCCTCTTGACGACGGCAAGTATCGAAGTTCTTCAGGCATTCGTACTACTTCTGGTGAGTACACCAAGCCTTCAAAGTTCGAACTCTCGTGGATATTACAAAACTAGACTTGTCAGTCCCGGGAAGATGATATGTCAAAGACTTGGTCGCTTCTTGGCCTTGTTGTCAGGATAGCCCTTTCACAGGGTCTTCATCGGGAACCTTCTCTCTTCCCATCGGAAAATGTGGACGCTGTTCAGGTAGAGCTCCGTCGTCGACTATGGCATCAGATATGTTATCTAGATTTCAGGTCTGCTGAGAGTAAGGGGCAAGAGCCCACTATATCTGACGATGACTTTACAACACTGCTACCCCGAAACGTCAATGATGAGGCTCTAGCTGCAGGTGCTAGTCCCCAACAGCTGGAGCTTACTCTGCCACTGGATTTGCTGATATGACAGGACATTTGGTTCGTCTACATGGAATCCATTGTTTTAGGAAAATTATTAGAAGCACCTATCGATGGGAGCGTCAAAGCAAATCAGCAATCCCCGACAGTGGCAGTCTATATTCGATTATAGAGCTTCAGTCATTATTTAACGAGGTTCAAACCATGGTAAATGAAATGACCGCATATCTCCAGACGCAATATCTCGAATACTGCGATCCTCGTATACCCGAACAGCGTCTTGCCCTTGGCCTTGCTGAAATGATCGAATGGAGATGCTGGTCTGTATTCTGGCTCCGCATGCCAAAGCAGTATCGTGAAGCTGTTGTGTCCCCGGAGATCCGAACAATGTGCGTTCTGAACTTGGAAAATACCTGGTATGAGGCTAACTTGAACAGGGTTATGGATAAATCTGTCAGTCTAGTGGAGGGCATGAATCAAATGCCAGATAACAAAGATGCCAAAAGATTCCAGTGGCACATAAGCGGCCATGCATGTTTCCAAGCCATCATGCATGTCATATCAGAACTGAAAACACCCGAGTTTCAGAAATCGAGCCATAATATTCTTCGCTCTCGAGCATTTTCTGCCTTACAACAGACGTTGGAAACAAGGAAGTTCGAATCCAGTTCGACATGGAAAGTTATCTGGCGGGTTATTGCGAATTGTTTGGCGCAAAATTCGCCAAACTGTTCTACCTTGACACAGACACAGGGCATCATTTCCCAGTCGTTAACCGAGATGTGTACAACGGCGGCTTCTCAGCAATCCCAGGCAAATAACGAGGCGCCGTCTGCACTGGAAGACATAGCTGAATTGATCCCGTTGCCTGACTCGGAAAGCTTGGAAGCTCTGAATATGCAGAATCCCTCCATGGGCTTCGACTGGGTGAGTTTATCATATCTCAATGAAAAAGCTTTCATTGACACAAGTAGACATTTTGGAATTTCGACCTAACGGATCCGAATTCATATTGATGAAATATTAAGCGCATATATAAGCTGACGGGTATCGAGTTATCTACGCCTCTACGGTGACACGAAATGATATAATTCAGCATTTTTTTCAAGTCAATTCTATATATGAACCGCGATAATACATGATGATGATGGACCTTTTTCTGAATTACAGTGAGAGGAGAGCATGTTCTCATGGAGGCAACAGCAGTGCCTTAGCAGGGCATTCTACGACTTTAAATTTTCTGCCAAATTTTGGCTCCACCTTTTATCACTCGAGCAGTTCCGGTGCATAGTCCTCCTAAGATCATTGCCACACCGGAAAAGCACATCAAACCCGTGAAACGATCCCCTTCACGATCCTTGATGGCCCCTTCAATAGGAAGACCGGTCAAGGCACCGAGGGCAATGGCCAAACAAAACCCACCAAGCTTGACACCGATAGAATCCATGCTATCACCAGTAAGTGAAACAACACAAGGCGGCCCCAAACTCACGAATCCGCCACTGACAAAGCCGAAAAGCAAAGCAAAAACAATGACGCCAGCCATGGACGTGTGGAATTCCAGAGGAAGCCAGAAGGCCAAAACCAAGATCCCAGAGAGGGAAGTGACGGTGCACATCATATTGAACTGTCCGATGCGATCACTTATCCAGCCTGGTACAATCCGGCCAATGAGAGATCCAGCATTCGCGATAGCCAAAGTGTATTGTGCGAAATCGGACATTCCATGAAGCGAAGCCATCTCGGGGAGGTAGTTGAGAGGGGCAAAGAGACCCCACATGGTAAAGAAGCATCCCAGAATAAAGAAACCCCATGGCCAGTTCTTGAATCCATCCAGGCCTGCTTTAGAAGTTGACTTATCCCCGGATTCTTCTTTCGTTTTGGGGGGAAATGGTCTCGAACAGAGGATGTTGGCAAGGAGAAGCAGAATACCTTGCATCAATGCCGTCCATCTAACAGCCGACGCAAAACCGACTTCGTTTATCAGACGGGGTAGCATGCATGGATATATAACACCACCTCAATATCGCAGTCAGTATATCAAATATCTAAAACAGAAAGCATCAGACTCACCCAAACTACTCCCAGCAGACACAATTCCCACCGCCAGCCCCCTCTTCGTCGAAAACCACTGCGTCGCCAACGCCATAGCAGGAAGACACAATCCCGCAGCTGCCAGCCCAAACGCCACACCCTGTGTCAGCATAACCTGCCAATACTCCTTACAAAGACTCAACATGCAAACCGAAAACACAGCCAGGGTGCTAAATGGCGGAAGCAGCATCCGACAGCCGTACACATCGATAAGTTTACCAATTGCCGGCCCGAGCATGAATAGCAGAAAGACCTGGATTGTTGTAATCCAGGCTAATGCTGAAGACGACGAGTCTTTGAGCATAACATCTTGGTAGTAAAGCTGGAAGATACCACAACTATTCAAGTCAGCATGCGGAATCCATAATAGGCCGGAAATAACATACGCATTCACATAACCAAACGAGCAAAACTGTAAGAGAAACGACCCAGCAACACACGCCCATACTTTCACCCCTCCATTGGGAGGAGTATATGCGTTAACAGGTAGATTCTTCTCTTCATCGGTGGTATTCTTGTTCGCGACGTGCATGCTAGATGGATGCTTTCGGGAGCAAAAAGAGTTATTCGACACAATAGTAACCGAAACTGATCTATCAAGGTGACATTCAGAATAACTAGTTAATCAGTCTCTATTTATATTCTGAATCGATTCGCGACATTTGTATAGAGCTTCTATGCCCTCGGCCGACCCACAATTCAAAGCTCGGCCGAGGGACCCCTGTTGGGTCCACTATCTCCGATGCACTCATTTGACCACAATCCATCCTTTAAAGAAATGTTTGTGAATTATTCAAAAGACAGCTGTCGTTCATTAAGATATATACAATTATACATGCAGATTCGCTAAGCATACAATCAATCGATCAATAAATCTCCCATATAATCTATAACCCAGCCATCAACTCGCCCATCGAAATCGGCTTGCGAACCGCATTCGAGAAGCCATCATGGTACGTCACCCAGACCTTTCTCCCAGCCTTGGACTCTTCATTTTGCACCGGCTGGCTTTCATTCGAATCACCCTTCGTAGGCGGTGATGGCTGCTGGATGATTCTCCCGAAGAAATCGCGCTTGACGCTCAAATCTTTGACGGTGTCTTTGGTGGGTGTTTTCTTTTGGTCGGCTGTCTTGCTGGATTTGTTGAGATTGGATGAGTTCAGTGCTTCTGCTTGTTTGCGCATTGTTTCCTTGCGGTATTCCTGGTCGAGGACTTGGCGGATGGCGTAGCGGACGGGGGCGGAGCCGCTGCTTGACATTGTGGTTCCGTTTGTTTTGGAGAATGAGACGAGGGAGTCGATGGGTCTGTTTATTTATTAGGGGGGTTTAAGGGAGGGGAGAGGAGAAGGGAAGACTTACGGCTCCATTCTGTACGCCCATCCGCTATGAGCACCGCCTTCGCCTTCGACTCGCACTTTTTCAAACGTCACGCCTAGCCCGGCCATAACCCGCACAGCTAGTTGAATGAGCACACGCTCGCTCTCTTTGCGAACACTAGCTACACTTTTCGAGTCTCCACCACCACGAACAACAACCGGCTTCACATCGGGAGACAGCATCCGCAGGAGATTGGGAATGAGGTCCATAACGACACAGTCTGTCGATCGGAATAATCTAATCAAAGGCGCAGGGAAAGAGGAGTGAAACCCGGTAAGGATAGCCCGATTTTGTTTCTGGGCCTCGAAGGCTGCGAATTCAGCTCGGGGACCGGTGAAAGGGTGTTCTTCCTCGTCTTCCTCGTCCTTCTTTTCTGAGAAGTTTCTCTTGCCCCTTGAAGATGCGAATAGGTGATGGAAGGCTAGGGTGGACTGGCTGAGGTACGGAGTGAGTTCCCAGGATTGTTGTGAGAATACCTTGGATGATAGAGAGTCGTGGAAATGGAGCCAGTCATAGGCTGCATTCGGTTTAGACAGGTATGTGTCATCTTGGTAAGATTGGAGAGGATATGAAGCGAAGCAGTCAGTAGCGCAGCGGTCGTGTTCGTCGCTTGCGTCGACCATCTCGCGCAATCTGTTGATGGCATTGCGTTTCCTAAGATCGGCAACGCCTACTGGGACTTTTGTGCCTGCATCCTGAAATGGGTCTTGGAAGGAATCCTTGCCAACAGGGGGGTCTGGAAATCCCGCACCCTCCGTGAATACTCGATCCACAATATCTTTAACACCTCCGCGGTTTAGACCCTTGAAAAATGCACCACCCTCAGTCGAGCCGTTGAGAACCCTGTCCTCAAGCCAGCTCCGGGTCAGCTTCAGAGAGGAAGCGGGGTTTTCGTTTCTGAGTTTATGGGCCACCCATTCAGCCGCAACGAGTAGACTTCTGATATCGCCTTCTGCTGATCCGCTGCGTTTGTTGCCGCCTTGCTTCCTGCTGGCAAGACCCCAGGATGCTTCACAGAGTCGTCTCACGCTATCGTTATCAGACGGGATCCCTTCTCTAATGAAGATGTTCTTCATGCGTGCCACGACATTTTCCAATGGTGCCTGACGAACATGAATGATCTCAGCCACAGACGAAGCTCTCAGTGGCCGTAGACTGGGGTGATATACGTCGTTGCAAACTAAAATGAGTGGGCGAAGGAATCGAAAGTTATCCGTCTTCTTTTTCTTGCCGGTGTTTGTATTCTTTTCAGACAGGCGGGCCGTATTCTTTTGATCGAGGAGGACCAGGTCGATCAAGGCTTTCATGAAACCTCCTTCGCCGCCCCCGCCAGATCCGCTGACGACGCCGTCTACTTCATCAACGACGACACAAACGGGTCGGCCGGCTTTGCGAACTTTGCTGTCACCGACTTCCACATTCATTCCTTTCACATTCTCCGTGGCAAGAGCATCTCTGATTCTGCCCTTGACGACATCTCTGCTTCGCTCGTCACTGGCGTTGATTTCCAGCGCCTCGTAGCCTGCCTGTTTGGCGCAAACGTGCGCCAAAGTGGTCTTTCCCAGACCTGGCGGGCCGCACAATAACAAGACTTTCCGATGAGGTCGCTCTTCTTCATCTTTATTCGCTTTCTTGGCTTTTGATTTGGCAATGTTGGGGAAGACAATCGGATCCCATCCCTTAAGCCAGCGGAGAACCCATCGGTGGGTGCGTTCGTCACCAACGAGGTCGGTGAATTTCCGAGCTCGGTATTTCTCAGTCCACATTGCATATGTTGCTTTCTTGCTCTTATGACTCATATTATTCGATTCAATGGATGGTTGGACAGCAGGGGGCGGCGGCGGTCTCGAAGCTTTCTCCTGGCTTTCTTGAGCAGCTTCGTCAAGCAGTTTATGGATATCAATTCCGTAGTAGCTCTTCTGAGCCCGTCCAGGGGCGGTTGTAGATCGGCCAGCAACGAGTCTTTCGTAGGGAATGGCGGGTTTGCTAGGTCTCGAAGCGACATTATGCGATTTGCCCGAGCACGTTTTGATTTGAAATACTCCAGCCGGCTTCCTCGATGGACCAGAAGATTCAACAATTGGCTCTCTCGCGACAGGAGGATTGGCCAAAGGCGTCGAGTCAGGAGACTTTTGTGGCGGTCCTGGAATAATCGGGAACTGTGTGGGTTGCACGGTGGGCTGCTCTTGAATCTCGAATTGGCTCATCTGCGCATCGCCAAACGCATCCAATGCGTCTTGGTCTTCATCCTCGTCCTCGTCGTCCAGGAAACCTCCCATGATTTTCTGCCGCTTGGGCTCCGACGATTGCGGCGGTTCGTCATTCTTTCTCTTCTGCGGGTCTGTAGGCGAGGGGGGTCCTGAGGGGAAGCCAGCGGGCGAAGACATGAAGGGCATTTTCACCGTGGGAGGAGAGGAGGGTAGTAGTGGTAATAAACGAGCTGGCGAAGAGGGTAAGATATGTTGAAACTGTTTAGATTTGGTCGGAGTATCTGCCCATTAGTATAAGCCAGTCTGGATCTATAGAACCAACCTACCAGGTCTTATATCGTCGTCACTGCGAAAAACATCGGAGAGATTCCAGGCGCGATGCTGGATAACAACTTTATTGCGAGTTTTCTCGATGCGCTGGTTGTTCAAAGCCTCGAGGTCGTCGGAGAAGGACTCTGAGGGGAAATTTGGGATATCGGAGTGGAGGTGTAAGGCCGGGTCGAAGGAGGGGGGTACTGATGGAGGCGAAGTCGTCATCAAAGGCGTTTAGAGAGTCATTTCTGTCGTGGATATGGTTATTGGAATAGTCAATGGTGTCTGCTGTGGTTATTGCGAGTCTTGAAGTTGAAGTTGAATCGCGAATCTCGGCGCGTGAAGACGCGTAAAACACGCTAGTCCCGATTTGTCATTAATGTACTGCACTGCATCATCAGTTATCTACAGAGTATGCACAGGATTAATCTGATATTCTCTTTGAACAATTAAAATTGCTTGAAGCAGTCTTGATGAAAAGTCAATAATATTGCTGAGCAGAAATGTGCATGCGCAAGTATCACCAGCCCTAACTGACACGATTCTATCCCTTGCCCTGTACCCTATCCACCAAGTTTAGTCCGTTAGGTTGGCACAGTTCTGACATCTATAGGGATGACAGTGGCCAGGTTAAAGCTCTCGCCTATCACAACTTCAATTTCAAAGTCAAGCATCCTACGAAAAAGACCTGCGTTCTTAAGACATGATATCGTACCTTAAGATAAACTATCTGAACTATATGTAGATTGATCTAGCTTCTAGCTTACAGAGAGTGGCATTAATTCTATTAGGTATACTGGATTAAAGGTTTTGTCCTTTCACAGGGCTTCTATTAATATTCAACTATGCATCAATGCTGATTGCTGGGCCATCAGCCATGTGCTGGTTTGCCGTATTGTCGATTACGACAATTGCCTTTGCGGGCACGGCGACCCCGACACGAGAGGTCCTCTGAAGGATAAGAGGTCGAAATCAAATTGCTCGATATTGTGCGTAGTAGGTTGATATGATGAAGAGAACATTGTGTAGGTGTTGAGGAAGATAAGTAGCTGCAGACACTCGTGGAACTCTATATAGATTATAGTCTCAAATATTGGCCTTGGTATGATTGGACATGGCACGAAACTAGACAAGTTCAGGACAAGCAAATGTGTATATCGAAAATGAGTATTTAGCTACTAGACAGATATACACGGAGGTCTTTCATAATACCATTGTCAGACCATCATACAAAGAATCACCATTTCATGCTGCACGGTATCTTGCCAAGCCATGGGGTTTGTGATATCGAATATGTTTGTATGGAAAGTCAAGATCGAATTATCTGCTGGGAAACTGCTCGGCAGCGCAGCAGGGAGGTTTCATGGTATCGAACTGTGCCTTTCGAGGGTACTGTAAAAAGCTAGCTTTAGTTTTGGTCAAGTAGAAATAAAAGAGGGGATAAGATACTAGGAAAGGAACAAAAGAAACTCAAGAGTAGTATGCACAAGAAGAGTGTTTTCATCGAAATTGGCATTTTAGCCAGCACAAGTTAAGAGCTGGGTCTATTCTCGTTCTTCCTCAACACCTCCACCTCACCCGCTGCAAACTGAAAATCATTGCCTTGAACACCAGCTTGCGGGTAGAAGCTCCAATTTCCAATCTTCAGTGTCTGTACTAGTGCTGCTAAATAAATATTCTGGCGAACTGTTCTGAGAAATTTCCAGAGTATCCTGAACGGCTGTCGTGCCCCATTGAGAGTAGATTCAGCCAACCAATGTTGCGTACCATCAAATGAACTAATCAAACACAGCAGCTATTTGAACAAACTCACTAGCATCCTAGCTAGTTCTATGTGCATGAGAAACGATATGGTGTTGCTTGACGACGTTCGAGTTTTGATGGACTGGTCTTTTTTGGCGTTGCTGAGACTGGGCTAGCTGATCTTCTGAGGTTCAAGTTCTTGAGCGAATGAGCCTGTCCTTATGGCTGATGTGTGAGAAAACAGTATGCGATGTCAAGGATTTGGGAATTCCCTGGCATTCGGGCCCAGAAATGACTGAAGCATTCCATTCGTGTGTCAATGTGGGAATTCAAGAACGATTGCTAAAGTAAAGTGAGGGTGTTGCTTATGTTAGCCAGCAAGGGCTGTATAGACAGCAGCAGATAAGTCTGCAAATCAATAGTCATAGGTTCTGCTATGCGCAATGTCAGTAAACAGCCAACATGTCCAATTAGGTAGAATTTACTTCTCTTAGCATCATTCTAGAAGCAATTACTATGTTTTTCGTCCATCTAGGCAGGTCCAATATCTTCACACAGATGCAAGACCGCGAGCTGCAGCGCGACTGAGGGATGTGGTCATCTTGGAAAATCACTATTGCCTGGGCTCGAAGATTTTGACAGTAGCAATACGTAATAGCAGCCAGTGGCTAATCAAAGACTGCGATTGTAAAATGCGAAGTCGAGGCAAATATTATAAAGTGAGGAGATAAAGCGGGAGATTGAGATTGGGGAGGCGACCAGGTCATCAAGAATCTAGAACCATTTTGTTAGTACCTACAATGACGGTAGATACGTATTGGATCGGGTTACCTCTTCCCAAGTCTCGGGCCAGAAAGCTTCAGCAGCCGTGGCGGCATCCTTTCGGGCTTCGGGGCTGGGATTAACATGGCATATATGTCAATGCAAAGTCAATGATTGGGATCCGGGGAGTTTCTTGTTTTATTGCAAGTTGCAATCAATAAACAAGACATTAAGCTCTTGCCTCTGCACTATGCGAGCTGTCAAAGCCCATGCGCTGCATATTCCACAGGTGCGGTTTTCTATCAATGGATTTTGAGGATCTGTACAGAGAGGTAACTATTTAGATCAATGAGAAAAGGACGAAATGAAATAGAGTAAATGAGACGATAGAAACCGGGTTCGATGAAGCTATCGCGAAGTACCTTAGCTACGAAGTAGATGGAGGAGGAGCAGGACGATTAGGGTAGAAGGCGGTGGGGCGGACAGAAACGCTGCACGGACCATTTCGGCCCGGATGTCTTGGCAATATCAACACCATCGGATATCCGATCTGTATACAAGTTTCGCTGGATCGAAAAGCATCAAAACGCACCACAACGTCTACAATGAAGCCAGTCTTTGAAATGCATGAACATAATGAAGTCCATGGATGAAATTCATACGATCATAACGTCTATAAACAACATTACACGAATCGAGCCATTTTAACCCCAATCCAGTCATTAAACACGCAACTTTTGTCGTTCAGAGCTCGTTTTTCGAGTCTACAACTCCTCATCAGAGAAAACCTCTTCACCGCGCTTGCGTCTGGCCATGCGATCCTTCTTCTTTTTCTATTTTGGGATTAGCGTCATCCTGGATCAGATAAAAATGCGGGGAAAGGCAAAAATCGATGAAAACTTACCCTGAGTTCGGAGGCAGTGAGCTTCTTCTTCTGCTCGACAACAGTTTTGTTGCCCATAGCATCAACGTGTTCAGTAGCCTGTTCTTTACCAGCCAGACGAGGTCCAGATCCTTGTCCCTGAACCCAGTTGTGACCGGAGGGAGTCATCTTTCCGTCGACGACAGCCCACACTTCCTCGGTGAGGTTCTCAGTGAACTCACGAGAGTGAGTAATGATAACGACACCACCCTCGAAGCTCTTAATGGCCTTAGACAGAGCACCAAGAGAGTCACGGTCAAGGTAGTTAGTAGGCTCGTCAAGAACGATGACGTGGGGGCGCTGCCACGAGCAAGCGGCAAGGACGACCTTGACACGCTGACCACCGGACAGACCGCGCATACGGGAGTGGGAAACCAACTCAGCGTCGAGACCGAACATGGAGCAGTGCTGTTCAATCTCCTTGCGGACCAGAGGACGGAACTGACCGCTGGCAAGAGCCTCCTTCTGATCGATATCGGCAACCATCTTGGCGTGGGAGACCTGGATCTCGGAACGGGGAATCCAGGCGTTGTCGCTGGTCATCATGGGAGTCCACTTCTCACTCTTCATGCCAATGTTGTCTCCCAAGCTGAACGAACACTCGTACTCGTAGCTGTTCTTGAACTTACGACGAGAGTGGATACCAATGACACGACGGGGAGTACCCTCGATCATGTAGATCTTGTCCATAGCCTTCTCATCCTCATCGGTGACGATCTTGTTGGCACGGTCCATGGTCTCACGGTCCTCACCAGTCTGGAAACGCCACTGGATGTACTCGGAGGGAGTCAAGTCGAGGTGGTGGTCAATGTGAGCGAAAGCGTGCTGCTTAATGTAGGCAATACGGATGTTCTCGTGCTGGTAAACCTCACCGGAGGTGGGGATCAACTCACCGGTCAAGACGTTGACCAGGGTAGATTTACCAGCACCGTTGGGACCAATGACGGCAATACGAGAGCCCAGAGACACCTGGAAGGAGATGTCGGTGATCTGGGGGCGGGGAGTTCCAGGGTACTGGAAGGACATGTTGGTGACACGGACGATGGCCTTGGCCTTGGTCTTGACACCCTCAAGGAAACCGGGCTCGGGGAACTTAAACTCCAACTCGGAAGCACCGAGCTCGTAGTAAGAGCGAGCAGAAGGAACCTTCTGGACGAACTCACTCAGGGTACCACGGTAACGCTTGAGCTTGAAGTTACGCTCGTAGTGAACGACGTGCTGGATAACGTTGTCCAAGAACTTGCTGTCGTGGGAGACCATGATGGAAGTGCAAGGAGAGGTCTTGAGGTAGTTCTCCAACCAGGCAACGTTCTTGACGTCCAAGTGGTTGGTAGGCTCGTCGAGCAAGAGAATGTCGGGCTCCTCGAACACAGCACGGGCAAGAGCCAACTTCATCTTCCAACCACCAGAAAGGGCGGTGATGGGACCCTCGAACTGCTCACGGAGGAAACCGAACTCCTCGAGCTTGGCCTCGACATCGGCCTGCTTGGGCTCGAGACCAACCTCCTGGAGCTTCTGCATGGTCCAGCCGATAACAGTCTTCTCAGTATCGGCAGCGTCCAAATCGTGCTCAACGAACACGGTCTTGACCTCATCCTTCTTGGGGAAACCCTCGAGCTGCTCGTTGTTGATGGCACGCATGAGAGTGGTCTTACCGGTACCGTTGGGACCGAGGAGACCGTAACGCTGACCACGCTTCAAGCGGAGACGGGTTTGGTTAAGCAGAATCTTGGCACCATAGGCCAGAGAGAAGGTGCAGTTGCAAAGGTCCTCACCTTCCTCCTCGTCCGAGGGGATGGCATCAGCCTCAGCAGCGTCAGGAGAAGCCTTCTTGCGGAGAGTCTCAGCAATGGACTTGGCATCAGCCTCACCAACAAGGGCGGTGATGTAGGGGAGAGCGTTCTGGGTCCAGCTGGCAACATCGGCGTCCTTCTCGTCGACGAGCTGACCGGCAATGGCGGAGATGAACTCAATGGTGACCTCGGACTGCTCAGCCTGGGCCTTGTACTTGGGAGCAAGGATATCCTTGAGGATAGCGGAAACAGTAGAGATGTCACCGGCATGGGAGATCTCGGGGATCTTGCCGTTCTTGACATCACCGACACGGCAGATGGTATCCAAGGCCTGCTTGGTCTTCTCACGGGCCTCGGGGTCGGCAAGAGTCTCGTGGTTCTTCTCCAGACGAGGAATCAACTTGGGCAAGAAAGGAGCGACGATCTGAGGGTCCTCGACGAGCTTGCACATGTTGTCGACAATGACAGCGGACTTACGCTTGATGGGGGTCTCACGCTCAACGAGACCACGGTCAAGCAAGGGAACCATGATAGCCAAGGTAGGGCCGGTGACATCGGAAACGAAAGTGGTGGCACCCAAGAGGTGAACGGTCTCGGGGACGTTCTCGGGCTTGGAGATACACTTGATGAGCTCGGGAATGAAACGCTCGATATCCTTGTTGACGATAAGACCGCAGACCTTCTCCATGGTGCCGTAGGCGGCCTTCTTGACCTCGTTCTTGGTGTCCCACATGGCCTCGGAGACGACGGGAATCAGGTCGGGCACACGGAAGGAGAGCTGAGCGGGGGCGGTCTCAACGAGAGTCTCCAGACACTCGAGAGCGGTCATCTTCTCAGCCCACTTCTGGGCATTGGCCAGAGAGTCGAGGATAGGAGGGAGAGCGGCCTTGACAGCGTTGGGGTTGAGACCCTTGACAATGGCAATGGCAGTAGCCTGAGCAACGTTCTTGACAGGGATCATCTTGTCACCAACGGCGGCGAGGACGGGGCCCAGGAGGGCGAGGAGGTGGGGCTCGACACCGGGGGCGACGCTGGAGTGGGAAGCAATGGCGCGGATGGCCTCCAGGGCGCGCTCACGGGCGGTGGCATCCTTCTTGTTGCCGAGCTGCTTCTTGAAAGACTCGACGGCCCTGAAGAAAATTCTGTTAGTGAACTGTATGCTGGATTTGGCGGGGTAAGACGATGCGACATACTTGAGGGGCAGAGTCTGCTCGGGGATGGGACCACCGAAGAGAGAAGCGATGTTGCCAGCGGCAGCGTTCACCTCATCCTGGCTGGTGGAGATGTTGAGGTTCTTGATGAGGTCCTCAAGGACGGCAACCGACTGAGCGGTCTCCTTGGCCGAGACGGCGGGAACGGAGGCAACGTCGGCGGCAGGCATTTTGAAGTTTTAGTCGTAAAATCGAAGAAAATAAAAATGAAAAACAAGAACGTCCAAAAGGCGTTCTATGAGGGTATCTTGATAAAGTGGCGGCCCACGAACTACGTCTCGCAAAGACGCAGGGAACGCTCTAAACTGGCCTGAGCGAAATCTATTTGTCTAAATAAAAGACAAACGGAAAACAAGAGAAAAAAAGAGGACCAGACCTCTCAAAAAAGAAAAAAAGGAAAAAGGATAGAGGATGGAAGAGGAGAGGAGGAGGGGAGAGATTAGGAACGGGGGGAGCGAGGAGGGGATGATATTTATCGCTTTGTGGCCCTCTTTTTTTTTTCGCCGCCCAACCCTCCATGAGGGACAGCGAAAAAATTTTTTTGTTGCTCGGCCCTGGTCCCGCACTAGTGCCGGATGCGGACTAGTGCCGATGACTGTCGAAACAGCCGTCCCCGATAGGGTGCGTGTCGGGATTGGGCCAAATTCATGCACGGTGATTGGCTGGAAGGCAGGGCAGGATTTAAAATGCATCAAATTCTGATTTTTATTTTTCCAATGGTTCTCCGTCGGATGGACCGAAAAGGAGAAGGGTTGATAAAAGTGGAAGTTTTCAGAAGATTCCGGATTCAGCATTGTTATCGACAATGCTTAGTACTGTTACTACGGTATAGATGTGCTATCTACTGTTATCTACTTGTTATCTGCTAGGTACCTAAGGCTTCAACAACATTTCTACCTTAGGCTATCACCCGTGATCATCTATGTAGTACGTAGTAATTCTAAGGCTCTAAGCACGCCCCTTGACTAGCCCTCAAACGGGCTGAGTGCATCAGCGCAGCCTTGACAAGCCGTGAATCCGGGGATAGAGCATAGCATCACCACTTTAGTCCCCGTCCCCGTGTGTGTTGGCTTGCAGATACAATGCTGGGGGAGATTCTATTTCTGTCGCCACCCTCCATCAACAACTTTTTTTTTTTTTTTGGCGCTTCCCTCCCTGTCGGTGGCGCAGCTTACAGTGATTCTCCTTTTTTCTTTTTTTTCTTTCAAAAATTTTCTTCCTCATCGAATACCATATTTTTAAAGTTGGCCATGTTCCATGGATAGATGTTGTTGCGTCTCCGTTCATGTCCGTTGAAATCCAGACCAGGCTTAGCTGATGCTATTATTGCAATAGCAAACATCAGCACAAGGCATACAGCATATATCAGAAATGAAATATGAAAGAAATACATCTTCCGAGTCATGTTTCAAAGAAAAAAGCATGCCTACTTACGGCGTAGATTGATTGATTGTCCTTCTGGGGTAGATCAGCGCTAAACCACCACATCCATCATATTACTCGTCCATCGACTGAAACGATGGCGGACTGAGAGGACAGGCATGAGCATCACCGCCATTTTAGCCATCCTTGACTTGGTCAGTACTCACCGCTCTTCATTTATCTTTTATCATCCTGGATTATCATCTACTCAATGGAGTACTCCCATCCTCTGGCCAGTTCATCATACATAGGGTTGGGTTTGACTGACTTTCGTATTGCATTACCGCCCCCCTATTAAACCCTCTCTGGAACAAAGTACAATATACTATTCGGACTATAACCCTTGAAGCCCCTATTACCCACTCCTTATCCCCCGCGAAAAGAACCGGAGATGGTGGCAAAACTATTGTCTGTACAGTGGTGGGTCTGGAACTTTAACCACACATCATATTTCTACGGACTACAGGTGCAGATGCAGCATGTAGAATATATAGTATTATTTAGAGGTGCCTTGCTTATTGATTGGTTTTAGAATTTGTTGCTATGGTGTGGTGCTGTGTTGTTCTGTAGATATGCCCGAATGCTTCGGCCGCTACACAGAAGTACTGCCGTTATTATTTCGGTGGATTTTAATAATAGCACTTAATATCTAGCCAAAGATAGATGAAAACATACTCAAAACATAAGTGCAAAGTTTTCATATGTTTTTCTTCCATTCGTGGAATCATAAATTGCCACCGGCAATGGTGGGATTACGTCGGTGCTACTCCTCGGTTCTATCCTTGACATTTCTATCGTTCGAAAACAGTCGTCTTTTGGATAAACTGATAAATTTTATTTCCACTTGCTCATTTCGCTTTCAGGTTCCCCGTAATAACTCCGATGGATCCTAGAAGCAGCTGTCCTCTGCCCTAATAATATCAAGCCATCGACGTACTTCAGAAGATCAAGGTGGCAACGGATACAACCCCCCAGTGCTTTTCCGGAGTACATCTATCGTCCGACCAAACTTAAATCGATGTCATCTCATGCAGAGGTCCATATGCAACAGGTGGCGAATAGTTCAGAAGACGTTGCCATCTCCAAGTGAATCGGAACAATAGAACACAGGTTGCTATTTAGACTAAGAATACAATTCAAGAAAGAAAAAAAAACTCGTTGGCCAACTTCCCGCTCATTCAGGGCGCCATATAAACACCAATCAACGATGCCTACTCAACAGGGTATCCATATCACAGCCTCATGATCGCACGCAGTTATCCATCAGTCGCTGTCAGAGCTTGAGCTGGAAGAGCTAGAGCTTGATCCGCGCTTATGGTGCTTGTGGTGCTTGTGATGCTTCTTCTCCTTCTTATGCTTTTTATCATGCTTCTTGTGTCTGTTTGGTTGAAAATCAGCATCAGGACCTTTGCTTCCTTGCCAGAAGAAACTTACAGCTTGCTAGCCATGTTCATTCCTGCAGCACCGGCCAGCGCACCTCCTGCCGTCCCCAAAAATCCTCCACCGAGTTTATGACCGACAAAACCACCACCGGCAGCACCGACTATGGATGAGCCTAAGCCCTTCTCTCCTCCTGGGCCTCCTGGGGCTGGCGGCTGCCCTGCTGGATATTGCCCCCCTGGCTGAGAATTATAATACGAGGCATTCGCGCCCCCTTGGTGTTGTGGCTGTTGTGGAGGATAAGGGGAGTGTCCGCGCTCGTATGGATAATTCACCTGCGAGCTGTATCCATAGGAGGGAGCAGGCCCTTGATCGTAAGATGGGGGAGGGCCGCCGTATGGATGATGCTGCTGGGGAGGGGGCTGACAGAAGTTAGTTTTCCCGCGCCCTCGAGGTCTGCATGAAAGTGTAGCTTGGCTTGGGGCGATAGTGTCTGCAACAAAAGCGAAGAACAGGGATGAAGTCTTGGGCTTACCCCGGGTGGATAATATCCATGTTGCTGCGGCTGTCCGTACTGGCCCTGAGGAGGGTAGTAGCCTTGCTGACTAGAGTATGCCCCGTCGTACTGACCACTGCCTGGCTGCGGCGGGCCGTATTGGTTGTATTGGGGATGACCGTAAGGGCTGGACATGATGGTTTAATAAACCAGAGAAATAGATAGATGCCGATGTCGTATGGAAGGTATTCAACAATCGAAGTTCAGTATCGATTGAGGAAGAGAACAGATGCAGACTAAATATGAATAAAACGATGGCTCGACATCGTTCAGCCGAAGGAAAGAGCCATGGTTTATCTACCTCACCTCAGCGGGGCTGAGTCGGTGGTGATGGTCGGCATTTCAGGGGGGCGGAAATCACGATGGGATGACCAGCCACTAAGAGAGACGACAAAAAGCCTATGTGGGCATTCTGTGCGAGAGAGATGATCTTATTCTGATATGCACAGTAGATCAGTGGTTGTTCTAGGAATTGTGGCTGAGGTTGCTCGGACAGCGTGGGAGATTGCGGTTGAAGGTGGGGAACACGTCGTCCTACACAGCCACGAGAGGATCGATACAGTGCTGCATGATCTCATTATTTTATTACTTGCAGCTGTTCATTCGTCATTGTATGCGTCAGTCATGCTATCTATCAAAGGATATTTTTGTCAGATACATGCAAAAGATTCGCATCGTCAGCAATTTCATTTCTCCTTATCGATAAGCAAGCAGCATTGGTGGGGTGAGTCGAATTCATTCTTGGTCAAGACTATACTGACAACGACATGTCTCCAGGTATAGCTTGAGTTCTTCTTTCCCGGTAAATTTCAGAAATTAGAGAAACGGGGAAACAATTGCGGGTAAGAAGAAAGAAAATCATGCCCCTCCAAGTTCCTCAAGTTCACGCTCCAGCTCCTCCGCCTGCTCCTCCTCTGCCTCCAACTCCTCCTCTTTGACCTCCAGCCGTGCCTCTGTCTCCCGCAGATTTTGCTCTGCCCTTTCTAAGGCCCTCTCTGCTCTTCTACTCTCTGCCTGTGCGGCGCGGCCTTCCCTCCAGGATCTCTCGAGCTCAGCAAGCAGCTCCCGACGCCGCTGGTCTTGCGCAGACATCGGGAGCTGCTGCTGCTCGTCCCCCGGAGGGAGGCGCACGCCCTGGACGGCTAGGTCATTCAACATCTAGAAAGACTTTGTTAGTACCTATAGTGGCGGTAGATACGTATTGGCTCATGTTACCTCTTCCCAGGTTTCGGGCCAGGAGCACTGGGTGGTGGTAGTGGTGGTGACGACGGCAGCGGCTGGCTGGCTCTATATGATTAAGATCATGTCAGTTATCATGAAAGAGAATCAACGAATTTCTGTGTTGAAAATGGAGAAAGGAAGTAACTTGATGTCATACCTTGGGGGTAGGCGCGGTTGATTTTTTCTCGGGCTTGGGTGTTGGGATCCCCATGGCTACATATGCGTTAATCAAGAGTGATATAGTTCTTGGTCGATGATACTTACTGTCGTTGTTTTCTTATAAGAAGACAGGAAAAAGAAGATCAAGCGAAATAGATAGAGAGAATATAATGGGTTCGATGTGTTTTGTTGCTTACAAGAAGAGAAGAGAAGAAAACCCACCTCAGATATTTGGATATGCAGCTTGGGCGTGTTGCCAATCCGGGACTAACTAGGCATTCACTGTACACTGACTCGACAGGCCCAGTGTTACGCCCCAGTAGATCATCACTAGAAGCCATCGCATAGAAGAAACAGAACAGTCAATATTCGCTGCCCACGTCCAACACCGACAGGCTCCAAGAGGCGTTTGTTGTATAAGTCATGTTCCCGATAGGTCCATGCATAATCTTCTGGCAAGTTGGCAAAACAAAAGTACGTTGATATAGGAATTACTCAAAGGCTTCTCGAGCTCCGAGAGACGTATATATTGAATCATATTGTAATATGGTATAGACTGATTCCATGTCTGTTCATGCCCTGTCTCTCCAAACCCCAACGAACTCCCTCCAGAACGAAAAGCAACCACATCAACACCGAATTGAAATTGAAACATTGTCAACTTTCTCTTTCGTTTCTTTCCATCCACGATCAAATTTCCGAAGAATGCTTCCCTCTGGCTTTTCAGAGCCATCTCTTGCTCGCAGGGGAAACCACATGCGAATAAACAATAAGACAATCATTCATCACCTGTTCAAACATGCTCACCGTTGAAATCGCTGCTCGATAGGCGGCATCCATATTTTCTTTTTCTTATATAGAAACAACACAACAAAATGGCAAATATGATGACTTGAAGGTATTAACCTTCGCAATTGCTGCTTCATAGGCAGCATCCATGTCATCTTCTTTTTTAACAAAGTATATTTTCAAATTTTTCTCTAAAATCACGCCTCTCCTCCTTGGTCCTGAGGACCTCATCGACAGCTTTTCGGTTTTCTTCTTCCTATGATGGGAGATGTATACCCTGAATAGCATACATCTCCCAAACCTGATCATAGTTAGTATATTTCTATCTGTAATACTAGGAAAGGTTACTTACCCGCCTCCATGCCTCATTTGCTGGGCGGGCATGAGTACTTTCGTGGATCCCTTTGATGCAATGAGCGCGCCTATATCCATCTCGTCGGGTATTTGAACTCGGAGTTTCTGGAATTGGCCTTTCAACTGCTCACGCGCCTATACACATGGTTAGTATATAAAATAAATAGGTCGTATTATATATGGATGGATTGCCTTTGTGCCTGCTTCGAGCCTTGTCTTTTTTGTTTTCAAAGGCTTCAACACTCTCTCCCATAATATCTTTTCTCTGCTTCAACTCTTGTCTAACGTCATAATCTTCTCAGTCCACTTGATCGAGCTTCTCTCTGATCACCTCCTTTGTCAAAGTTATGCCTTTTGAGGCATACATCTCCACCGCCTAATTATAATTAGTATATTCCAAATATATAGTAGAGTAGACCATTCATCCGACCTCATGCTTCCTCGTGAACAGTCTCCCTTTTTCTTTTTCGGAGAGGGCGGCAGCAGTGGCAGCATTCTCCTGCTTGCTTCTCTTATATTAGCAAAATTGTGTCTATTGACAGATGTATATATAGCAGTTTATACTGTATCACATACCTGGTTGGCAGTCTGGTGGGAGCAGGCGCAGTATTGGGATTCGGGGGGTGGCCGGCGTCATATCCTCATATTCCTGCTTCTCTTATATTAGCCAACTCATATTCAACAATAGATATATACAGCACTTTTCATAATTCATAGAGGCCAATAGTTGGTGGGAGAGGGGGTGGTGAGCTCCTATTTCTCTTGTATTAGTAAACCATATATAGCAGGCATTCGAAATTGGGTAACATACTCTATCTTCATAATCAAAGACTGGCCCGGAGACCTCTGGGCATGCCCATGAAGGGCAGTCGCTCTATTTCTCGCATATTAATAAACCCATTCTTATCGACAAATATATAAATTCAGACTGTACCACATACCTGCGCAGCAGAAGGGAAGTAAAATGCTGTCAAATACAGCATAATTCTCACGCACTGCTAGGTTAGTTTGAAGTATAGAAGATGTTTGAACAATGATACTCACTGCCGATTTGATGAGCGTAATACTCTGCGATGCGAGACCATGTGCAAAGCGTGCCATTTTGCAAAGTCACCATGTATCGTGGAGCCATTCGTCATGCACTCCACCAGTCGAAGGAAAGAAAAAGATCGGGAAAAAGGCAGGAGACTTGAGCAAAAGAGAAGAAATGCCCATTCCACGGATGGATGTTGAAGCATCAGGAAGTCCATGAACATGGTGTCGACGTAGGGCATTCTCTTGAATGGAAGAACAAGAGGCAGAGGCCGAAGGCATATTGAAATTATGATTGGGAGTGTAATGAGGATGAGAAAGGAAGAAGGATTAGATATGGAAAAAATCGCTCTAAATATTCATGAATAGGCAGTCGTTAATTGAGGATTCTAGTACGATGAATTCATTGACTCTGCTTCACTGTATAGATGTAATTCATCTAGTATACAAATGGTAATATGGAAGAGATTAGGCAGAGATGGCTATGTGAATAACTAAATCAGAAATATTCCATCCTCTTCATCATGGTCAGATATCAATTCAATTTTCGCCCTCTGCTGCCTAGAATGGATGTGTCCATCATCTATGGTTGTCAATGCATTGATGGCTGTAGAGTACGAGTGTTGTCGGATGTTGTGTAGCCGAGTAGCCAAATTTGTGTTTAATTTTCATCTAGTAGTGGTAATTTCTTATCCATCCATAATGAACGTATTAAATAGGAATGTTCCATAATTAAGCATAAAATAAGCATCATCAATAAAATATGGAAATTCGATAACTAGATTCATCAATGATGCCATCCGACGCGTCGAATTTTGTTGATCCGAACACGACACACCAAACTTTTTCACTTCAGGCAAAACAATCCAACCACGCATTAATCAACGAAAGAGAGAGCTGAAAAGGAGGAGGAAAGAAGAATAGAAGAATGGACAGAAAAAGAAACACCACATTAGCTGGATTCGACGTCGAGTCAGACAATGAGGACCAAGAGCGAGAGGCAACAGTAACTCTCCCTTGATGGTAATGAAGGCGAAGATCGAATCACCAGTTTCGTCTTGCAGGGACTGAATGAGAATGATGGAACAAATGATATTCAGCCGTATAGATCAAACTCCGAGGTCACGGAGCGAATCGTTGTTCGTGAATCGAGATGAAGAAACCGTGTTTCGCGAGAGGCGAGAAAGCACGGAAAGGCGGCAAGAATTACAATTCAACGAGAGAGCAAATGATATTCAACACGAACACACAGCTCCAGGCCCACTAAGTGTATCCTCGTTATTTGTGGGCCAGAATAAAGGGGAAGAAGCGATGGCCCCTACGAGTATTCAGTATGACAATACTGAGGAACTGAAAACGCCCAAGGAATTGTGGGATGAATGGCACGCCCATGAAATGAGAATCAAGGAGATCCAACGCGCACACGATCTCCAGAAGCTACGGAACAGGCCTCCCCAGGTCGTAGACCAAAACCAAGAGGAGAGAACCGACTCAGCAGCACCAGTGACATTACCAGGCCCCGGGCAGCAAAAGAAACAGCCACAGAAGGGAAATACACTTAACGAAGAAGAACGGGCCAGATACGATGTCTCTGATATCTACCTTGAAGGTGAAGAATCCGAAAATGTCTGTCTACGATAATTGTAATACCATGCGCCAGAAGATCGAAGCCCATCTTGCCCAACCCGATGTCAACCAAACAAGTTTCCTCGGATTACCAGAGCAGCATTTCCTCGCAAGGACAAGAAGACAATTTGTAGGAAATCACTGCGGGAAGTTCTGAGGCAGCGGTGACCTAAGAATGGAAATACAAATACGGTGCTTTATGCGGGCTATGTCTTTTTTGAAAAGTTGAGGATAAGAGCAGGCATACCCAAGACTAAATTTCGAGAGGAGATGGAGGAGGTCTGGCAGGACGGCTTCAATCGGTCTTGTATCTCCCATACCAAGTATATGAAGAGACTTGGAGGAAGGCCAAATGTGGATGAATATGGCCTGCTGTGTTTTAAGGGCGTGCGTCGATCACCTGTGCCTGTGACTCAAGAACAAGGGGGTAAGATCAGATATCCCATCCTCCTGTCAACTACATCTAACTTTTTAGCAGATTCGTCTTGAAATATGTTAGCATTTCGATGGAGTTTAATGAGACGACTACCATCTTTACGATGTTCACTTGACACGCGTCTTCTCCCGCATCGTGCCTTGACGCGACGCATGGCTTCGCTCCCAACACTCCCTCCACGTCAGTTCCCTACGACAGGCTTCGTTGAACTAGACTCCTCGGAGAAGTTAGAAGAAGAGGAGCTTCCATTGTATGCTCCGGAAAATTACTATCCCGTTCATATTGGCCAAGTCTTCGAGTCTCGATACCAGATCGTCTCGAAGCTTGGGTATGGGACGTCTTCTACAGCCTGGCTTTGTCGAGATCTTCAGTAAGTCATCCAATCAACACTTGTTCATAACGGATTCTAAATGCTATAGACACAATGAATATTATACACTCAAGGTATGTGTTCGCGGGCAACAGCCAGATCATGAGATTACCATTTCCGAGCACCTGAGGAATTCCAACAACCATCCTGGTAAAAAGCTAGTTCGTGTTGTCCTGGACACGTTTGATGTTGTCGGCCCTCATGGAAAACACAAGTGCTTGGTTTATCAACCCCTCGGGATGAGCTTCACCGGATTTCAGGGTTTGCTGCCTGAAAACAAGTTCTCCAAGGATCTTATCCAAAGGGGCACTCAGCTTCTCTGTATAGCACTGGCCTTTCTTCATCAAAACCATGTCGTTCATACTGGTACGTTTACATCAATAGGTTCTGTGGAAGATGAGCTGACTTCACAGATGTCTCATCAAATAACATCCTCCAAGGAATCGAAGACAGCTTTGTCCTCTCCCAAATTGAAGAAGAGGAGATGAAGCGCCCAATTGCTCGAAAGGTTCTGGATAATCGCAGCATTTACTACTCCCAACCAACACCTTTCAGCGCAGGCTTGCCTGTTCTCTGTGACCTTGGCGAGGCTAGAATCGGGAATCAAAAGCACAGGGGAGATGTCATGCCTGGGATTTACAGGGCACCGGAAGTAATCTTGGGCATGGAGTGGGATTCTAAGGTCGACGTGTGGTCGATTGGCGTTATGGTGGTTACCCTTTATGAATTCGAAACATCACTCATATCTAACATTATTATTCCAGGTTTGGGATTTAGTGCAGAACGGCCACCTCTTCTTCGCAAAGAAAAACCGCATCCTAGACGACGAGCAGCATCTGGCAGAAATGGTATCCCTCATGGGACCCCCTCCTCTAGAATTTCTCAAACGAAGTGATAAATGTCTCCAATACTGGGATGAGCAAGGTACATTGTTTTCTCTCCCCTTAGTGAACTGCTATATTCTAATTTTCCATTTTAGGTAACTGGAAAGGTTCTATACCCATACCCGAACAATCGCTCGATATGAGAGAAGGGCAGTTTTCTGGTCAGGATAAGGAGCTTTTTCTGGGATTTTTGAGAAGCATTCTTCGTTGGATTCCTGAAGAGCGTTCAACTGCAGAGGAACTTGCGTATGATAGCTTTTTTATGCAGCCGGTGTTGGCTGCTAGGGGTCTTATTTGATCCAAGGTCTATTGGAATACGAGACAGGTCCAGGTTTCACGTATCAATGGCCTGATGCCAGTAGCGGATATCTGCATCTCGACAATCGCGTTCTTCGGTGAAAGAAAGAAACGATCAGTCGGTAATCACCTCCGTGGCAGCAAACCTTGCCAGAGTATATAGGTAGTGTACAATGCATTAATCCTATCCAAATGTGTATATAGCTATTGCTATCTAGCGGTTGGGAACTGTAATATCTGGAGCTTCTGGCTTCCAAGATAAAAGCCATAGCATTTTCAAGCTATGGTGTTTACGGTCTGGCTTTCTCCCCAGGGCGTTATGTCATAGACTCCAATGGGTGTGCAAGGCCAGTTCCAAGCATGGCCCAAATCTGGTTGTGCCAGAACCGTAGTTCGGCACTAGGCCATAGGATTTTTACTCCCTTGGGTGTCGAGTACTGCTCGATTGGAGATATACTGCTGTATCAGCGTAGTGCTAAGTTGTCTCATTTCAGAAGACAAATCAATCAACATCCTCCAAACTACCCGCAGAGCCCTGCTTCTCCTGCGCTTTTGTCATCTTTCCTCTCGCATCAACATTGTCGAAGATACTAGGCTCTACAACGATAGACAACTTCTGGGTCGGTCTGATTGTCCCCCATTGGAAACCGAGCTTCTGGGTCGGGCCATATCGCTCTTCTCGCGGGACTAGACATGATATGCGTCTCCAAAGCCTCTGCATAAACCGATGCGTAATATTGTGCGGTCGCCCATTGGCGAATTCTCGGAACGTTACCCCCTTCTCAGGACCCATAGCCAAGAACTTTGCAGTGAGATTTTGTTCGGTCTGATGCGAAAGCCCAAGTGGGATCCTCTTCTTCGGTTGTTGCCAGGCAATAGTCCCAGCAAGTAAACCCTCCAGAGTCTTGAGTTCCGCTTGTGGGAGCGGTGGAAGAAGACTCCCAAGTGCAGCCCTGTACCATCTTTTTCTAATATTTCGTTGGCGTGATCGAGAAAGCGGCTTCCCCCAGATATCTTCTTTCGGTATCGGTGGCTCGAGGGTCTTAACCGGTGTGCGAACTCCAAGCTGGGCGATCAATCCGTTGCTGTGCTGGGATTTTATAAGATCCACCACGATAGATGGAGGTTTCCAGTTGTCCTCAAGCATAGTCGGTTTTTGGATCAAATCTAGCACAGCCGCCGTGTTTTCCGGCATTTCCGGTGTAAGCATGATCTGCAATAACTCCCATCTTCGCTTCCCTACTCGCCCGTATGACATTCGAAGGATCTTTTCGAGAGGTTTGGAATATCCTTGGTTGGCTCGTTGCAACACGGATAGGTTCTTTGAGGCATCTTTTCGGAGACGATGTTGCCGGTAGAAGTCGGATCGCAACTCGGGGCTGTTCCAGTATCGTCGAAACCTTTCAGTACAGTGTTTTTGCATAAATTGTCTGGCGATCGGGTCCGGAAGATAGGAGCATTCGCGAATCGTGGCACGGTAGAGATGTCGCCAGTGTTCGCGAGGAACAGCCTTCAAGACCGACATCTGAGACATGGGTCAAGCGTAGGTTCACTGTCAAGAATTGAAAGTATTAACCAAAAATTCCCTCGATTCTTGTTTCCATGAGGCTCTGCTCTTCGTGCATGCAGACCAAAAGCAGAGAGTGGTGAGAAAAAGACACCCGAAAGGGAAATAGCTGCTTTAAGTTACGCGAAAAACGACGCTAGGCAGAAAACGCGACCCAGAGCGAAACCCCGCGACTTTCTCACCACGATCTCCCTGTTTGCATGCACGTTCTATCTCATCTGGGCCTGGCTGAGGGAGATAATTTTTTTGTCTGATTTCATCAGTATTTTTAACTCATCCTGGATGGTATACATGCCCACTGATCCATCCCATTCCTCTTCCGCCTTGTTCTGCCTCCCTTTTCGCGATCCCCGTTGCGCTAGCCACGCGCCTACTTTCGCCTCCTCGCGCGCCTTGTCCGAGCAGATCCCAAGATAGGTGCATTTCCCCACATACTTTCCTCTTTTTTCCTTTGAATATCTATGCCTTTAGACGACATGCCATTGTGTCTGTAGGAAAGCTGTACATAGTACTGATATCTAGTCATTCTTTTAGGTATCACATGTGCGCAGCCTCTGGGTTAGAGCCCCGACTGTGAATTCAATTCGGACCGATGGCTTCCAACAACCACAATGTAGCGCGACCAGGCCTGCCCGTGTCGTACTCGCAGAGCAGTATGGGGTCCGGTAATGGGTTACAATACTCGCAATCGCAAATGGGATCCTTCAATGCTTCCCAATCCGTCGCCTCAACTCCCCGAGCAACACCACCACCCAAGGGATCGCAACAGTCAACCATGTCGTTTAACTATCCCAACGGTATGCCGAACATGGCTAGAAACAGTTTTAGTGGGATGGAGGAATCGAATGGTTATGGGCCAATGATGACATATCATGAAGAGTTCAAGCCTCAGATCTACAGGGTATGTCTTTCCTTTTTCGTTGACTTTCCTTCTAAAGTCAATATACTCACCGCTCCTTCCACAACATAGGCCGTCTATTCGAATATCGCGGTTTACGAAATGGAAGTCAATGGGGTCGCCGTCATGAAGCGTCGCTCCGACTCTTGGTTGAATGCCACACAGATTCTTAAGGTTGCCGGGGTAGCGAAAGCCAGAAGAACAAAAACTCTCGAAAAGGAAATTGCGGCCGGTGAACATGAAAAAGTACAAGGAGGGTACGGAAAATATCAGGGGACCTGGGTGAATTACCAAAGAGGCGTCGACCTTTGCCGGGAATATAACGTCGAAGAAATGCTGAGGCCCCTTCTTGAATATGACATGGCCCCCAATGGAACCAACCCTGCGGTGCACGATACGTTGGATACACCTACGAAGGAACAAGCGATGGCCGCACAAAGGAAACGTCTCTACAGCGGTGTGGATAATCGTGGTGTGAGTCAACCACAACAGGGCACTTTCTTCCAGAACATCTCTCGCACTGCCGCGACCGCCGTCAACGCTATCAGTAAAGCTCGTTTCGACTCCCCTGCCGCTCGGGGCACTGACAATAGACGAACGAGTATGATTCGCAGGCCTTCGCAACAGATGAGCAGCCAAGAGTCCACGATGCCCTACAACAGCCAGCAAAGCATGTATAGTGTGACGTCTGATAGTGGCTTCGGGAGCAACTTCCAGAACAGCAATCGATATCCGCCCAATGATGCCTCAGGCCTTGATCATGAGGAGCCCATGGAGCCTCCTCTGAAGCGCATCAGATCTTCCTCCAACCACCCACCGTCGTTTGGAATGCATCGTGAACCTTCGACATTGTCAATGCATGAGCCAACACCAACTGAACCCAATGACTCCTTCTACCAGGACATGGATATTTCAAATTCTATGGCGGATGGCAACCCACGTGGCTCAGAGCCCGTTGCCGCGCCCTCAACACCACACAGGTTTCAGAAGATGAAGCTGATCATGACGCTGTTCCTTGATAAACGGACCAAAGATTTCTCAAACCACCCTGCTCTACTACAGCTAAGCGGCGATGACCTAGAGATTCCACTCGACGAGTATCGGAACAACGCTCTGCACTGGGCAGCTATGCTTGCCCGTATGCCATTAGTGCATGCACTTATTGAGAAGGGTGTCAGTATTTTCCGTCTAAATGGCGCTGGGGAAACGGCATTGCAAAAGTCTGTTGGGACAAGAAACAATCTTGATTACCGAAGCTTCCCGCGTTTACTGCAGGTGCTTGCTCCCACTATTGACATGGTTGACTTTAGCGGACGTACAATCCTCCACCATATTGCAGTGATGGCAGCAACCGGGGGCGGAGGTCATGTGTCAGCCAAGCACTACATGGAAGCATTGCTTGAGTTCATAGTCCGTCATGGGGGGACTTCAGTCGGCCAGCAGATCTCCAATGGTGCCATCGATAAAGGGCAGAATGGTCTACAACCAGGCCAAGTCATAACACTGGGTCGATTTATCTCGGAAATAGTCAATCTCCGTGATGACCAGGGAGATACTGCACTCAATCTGGCAGGCCGTGCACGTTCTGTCCTCGTGCCTCAACTTCTGGAAGTGGGTGCGGATCCTCACATACCCAATCACACTGGTCTCCGGCCTGCAGACTACGGTGTCGGCGTTGATATGATAGACGGCAATCCGCAATCCCAGCAGTCTGGGAATAGGAATGATTCCTTCACAGATCAACTTGCCAAGGCAAAGAAAGAAATTCTTGACAGTAAGAACCTAACCGTGTTCGCAAAACGAGGATTTCCCAAGATACTAACGATGGCTTAGCAACATTATCCCAAATCAACACAATGGTGCAGGAAACATTAAGCAGTATTGACAAGGAGCTATCTTCGAATTTGACAAAGAAGCAAGAGAAGTTTGACCACTGGCATTCAAAAATCCGGGAAACTGCGAAGGCGCGGCAAATTGAGCAAAAACAGCTTGATGAATTAAGGCGCAGATCATCAGACCGTGTGGAGCTCGAAAGACGGATAAAAAATCTGGAAAGATCGTCCCAAGATCTTGTTGCAAACCTGAAGAATGCTCACAGTCAATCGCTCGGTCCATCAAAAATTGTCACGGTTGGAGATGCCGACAAAGACTCTGGGGTTGAAGTTGCCGAATTCGAGTCCATATTCCCTGAAGACTTTGACCCTGCCTCTGGATTTTCCGAGCAACAGGCCGCCTATCTTGCATCGTTACCATCCGTTGGGACATTGCAACAACGCATAAAATGTTACCAAGATTTCAACGGGGAATTATTTTCTGAGGTGGGCCGGCTCAGGTCCAAGAATGTGGTACTTGGGGAAAACTACCGACGAATGGTAATAGCGTGTACAAATTGGACAGCTGAGCAAGTTGATGAGGCTGCCGAGGGATTAACACAGTGTGTCAAGGAAATCAACGATAACCCAGTACCCGAAGACGAGGCTATTGAGATTTTGATGAGAGACCGTGGCCAGGATTGGTAGAGGGCTCTTCACGACTAGTTCTTTTCGAAGTTTACGATATTTCGCGTCAATACTTTTGTTTATCTGACTGTCCTTGGATTCAGCTACGCAAGGAGGTATTGTTCATATATGGGATTTTGTTTTACAAGCATTCGTGGAGTTATCTTCATTGTGCCTTTTGTGGCGTTTTTCAGCATTCAGTCTGTGTTTACAGATACCCTGAGGGCAGATATAATGAGTTTAGATCATGTTATATTATTTCATTCATGGCTGCATCAAGTTTGATGCCAAGCTGATCATGCTTCTGTTCTTTTTGGCAAAATTCCATCAATCATGATTCCATGTCTTCGACTGCAACAAACTGCATCGTTTAAATTTTCAGATTCTGGATTCTTGGCTGCCATCCACACTTTGTCTTGGTGTCTTGTCTTCGTGTCTTGTCTTCGTGTCTTGTCTTCGTGTCTTGTCTTCGTGTCTTGTCTTGGGATATCAGCCTAAATAGCCCAAATTATCCGCCATGTGTATACATCCAGACTAATCTACAGGATGGGATAGGCGAGCTGAGCTTACCCCGCCTGTCATCATATGCAATCCTCAGATCATGGACAATGGCGTGCATCTACCAGTAGTCTAGACAGGATAAAAGGCCCAGTGGTCCTAGTCGTCTTGTCAAATTCTCATCAGGCTACAGTGGACCAATATATTTACACACAGCAACCAAACTTATTCATAAAATAATTACAAAGATGACTACGGGAATTCTACGAGTTGAAGGTAGCAAAGTTGTGGACAACAATGGCCGGGAAGTCGTTCTTCGAGGGGTGGCCATTGGGGGATATCTAAAGTATTTCCCTCCTTCCATGATTTGTGTCCCGACAAACACTTTCCGATCATGATTTCAAATTAACGACTCCCTCTCAGTATGGAAAACTTCATCACCGGATATCCAGGCCACGAGTCGCAGCGCAGCATCACACGCTGCAATGCACAAAGCCCTGGGGCCCGAGAAATACGATTTCTTCTTCAACAAGTGGCTGGAGTTTTTCTTTACAGAGGCGGATGCTAGGTTTGTTGCGGGACTTGGGCTGAACTGTATTCGGATTCCATTTAACTATCGCCATCTGGAGGATGATATGAATCCGCGCGTGCTGAAGGAGTCTGGGTTTAGGCATCTGGATCGGGTGATTGGTTTGGTGAGTGGAGTGCTCTCTGGATTTTTGAGGTAAAGGTTTCGTTACTAAATACCAGGCAGTGCGCAAAAGAAAGGATATACACAATCCTGGACATGCACGCCGTCCCCGGTGGCCAAAACGGAGACTGGCATTCGGACAATCCCACAAACTACGCTGCTTTCTGGGACTACAAAGACCACCAAGACAGGACCGTGTGGCTATGGGAGCAGATTGCGGCCCGATATAGGAACAACTCCTGGGTTGCAGGATACAATCCTCTCAACGAGCCCTGCGATCCAGAACATATACGACTGCCAGCCTTTTATGAGCGCATTGAGAAGGCTATTCGGGTGGTTGATCCAAATCATATTCTGTGGTTGGATGGAAATACGTTTGCGATGGAGTGGAGGGAGTTTGATAAAGTACTTCCCAATTGCGTTTACGCTATTCATGACTATTCTGTGGGTTTCTTCTCTCTGTCTGTCGTGGTTTGATGGCTTGATGGCTGATTGGTGTTACTCAGTCGATGGGATTCCCTACAGGTGAACGATATCAAGGCACTCCAGAGCAAAAGCAGCTCCTCGAGAGTCAGTTCCTCCGCAAGGCACAGTTTATGACCCAGCATGGCACACCAATCTGGAACGGTGAATTTGGTCCAGTCTATGCAGATCCACGAATAGATGCAGAAGCTGGGGCCATCAACCAAGAGAGATACAGTTTGCTTGGTGAGCAACTACGCATATACGACAAATACAACATCCACTGGTCCATCTGGTTATACAAAGACATTGGCCTCCAGGGAATGATTCACACCAGCCCAGATAGCAAGTGGAATACCACAATTCAGTCTTTCCTAGAGAAGAAGAATCAACTCTGGCTTGATTCTTGGGGAAGACGACCCTCTTCCGAGCCCGAGGCAGCACTAGCACCGCTCGTTGAATGGATCGATAAAGTCAGCCCAACAGCAAGAAATACATATCCCACATCCTGGGATACGAAGCGACATTTACTCCGTGCGGTGTTCCAGACCTTTTTGGCGGCTTCGTTTGCGGATGAGTTTGCAGGGCTGTTTCGGGGGATGGGTGAGGACGAGCTAGAGGCTTTGGCGTATAGTTTTCATTTCGATGAGTGTGTTCAAAGAGGGGGGCTCAATGAGATTCTGAAGTGTCATTCTGGTGTTCCTGGGTCTTGATCTTACTGTTTCTTCATATGGCCGATATATAGCCCGTGGATAGCTGCCCAAAGAAGACTTATATAGTAACACACGAACAACGGACCTATTAGATCACCTCTTAATGCAGATGAACATATTAAAACACCCGGGGAAAAGACAAGAATGGGGAAAACAACGAGAATAAAATGGCTGAACGAGATGCAGAAAAAATTAGCAAAAAAGAATCTCTCCCTCGGGGAATCGAACCCCGGTCTCCCGCGCTTATCAGCTTAATGACAAGCGGAAATCATGACCACTAGACCAAGGAAGATTCCAACTGAGTTATCTCAGTTGCTTGGCTGAAAGTTTTGTCGTTATTGAGAAATATGACCCTTTTCAAGACAACAGCAATTAAATCGCATACTAATCACAGATACCAAGTACATAGTGGATGTATGTTGACCGCTGAATAATTAATTTTTGTAAATACTATTTATACCACCATGAGGGCTTCATTGTGCTCCAATGAATTGATTTGATTATCAATTTTGCGTTGTTCTACCATATGATTCTAGAATACTGTGCGTATAACCTCGAATGTGCGTATCTTTGCGATCTGCAGTGCAGATTACAAAGCAGTTACTAGACACCCCGCTAATGCCACATCCCGTGACCCCACCATCCCCGCCGAAATTTCTGGCTTATCGATAAAAAAAAGCGACGAAAAAAAACTCCTGTTGGCGGGGTCGATCAACATTAATTGCTTCTCATCTCCAACGGCCTAGTTCTTTGCTGCTATTGTTGCTGTCGTATCTTATCTGACAGCTCTCAAGTGCAGTTAGACGCATGCAGCATGTCCCTGTGAGCACATCGACTGCCTTGATCACCCTGTCTGAAGTCGACAATTTGAAGATCGAGTCATATCAGATACCTACAAAAGAGCACGACATTATACCCCATTGGCTGCTCTGATAGAGATATCATATCTATTAAATATCCCCAGATCATTTATCTTTTTCTGATCGACTGAATAAAAGATATCATCTTCCAAAATGGCCGAATCTACCGATTCCTACCCCACATCGTTGAACACTTTGTTCGACGTTGCATCGCCGCTGAAGGGACAGTTCAACCCCGTGCGCTTGGAGGATGCACAGATCTTTCCAATCCTGCAGTTGCCCCTGGCAAAGGCAATCTTTGGACATGACTCATCGGATCAAGATACCATCAACCGTGTTTCTAGTGGAGAAACATCCTACACCAGCTTTGTTGCTGAAAAGACGAGAGCAATCTCGCAGACTTCGATAGATGGCCTTACACCTGAGCAACAACGTTCTCAACTACTTCACATCGGTCAGGCTGCTCTGTTCGGTTTTCTGCAGTCCAATGTCACTGGTCCTCCGTTGAACTTTAGCCCGGCTGAGGTCATCTTCCCATCTGCTATCCAGTCTGATGCCGCCACTCTCAAAGCTGTCCGCGCCCACGCCATTCGCGAGCTCTCTGTGGATGGTGAGGCCGCTTACAAGTTGACACCTAATGTGGAGCTTTTCTCTGTGGCAAAGGCCGTCCTGGTCGACGCAAATGTCTTGCAGGAAAACGGTCCCTTGATGGCTCGGACACTTAGAATGCGTGTTAATTTCCTCCACCAGAAGATGCTTTCGGAAGTCACCGGCACATTGCAAAATGAAATCTATAATGGTGTTGAGGAGCTGGCGAAGGCTTTACTGGGTGAAAACTCGGTCTCTTCTCCGCAAGAAAAAGGAATATTCCTCCTGGAACGAGCAACTATCAATACTCACCATGGATTCGACATCAAAGCCAGAGCAGACATTGAACAGGCTGCAGCACTGAGGAAATTCGAGTTTGCTTTGGTTGGAAAGCTGGGAAAGAGAACCAAGTTCCAAGAGCGCGACATCAGTCAACTCGTTGTTTTAGCCAAGAGTTCTGACGATATCTCTTCCCCCGAGAAGGACACTACTCAACCGTCAGGGCCCAAGAACCTGGATCTCAATGATGATACCCTTCTGGAGTCTATCTCTTTTACCAAGGATACGGAACAGGCACCCAAAGATAAGCCCGTGACCGTCCAAGACGAGTCCTCTCTATCACCTACCTTGGCATCCCTAGACGCCGGAAACCAGCCCATCCTTGACCCTATTGACTCCGCCATCCTTTTGGCTATGGCATCGGCCATCACCAACACCTCACCCGATAACGGATTGACCCGAGAAGAAACCCAACCCTACGCAAACCGTGTCCTTGAGGGTGGTAGCTCCAACTGGCAGATCTACACCCAAGCCTTGCTTGTCCGAAGTAGAGTCGAAGGCTATAGAGCGCGTACAGTTGAGAGAGCAGTTTTGCAGTTGCAAGCCCTCGTTGACCAGATCATCGCGGACACTGCCACCTCTGACACAGACGCCACTACGGCTGTCGAAAAACCGACAACCTTCCTCCCCAGACCCGAGGAGTCAGAATCCGCATCCGCTGCTGAACGACTTGAGTATATCTGGCCCTTGAGCTTCTCGACCAGATGGGACCTCGAGTCAGAGCTGGCAGAACGATGGGTGAACATCGGAGGTTTGCGAACCGCTCTTGACATTTACGAGCGCCTACAGATGTGGGCTGAAGCAGCTCTCTGTTACGCCGCCACTGAAAAAGAAGAGAAGGCCAAAAATATCGTTCGTGGACAGCTCTACGAACCCACCAACAGGGTTGTACAGGATGAGGACAAGGAGAAATTCGAAGGTCCCGAACTTTCTCCCCTTCCTGCTGATGCTCCACGATTGTTCTGTATTCTGGGTGACATCGATACGGATCCAACTATGTACGAGCGTGCTTGGGATGTCTCCAACAAGCGTTATGCCCGTGCCCAACGCTCTTTGGCTCGTCACTATCTCACCTTGAAGCCCCCCGCTCTGGAGAAGGCAGAGGATGCCTACCGCAAAAGTCTTCACATCAACCCGCTCAACCATGGTGCCTGGTTCGCTCTTGGTTGTGTCCAGCTCGAGTTGCAGCAATGGGATAACGCCGTCGCTTCTTTTCAACGGACTGTTCAGATTGAAGACACCGATGCCGAAGCATGGAGTAACCTTGCCGCAGCTATGCTCCGAAACCCCAGACCAGCGACAGAAGAAGATGATGATGAGGAGACAGAAACGACTAATACTACTCAAGAAAAGCTCGACGACGAAGAAGACGAACAACCGGCTCCGAAGAAGCAAAAAGACCCATTTAAGCGTAAGCGGGGGGCCCTTGCAGCCCTCCACCGCGCCGCACACCTCAAACACGTTGACGCTCGCATTTGGGATAACGTCTTGACAGTAGCAGCTTCAATTCCGCCTCCATTCACACCATTTCAAGATGTCGTTCACGCCCAGAAACGACTCATCGAAATTCTTGGCCCGAAGAAGGGTGAAGAAAGTGTTGATCTTCCCATTCTGTCCATTCTGGTCGACTTTCTCATCAACAATTACGAGTATGAGAAGCTTCTGATCGATATCAACGAAGACCCATCGCTGCCTGCCAACCGTGTCATCCGCAGTGGTACAGTCCCCGGTCAGATCCTTTCACTCGTTGACGACCATGTTGTGCCATTGATCACCCACTCCGCCCGGCTCTGGCTCGTCGTCGCCCGCGTGGAGCAGTGGCGTGAGCGGCCATCCAAGGCATTCGAAGCCAATGAGAAGGCCTGGCGTGCCACCATCGCCTCATCAACACAGGGTGCGTTCCAGATGGGCGATGAGAAGAAGTGGTCGGAAGTTGTCCGGGCGACAGAGAAGCTGGTTTGTGATGGCTACGCCAAGTTTGGCCCGATGGATAAGGAGGGCCAAGAAGGCGTTGCCGATGGAGAGGCCGAGCTCGTTGCCAAGGACTGGCGATTCAAGGCCCGTAGTGCTGTTAGGGGAATCCTGGGTAAGGGCAAAGACTTCTGGGAGGACAGCGAGGGCTGGACTCGTTTGAAGGGGTTGCAGAGTGAGATGGGAAGTGGTTAGATGGGATATAGATGGAATGTTTGTTAATGAGAAATGTTATCACAATCAGCGTTTCTTGTCTTGATATTGGTTTAAGACTTGCATAAAATTTGATTTCCTGTTGATTTCTCATGCTTTGCAGAAGACTGGCTGTATTCCTGCTATAATAGGACAGAAGCAGCACCGCCATATCTTATAATCGCAGTCTACCGATTCTCTACCTTTCTCTTCAACATCCCACAAAAACTCTCAAACAGAACAGAATCAGTCCCCTTGAGCCATCTAACCAGAACCCGCACCCCCTTTTCCTCAATCCTATCCTGCCTCAACTGCACCTTGAATCCCAACGCGGCTTTGGAGTCGTCAATCTCGGCCTTGTGACCTGCCCCGGCTAACTGCATTTTCCGGCGCGCTTGACGGGACCAGACGTTTTCCATCGCGAATCCTACGCCCGTGCCGAGATTTTTACGCCAGTTCCACTGGATAGAAAGGGTACTGAGCTCGGCGTCGACTTTGTTGCTTATATCGTCGATTGATGCAGTTGGTATGTCAAAGGTGAATTCTGAGGGGAAGGGTAGGAGATGTTTGGGGAAGCCGGTAATGCCTCTAGCTATGTTCTGTTGGCTGGTAAGTATCGATGGTATTACCACAGCGTGGAATAAACTTGAACTAAAGGAAGGGGACATACCATTGCCGGGCGCAGGTCAGTCCATGACCATGCTACCGCCCATCGTCGTGTTTTGTTGCCCTGGACGAACTCTGTCACGGCATAATTGTGATTTTTGTGCTCAATCAATTTCTCTACGATGACGGAGACACTGCTCAGTTTCCCGAGCATGGAGGTATACCACACGACTTGTTCGCGAAGACGAAGACTCTCCTCGATCATGCGCGTTACAAAATCTATTTCGCCACCAGCGGTAACCATCTCAACCTCTGCACCTGTGCATGCCTGTGCACTCTTCTCAGTGACTGATTTCTTGTAATAGTTCAGATGCAACTTACCGAGAATGGTGGTCTCTCCTTTTCCGTTGCTGAAGCAATCATTTCGTCACGAGATTCATAGAACGGAGGGTTACACATGGTGAAATCCAGGCTAGATTATAATCACGTTGATTTGAGCTTGAAAGTTCGACTAGATCACAGGGTTCTGCATACCTCTCAGCTCCTAGTTTTGACTGCAATGGAATGAGGTCATCTTTGGGGTCAGTCTTAATTATCTGGATTCGAGATTCAAGTTCATTCGCCGACACGGTCTTTTTGGAGGATTGGAAGTTTCCTTCATCGATATCTACTCACGTCATGAGTTCTTCTGATTTGAAACATGGAATAGTCAAGCTTTTGACTTACCGGTTGCCACGAAATTCCAATGCGGCCTCAAGGCGCTTCCCAGAAGCGGGTATATACTGCAACAGCCTGTTCCTCTGCAATAGTTAGAAAACTGTTGTTCAACAAGGACTAAAGAGTTAATGACTGCGTACATATCAAGCCCGAGAACCTCTCTATCGGGGTCAAAGTCATCCCGATACTCGTCTCCCGTGGTGTCTATAAGGTCTTGAAGCCATAGGATATAGTTTAATCTACTGGTAGTCAGACGGAGGATTTTGGTGGTTCAAATGCTCGTTTTACCTGTTGGGTACCTAAGAGCAATAATTAGACCAGCATGAGATTTTTTATAGTTTATACATACTGGTGGACATAGTCTATTTTCAGGAATGTCAACCTTCAAGTTGAAATCTCGCTGCAGCAGACTCTTCGTCAATTGTCTAAAAGCCAATCAGCCTTAGCCAACATGCTGTGGTTCTTCGCCTACCGGACGGCATTTGGATCGGTAAAATCCAGCTGACCATTCGGCTTCACGCTGTGGATCGTTCAGCTTCTAGACCAAAAGCCACTAAAATATTACCACAATCATAGACATACTATTTGGCGAAATCAGGCGACTGCAAAGCCAGCGTCGTAAAGTCGACGTCATTTTTGTAGATATTTCGAGTTGCCTTCATGATGCTAGTGCTGGAGGGTGTGTATCGTTAGCCTATGAAGAACCCTGCAGCAAAGCGACAATTTGGAATATCAACGAAGATGGCATACAGGTAAAGTCACCTGAGTCATGACGATAGAATCCTCACGTATTGCAAGAACGGGTGCTTTTCTTACCGCTGGGTGTTGGTGGGGTAGATCCAAAGTCTTTTTGGGTTCCAAAGGAACGAAGAAAAAGGGACCACGGGAAAAAAGGAACCGGATCACCTTCTTGTGGACATAAGCTGGCGATCAAAGGAATCACCAGGCTGCAATTAAGCCATCGAAAAGGCGAGCTGAAGTGTGGAGATATACCAAGACAATCGGTCGCTGACCGCTGAAATTGGCTGCGACAGAAGCTGCGCTTAACTGGCCTAAGGCGATAAGGCCAAGCAGATCCCTTATGTCATGGCGGGGAAGACGCGTTTCATCCCACGTACATAATCCCCTCCATCCCTCCGTCTCTGGTTCTCCATTTTCCTGCATTGCAGTTTAACGATCAAAAAGTCTGAGATCGGTCTTTTGGTCGATTGGCTTTTTTTCCCCCTGCAGATTATCTCGTTTTCAATTCCCTGTGAATCATTGACTCGTTCGCGGGTGTGTCGCCATGGACAAATTAAAACAGAGGCTGGAACGAGATCTCCACTTTGTGGAGGGTGCCTTCAAAGGTCAAGATCAGTTCTAAAAAAATTCTTGGAGTGTTGAGCTGAGCTGAACTAACACCACATAATTTTGGGTAGACTCGGGTTTACACGATGCCACAGCCAAGGCATACCATCTCAAGCACCAGATGGGAAAGTTCTTCAACCTGGTAAACCCTAACCATCGTCATGACGAGGAACACGAGCAAGCGACAGACAGGAAGAGAAGTGCAATTGCGGAGTCCCACCGATATGAGTCGTTTGCCCCGGTTCACGAGAACAACAAGGTCAAATGGTATGTCGATGCGCTGGACTACCTCTGGGCAGTTTCCATCGCCCTTGAGAACGCCAAAGAGGTCATCTACATTGAAGACTGGTGGCTTTCCCCCGAGTTGTTCCTTCGACGACCCCCGTTTGTGAACCAGGAATGGCGACTTGATCAAATACTCAAACGCCGTGCGGAAGCCGGTGTGAAGATCTATGTGATTGTGTACAAGGAGGTGAGCTGGATGAATAGATGATGGTTCCGGGATATGGAAATGCTCATGCCAATTCATAATAGGTGAACCAAGCCCTCACTTGCAACTCGGCCCACACCAAACATGCGTTGGAAAGTCTGTGTCCCGAAGGAAGCCCTGGTTACAACAATATCCGAGTCCTTCGACACCCGGATCACAACGTTTTCGAGAATGGTGCTGATATGACATTGTACTGGGTGTGTTTGAACCCGTAGCGAAGCATTTGACATCCGAGAAAGGCTGCTGACCTAAGGCAACAGGCACACCACGAGAAGTTTATTGTCATTGATTACGAGTTGGCCTTTATTGGTGGTATTGACCTGTGTTTCGGAAGATGGGATGCTAACCAGCACCCGCTGGCTGATGTCCATCCCTTGAATATGGAGAATGAAGTCTTCCCAGGCCAAGAGTTCAACAATAACCGTATCATGGATTTCCAGAGCGTGGAGGCGTGGCAGGATAATGAATTGAGCAAGGCCGAATATGGCCGAATGCCATGGCACGATGTTGCCATGGGCTTGATCGGAGATTGCGTTTACGATATCGCCGAACATTTCGTCCTACGCTGGAACTTTATCAAACGTGATAAGTATAAGCGAGACGAGAGCGTCGATTGGCTCTTACTCGAAGGGCGCACCGGTGACGATGAAGATCTTGTCGCTGTTCAACGTCCAAAATTCCCCGTTGGTGACTATGTTCAGCATCCCTTTACCCCATTGAGCTCCAAACCCCACGGCAATCAAGGAAGCGTGCGGGCACAGATCGTGCGCAGCAGCGCCGACTGGAGTAGTGGGATTTTGCCTGAGCACAGCATTCAAAACGCCTATTATGAGATCATCAGCAATGCTCAGCACTACGTTTACATTGAAAATCAGTTCTTCAGTAAGCTTTCAAGTGGGAAGTTGGAAGCGGGGAAATATATGCTAACATTACCTAGTCACCTCTACTGGCGATAAGCAAGCACCTATTCATAATCTGATTGGGCGTGCTATCGTCGACGCCTGTGTCCGGGCCGGTAAGGAAGGAAGAAAGTTCAGAATTATCATTTTGATCCCAGCAATTCCCGGTTTTGCTGGAGACCTCCGGCAGAACGAAGCTGCTGGCACCCGTGCGATCATGGACTACCAATACAAGTCTATCTGCCGTGGCGAGCACTCCATCTTTGGGCAGATTTCTGCGCAAGGAGTTGACCCAAGGGGTGAGTCAAGAGTTTCCCTTGCAGAAGATACGAGCTGACACAACCAGAACACATTTTCTTGTTTAACCTGCGTGCATATGACCGTATAAACAAGACCCCCGCTTTGGTGGAGCTTGAGAAGGAGGCTGGGGTGAGCTACAATGACATCCAACGTGGTCTGGCCGAATCCATCATGAGTGATAGTGTCCACCCCGCCATCGGAAAGGCAGGTGACAAGAATGAGAAGAGCTACGATACCGGTAATGCGGAGAAGGAAGAACGCATTGATCGACTACGCAGATTTGAGGAAAAGCGCCGCCACCATGATACAGGAGAGGAAGTCAGCAAGGATACTGTTGCTCACACGACCATGCTCCACGGGGGCAAGATGTCAGACGAGCCCTGGCAGGGAGACCCCGAGGATGAGAAAGAAAACTTTGTCCAAGAAGAGCTCTACATTCACGGCAAGGTGCTCATTGCCGATGACAGAATTGCTATCTGTGGTAGTGCCAACATCAATGATCGGGTAAGACACGACACTATTTACCTAGCCAATAAGGATACATGCTGATTGTACTAGTCGCAACTTGGATTCCACGACAGTGAACTTGCTATCGTCATGGAAGACCAAGATTTCATCCACACAACGATGGATGGCAAGCCGTACAAGGCTGGACGCCACGCCGCCACACTTCGACGACACCTGTGGAGAGAACATCTTGGTTTGTTGCCCTCGCAAGACTATGATGCCTCGAAACACCCCAACGCCCAGCCCCCGAATGTCTGCATGAACGCCAACGAAGAGGGTCCCGAAGACGACTTTGTCGTGGATCCCCTCAGTGAGTCACTTTGGAATATGTGGACTGAGCGCGCCACCGTCAACACGGAAGTATACAGAATGCTCTTCCGCGCAGACCCGGATGACAAGATCCTAAACTTCGACGACTACGACACCTTTACCCCTCGCGGTGGATCGAAGCAGGGACATCTATTCGACCCTTACCGGCCCGTCAAGGAAGTGAGAGAACACCTCGACAAAATCAAGGGTCACCTCGTCTGGATGCCTTTGGAGTTCCTGAAGGATGCCGAGATGGCGGAGCCTGGTCTATCTGTGAACCAGATCACCGAGGTAAGCTAGACTTCTGTCTGAAATCTGACATGACGTGATATGAGACATACTAACTGATATTCTCCAGAGTATCTACACATGAGCAACGAACTTTTTTTTTTTCGGAAATATACCAGCGTTTAGTGAATACCTTGGAAATATTTTGAAATTGGAAAGTAAAATCTGTTCTTGTACAGTACAATTTGAAATAACCCATGTGCTGCGCATATGCTCTACCCCGTATCTATATTTACAATTATATGCACATTATTTACATATCAATTGAACTCAAATCGATGCCCTCAGCATTCCCAACAAGATGGGACCAATAGTAGGGCTGACACATGTCTCGGAAAACCAAGCCCATCAATTTGGGTGTCTTTTATTTATGTGTTGGAATGTAATGGATGGGAACTTTCACCGGTACATTTAAGACTCAGTCAAGAATTTTTAGCCCATACACGTCGTATAACTCGGAATGGACAATGAACACAAATATCAAGTGGGAAATTATAATTAGTGCATTTGCTGCAAACCTGCCTACAGGAAGGCAGGCAGTCTATGTAAAAGGTAATTTATCTATCCAGTGCCCCAAGCAGAACACCCAACAGAAAGCCAAAAAAAAAAACAAGTATCGAAAAAGGAGGCCATAGAAAGGCCAGAAAATCGAAACCAACGAATCAAACAATAAAAGCGAACAGCAACCAGCGCAGAGCAGAAAAGACTTTTGTCGCTAAGTAACTCTCGACCAGTGAGTGATCCCGAACTTGATGCAGTTGCTGGGGGAAAGGAAAACAGAAAAGGAAAGAAACAAACTAAGAAACAAGGCGAGCAATAAGCATAGCAAAATTCGGCCGTGTTTCTGCTTCATTAAAAAGAAAAAGGAAAGAAAAATGGTATCGCGAATTGGGAATCATCAGAGAAGAATGCGAAACACTTTTTTCCTCCTTCACCCCTTTTTTTTCGGTTGTCCACGAGCAAAGAACAATTCCATGGGCTTCTTCTGTGTGATAGGTGTAGCCTGCCATGTGACAGATCAGTCTGCTATACGACCTAAACCGATCGGATATAACATCCTGTTCACTGTCATTCGTTTAAGGTCGTTCATAGGCTGGGAAGCCAAATGTGAAGTGTCCAAAGAGTTTCCCAGGGGTGGAGATGGATGGAGAAGGTGACCAGAAGCAGACTGCAAGTGCCAAATGCAGGGGTCCCTGCAAGGCTGCAACGAGGCCGTTTAGAACCAGAAATGCCGTGTGGATCCAAAATGGGACTGGGAAATTCGAGAGATCAGCGTGACAGTTCCACAAAAAGGGTAGGCCATGTACATACTGAGGAAGGTGTACGATGCTACCGTTTCTATGCTTTAGCGGTGTGGCATGCATTGCAGCGACAGTGGCCACAGATCTTGCAGCGCCAGATTGCCACAAAGGGACCCGAATTGCAGTCCGAACAGCGCCAGGTGAGAATATTCCCATTGGTAGCCTGGACAATGGCAAAAACATGACCGGAGCATTGGTTGGCCATTTTTCGTCTTGTGTTTGTTTATTTCTCTATGGCGCAGCACAGTCAGATACCGCTTGGGTGGCAATGGTCATCCCCTCGCCGTGGTCACTCACCGGAAGGAGTATTTGTGTCACTGAACAGGCCGAGTTGAAGTTGAAGCAATTGATTGACCCCCGGGTTATTATGGGATACTGGTGTCTTATCAAGTTGATATGGAGGAGATTGGTAGAACAAGGTGGAATGGGTCGAGATGATTGAAGGGATGAAGAGATCTTGGGAAGGTGCAAGGTAGAAGAAGCCTGGTAATGTAGATGTTGAAGGAAGACAAGGTTAAGAATGAATGAGAGAGTTGTGATGATGGATTGGAATGGAACTGGGCGAGCACTCCATCATATATATAGCAGTCCTGTAGAAGAAGAAATTCAAGATGGACATATCCCTTTTGGGGTGGACGAAGGCAAGCACCACGTAGACCCAGGATTCGCTGCGAGAAACGTACTTCCCAGCGCTTCCCTGACAAGATTGGAAGGGTGTTCTCAACAATGTAAGATCCCGATTATTGTCGTCCAAGGTCCATTAGTTCCTGTGGAGACTTCAAAAAAGAAAACCAGAACAATTGGAATACAGATGATGTATGAAAGTTAGTTGGTGGACACCGGGACGTTCCGTGCAGATTTTGGGGGAACACAGAGCGGAAAAGCGATGGATGTGGATGGGAAGAGTCGTAGCCAGGGAGGCAGGTATGGAGGAGATCAGAAATGATGGTTTCTATATAATTAGCAGGTTGACAAAAATACCGTAGATAATCGATCTCAGAGCCCCCAAAGCCCGATCGATAGCATCGCCTGCTTCTGATTGGAGATCGAGGAAGCACTGTCCTTTCCAGCCCTGCGGTGCCTGGGATTAATTAGCCTCGCGGATCGAAGCAGAAGAAGCAAAGAAGGCAGTCGATGGCCATGGCGGTACTTTGTTGTTGTTGGACTTGTATCATCTTCGATCGGAATCGTGACGAACTGACAAGAAAGGGAAATTTAAAAAAATAAAAAATAAAAAGAGATCCAGATCCAAGGTTCCGGGAAGGCATTCCCTGCTCTCGACGCAGAGTCGTGATAGTCCCTGTTTACCCACCAGCACTAGTTCTTTTCTTTTTTTCTTTTCTCTGTCCATTGTTCTTGTCGCTTCACTATGATTTGAATTAAATTTATTTATTTTTTTTATTTTTCATTCCTTCTCTCTGCATCGCTAAATGGGCTTTGATGCCTCTCAATGGCTCCCCACCGATGCATGGTGATGGAGGAGATCCCCGTCGCTTGTCGAATGCACCGTCTGATTCGATCCTGGCGATGATCTTCATATTGACCGCAAGCTGGGATCAGAAGCTTGGAATATTTCCCTGGACAAATCAGAGTCAGAAACCAGCCGAACATAATGTTACATTCGATTTTCTGCTCTGGTCCAACAGAAACATAAAAAATGAGCCAACGCGCGGCAGGACCATCCGATCTGTCCTTTTGGCCCATCGAATGATGGTATACATATGTGCTGTACGTACCTCGCGCACTTACAGACGGGCACTCCGATTGATGGTTTCAAAAGGACCATCCCCAAGTTCTCCTCGGTCAGACTCGGCTCAGCTCAGGTCGAGTCAAGCCCCCCTCGCAGTCGCAGATCTGAGCCGATCACGGGCATTTGCAGAGGATCCACAGGCCCAGTAACCAGGTTCAGTAATTGAGTGTGACTAGAGTGGCTCTAGTATCTGGACCTGGGACTAGTACACCTGGTAGACCGGCTGGTGGAGGAGTTCATCAGGCCCAAGAGAAATAAGAATAGTAGCACAGATGATTTCAGTTTCTTCTTCTTTTTCCGGGACTTTGTCGCTGCCATCATATTCTGCCATCATATGGGTTTGCATCATGGTTTATTCCATGGTCTATTCCCGACGATGGCCACCCTAGGACCAGTTACGGACGGTAACCGGCAGGTCATATTATCATCACCGGTTGTAGTCGTCTGGGCGATATCATAGGAAAATAATAATAATAATAATAATAATAACAATTTACTCGCGACCAGCCTGACCAGGGCTGCACTCCACCGATACTAAATTCGTGTCGAATTAGTAGTTGCAAACCTGTGTGTGAGTGTTTTTTCTTTTTCCTTTCTTTTCTTTTCTTTTTTTTTTTTTTTGACCTTCTCGTTTTAGTTTCTGGAATGACCAGCAAATCATCATCTTAGAGCGCCCTCCTCCCCCTACATACTAAAACACTCGGGAGTCACCCAAGCCAGGTTGGGCCAACAGGGGAATCCGGGAATTGGGGACCAAGGCCATTGTGGACACTGCACTGTTCACCAGATGTCCCGAGTCCCTTCTCTAGGGGATGTTTCTAATTTCCTAACAGGCTAACAACCCAAGTTTCCAGGAATGTCACCGACTGTCAGCCTGTCACTCTAAAATCCAAATTAATGCTGCGTCCGTCCGGGAGAGCTAAGGCCAGGATATCCACATGGCTGCTGGATATTATTAAGTCCCAGGTAACCATGGCTCTGGGTTGATTTTAAACTGGCCGTGCAGTTTGGGGGATTTATCGTCCATTTGGTTCAACCGTCGGTCCATTGTGAAATGGTTATTATCGTCCAGCTGAGATAGTTACCATCGCGGTAGAGGCATCGCCCAGAACTTGACCCGGAGTCCCGAAACGGAATCTCCTTCGGATACGATTTTCATTATTTGATGCAGGCCGACCGATTCGTACAAATTCAAATCACCATGACCCAGCTGCCGGGGTCCTCCGCGAGACCAACAATGGCGCCAGGTTCGCGTGGTGTCCAGTGATATACTAGATGAAAAACTTAGAAGGTCTCTCCACCCCCATTTCGGCATTAAATCCCTCGATTGGGGAACAAGATGGTACCTACCTAGTACCTAGCACCTAGTACGACTCTTAGTACTTCGTCCTTCGTCACCATCGGAACTGGGGACTTTTGACTGGCCGCAAGTTCTGATCTACCGGCCTCGATTCCCCGACGTATTCCCTTTTCCGGTCCAAGGCGCTTGTAGTTTCGGTCGCTTGATCGTCCCCCCTTCCATGTCAAATAACATTCAGCACCACGGCGCTGGACTCAGGGCGTTCCCCAGTTCCGCGGAGTCGGACGCATAGTACTTTTGGTGGAACTCTTGACAGGTCTTCCGCAAGACCGAGTATGTCCTCCGGCTCCTCGTTTCTCTCTCTCCATAGACAGACAGCACTGCCACGATTGATGAATGAAGAGTCTCCCTCTTCCCCCTTACGGGTGTCTTATCCGATAGCCATTGACAAATGGTTGCTCGATGCATTGATGGACCAGGCCAGAACATCGGCATATTCTCTGCTCTGCAAAGATGGTCGGCTGGGGTGGCGATAGTAACCACCCGCTACTGTCCAGCTACCTTCTGGTATTCGTAGTCTTGGCGAGGAAGCAAACCTCCAGGGAAGATGATCAAGAGATGCCTCTCATTTCACCATCGATTTTCCCACTGGTGACGTTTGTTCCATGATTGCCAGTTCCACAAACAAATTTGTATCTTCCCACAAGACGCATTCCAAACTAATCGATCAGTTTCCTTATGGGTTCGACTGCCGGGCTCACCGCTACAAGATAGTCATGGACTTGAGCAACAACAGGGAGGCCGTTCGTACCCACGACCATTCAGCAACAAATAAACCGGCCCGTAGACCCTGTTATACAAGCGGCTGCCGAGGACAAGTGGTCAAGTGACAATCAGGATGGCCGTCTTCGTCTTCTTCTGGTCCTTGTTGGATCGAGCTGTCAGACCAAATCGAATCGAACCCTGTTGCTCGTGCATTGTATCACAAAGAACGTCTTCTGATCGAGATTGGAATCCCGACAGAACAATCAAGCAAACGGAATGTTGCATCTACTTGCAGCGTTCTACGTGCCATTCATCTTCTCTTGAAAAAGGTGTAACAGAAGGGCGCTCAGAAGAAAGGGTTGCGAATAGAGAAGATAGATCCAAAAAAAATAAGATGTTCAAATATACAAATATATACTGTGCTATCTGTTATTGAATTGTTCGAGATGTTCTCTTGCATCAATTCCACGGGCCAAAGGCCAGAGTCTAATAGACTCAAGAAATTGATGCCTTCATTCCTCGATAAGACCCCGCCAGCATGACTGGCTTCCCATGTCGAACGACAATAAAAAGGCAGAAATCGAAACAGGGTCCCGGATTTTGCTCTCCCAACGCTCCGTTAAGAGCAATCTTTGTAAACGAGTCCAGAGAATTAGATCCCCCTTTCTCACAAGATGCTCCTGCAGTACCCAGAGTGGACTGCATCGCTGGTGTATAATTGTCTTTGCTCTTTCGAACGAAAAAGGAAAAACAAAGAAAAGAAAAGAAATAACACAAATAGCACGCTCCGAAGAGCCACCAAGCTCAACAGAAGTACGTAATGTCGAAAATCAAGATTTCATTCAATTCTGCATCTTACCTCGCCACCATATGCAATAGCTCAAGGCAACAATGGTATTCGCTAAAAGTCATCCCACAGGTATCAACACGAATACGGCAAACAGGAAAAACCCGTCCCTATGAGTCATGCACAAGTGGCCGCGATTCGAGTATATGTGAAGAAAAGAAAATTCATCAAATTTTCTGGTCGTTACTGTCTTAAACATCATCTTACCAATGCAATTATCTTGCACGTTGTCATGCCATCGGCGTGTTGCGATAAGGTCTAATGACAATGCATCATTATTCGTTGAGATGAAAGAGTGCGGAAACGCTTGAGTAGCAGTTAGCAATTAGGATTGAAAACCAGAAAATAAGAAGCCACGAACCTTTCACCATAATGATGACGTCGGATGCTCTCCGCAATGAGACTCGAGATGTCGATGACTATCAACTTCTTCGACCTCCTCAAGGTCTGCGGAGATATAGGGAAAGTATTGGTCACAACAATGTGATCGATCGACGCGCATGCTTCCATTTGGTCAAGAGACTCGTCCCCGAAGAGACCATGGGTAGCAATGCAGTAGACTTTTTTAGCTCCGCCCCTCTTTACAACTGTTTCGGCAGCCGCAATCCACGAACCGCTCTTGTCGATCATATCATCAACGATGAACACAGTTCGACCCCGGACGTCTCCGACCAGGGTGATCGTCTTCTCTTTCTCATGACCATGGCTAGTGCTGCCCTCCTCGTCAGATGACTCGGCGGCATCGAACGAGCCCCCAAGAGCATGTTCAGGCGGGGCTGAGGAAGTAGTTGAGAGGATCGAGTTTACCATAGAGTCTGGAATAGCCTCTGAGCCTTCTCTATCGGCAGTGGGAGTTGCGGGCTCCGAGTTAGGGTCAGCGGAAGGATAATCATCATCCACAAGCTGGCCTTGTACAAGCCGTCCGGTAATCACATCACGCACTCGCACATCCGTGCACTCATGGGCGGCCTCCAATTCTGACGGCCGACGAGCACCAGGTGGGGTTCCTGGCCGCAAAAAGTCTACTGTTTCAACTGATGAATCCTCAGCGTTGGGTGCACTTGTCGGCCCTTCAGATCGAGGGTGATCATTTTTCCCGCCTTGAAAGCGAAGTGCAAATGGCTTCTGAAGCTTTGGGGGGTTGTCACTCTCCTCTATAGAATCAAAGAAGACTGTACTGTCTGACAAGGTGGTGGCTCTGGGGCGGCGCCTGTCAGTAGTGACAATTCCGAAGTTGAGCTTCAAGGTATCCGCGAGTGAGGTGACACGCTTAGTACCTCCAGCATTCTTGCTGACGACAACAGCTTCTTTCCAACCAGGAACATTCATGCGGATCCAACGGGCAATGAAAGGTTCAGCAAACAGGTTGTCCACCGGCTTGCCGAAGAACCCTTGCATTTGAGAGGCCTATATAATCATTCGAATAAGAAAACTGTCTCGGACAGATCTTCCCATTGCTTGCAACCGCATTCGCAAAATCTGAAACTCACATGTAGATCCAAAGTTATGACGTGATCCACGCCAGCAACCGACAGCAAATTTGCGAGCATTCGGGCAGTGATAGCACCCCTGTGACTCTTCTTTTTGGATTGGCGAGAGTATGGAAAGTACCTCGTCTGTGTCAGCATCAATTGTGCGTTATTCAAACGAGACGGGCATCATACGGCATGACCGCTGCAAAAGATAAACTAGTCAGTCACCATAATCATGATGGGGCAATTGGATATAGGTGTTTTTTGAATTCATCCAAATGGGCAGAAACGTACCTGTGATGGACTTTGCGGAGCCACCTTTGCAAGCGGAGATCATGATCAGAAGCTCCATGACACTGTCATTGATCTTTCCACTGCCGCTCTGCACAATGTAGACATCCTGGTTTCGGACTGAGACGCCAATGTTCACTTGGGTCTCGCCATTGGCAAATTTTCCGAGATCTGCTCGGGCGGGGAGGGTGCCTAAGCGCTCGCAGATAGTCTCAGCAAGAACGGGATGCGATGTCCCAGAGAAGATCTGTACTCCCCGCATAATGTTTACTTAAGTCCTATTGCAAATAGACATGGACAAGTAAAAGATAAGCAGAGATGAATTGTATGGTGGATTGTGATGTGGAGGACATTTCAGGCCCTTAGGAGAAAAACAGGAAAAGAAAAATCGGACAAGTTTGGAAGGAAAAAGAAAAATTATGGAGCGCGCCCCGGGCTTCTACCGCCTCCCGTAGAAAGTGCCGGTAGTGAATGCCCCGCAGTAGATAGCATCATAGCAATTGAAGCACATCTGCAATAGCACTCTCAATATGTCGCACAAATACCCTGAAGTGCAAGGGGGAGGTTCTCTGATAGTTGCGTGGCAAGCAAAGAATAGTCATGTGTTAGTTGTTGGTGGTGGAGAGGTATGACTTCTTTACGGATCATTTGAGAATAGTCCCTGTTAATATATATGCTGATGAATAGCTGAATTTATAGGTAGCCGCTGGTCGCATTCTCCACGCTCTCAACGCCGATGCTAAAGTCACGGTCGTTTGTCCGGCATCAGGTCTCAATGATGAAGTGGCCTTTCGAGTGTCCGAGGGACAGGTTTCTCATATAGATCGCAACTTTGAGCCTTCTGATCTAGAAGGAGCGGACATGGTCCTCTGTGCTATTGACGATCCCGAAGCCTCGACACAAGTTTGGAAGCTTTGCAAGGAGAAGCGGATCCCTGCCAACATAGCAGATGTACCTCCCGAATGCGACTTCTACTTTGGCAGCGTATACCGAGACGGCCCGTTACAAGTGATGGTCAGCACAAATGGAAACGGTCCCAAGCTTGCAAGCATTGTCCGAAAGAAAATTGCGAACACCTTGCCGGATAACATGGGAGCAGCAATTGACAATGTGGGAAAGCTACGGAAGAAGCTAAGGGAAGTCGCACCTAATGTCGACGAGGGGCCGAAAAGAATGAAGTGGTACGTCAATCTTATAAACGCCATGAGCTCGTAAACTGATTGAGTGCAAAGGATGTCTGGAGTTTGTGAGTCATGGAGCCTGGAGGAACTCGTACAAATGGATGATCGGGATATGCATAGTCTACTTTCTCACTACGACTCTGGCAAAATCCCAGCTTTCAACGAGATTCGACACAACTTACCGACAGTATAAACCATACGGCTTGCTGGACAGCTGTTTTGATTCGACTAGTACAATTGTATAAACATACTAAAGAAATGGATGGAACACTACATGTCATTTGACCTTTATATACATTGCCTGAAGATATCTAGATGGATCCACAGGCCCTTTCATAACTCTATTCTTGTCAATCAATCATATATAAAGTCCGCTTGCATAGGAAGAAAAAGAAAGAAAACTTAAGAAGCAACTGAACTTTGTTAATTCTACATTCACCACTCATTCAGAGTGTGCTTCACCACTGAATGACTAGGATATCCAAAAGATGAGTCAAAAACACGAGACACAAGACATGAGAATTAGTCAAAACAAGAAACTGCTAGTAACTTATTGCCCCCGACTGTATCTGCGAGAGTGTTGCTGAGAGACCGAGCTCCTTGGACTGGCTGATGCCTGCAAGGGCGTTTCTGCGGGAGGCACGCCCAATTTCGCTTCGCCAATTCTTCGAAGCAAGGACTGTAGCGCGATACGGACTTCGGGATTTAGGTCGCGACTGAGTAAATCGACACCCAGAGGATAGAAGGTCTTGATGTATTTATCAAAACCTTCAGAAGGGAAGTTTGTGTAACCTTCAATAACATCCACAACGACAGGGCGCCAGGCTATGATATTGCGATGTTGTGACTCTTCGTCAAGTCGCACAAAGCTTCGAATGATATCCGCGCAGAGACTGAGGAGAATGGATGGTGGTTAGCAATCCCATTCTCTCATTAGGACATATAATTAAATTCAAAGTACTTACGGAATGAGTGCAGCCTCAGTTTCTCCCCGGCTGTTCTTCCTTTCTTCCCTCTCATCGTGATACATTCGGAAGAGAATATGGACATAAGTAGCAGCACTTCCGCTTTCTTGTTTGAGCAAGTTCGGCGGCTGCTTCATGAATCCTTGGCGCCAGAGCTGCATCCTAAGTTCCTTATCTTCATTGAACTTCTTCGCGAACTGGTAGCTCTTCTTCAACAACCCCATTAGCCGCAAGAGCTCATGACTTGGGATCTGAGCATAAACTTTGTCATTTGAGAAAAGTTCATGGACAGTTTCAATCATCAGCAATTGAAGAACGCAGTTCGTAATAATACGATTGAAAAATCGACGACGCGTTACAGTCACTGCAGCTGGCTGCTGTTGTACATCTGCCTGAGGTCGATAGTCTTCCAGTTCGGACTCTGGAGCAGTCGGCATATCCCCTTCTTCATGCTCAGGTGCCACATTTTGGGCCCCGTTGGGTTTGGGGGAGTCGGTGCGGCTTTCATCAGTGGGCGGTGCCTCAGCAGATTCGGGTGTCGTATCCTCGCTGTTGGTTACATCGCCATTTGTCGATTTATTGGGCACTGGTGATTTTGAAGACATAGTGGCTGCCGCTGTGAACAACTCGTATGCAGTTGTCTTACTAAAGAGCTCAACAAAAGCACCGACAACCTTGGTCCAGTGCTCCTGCTGGAATTTTGCAACGTTTTGCAGAATCAGTTGTTGTAAACAGTTGCTTCCAATCCGTGCGATTGTATCATTTTCCTGGCAGATGCATAGCGTGAGTAGTTCGAGAATGCGGCCAAGCATATATTCCAGAGCATCAAAATAGTGCGTGAACAAAGTAATCATGTTCCTCAGGGCTTGGATCATTGTAGTTGAAAGCCACACGGAAAGCTCTTCATGATTAGGGACTTTGGACATCTCTGATTTTGAGTGCAATACGACAAAAATGGGATATAGAAGCTGTCTCCAGAGAACATCCCAGAAGTCTTGGGGAAACTCGCCACCATGTCGAATCAGTGTTTCAAACAAGTAATTTAGCGCACTGATGAAAAGAAAAGCAAGTTAGTAATTTTCTTTTCCACACTGAATGATGGTTATGATCTTACCGTGATCGAACTTCAAGATCATCGCCGGTCATAAGCACATCCTGGAAGGCAATCAATATGGGATACCAGAACTGTTCCTCTTGAGACTGCCCGCTAGGCTGCAAGGTGATATTCGATGCACCGTTGTCATGTGAACCATCTGATTTTGCGCCACGATGTGACAGAGGGCATTCCGGAGTCCTGAGCATTTTTGTAACCGTTGACTTCAAGGTTTCAATTGCTTGCAGGGACTTTTTCTGGAACTTGATGTTTTTGGAAAACTCTGTGAGACAAACAATAAGGTCTGGGAAAGCACCTTGGGTGATGACTACCCCGAAACGAGTGCTGTAAATCTGAGAGACATGCTCGAAAGCCATGTTGACGATTCCTTCTATCCGCCTATTAGTAAATCGACCAATAGTAAGAGGCATGGGAACCATGATACTTACCATAGGGCTCCCGAGCGGCCACTGTAAACACGCCAAACATTGTTTTCCAACCAGAACGGATATTGTCCCCGCGAGCTTGAATCATCTGGATAAGACATCGTAGGATCATATCCTTCACAGTGGCAGTGTTACTGTTCGCCATAACATGTTCAAAGGGCTTGAGGAAGTCTTTTTGAAATTTGAATCCCGGAAGTTCTTCAATTTCCATGAATCGCATTGAGAGCTGACGAAGAGAATCGAGCGCAAAAAAGACCACAGTCGTGTTCGAATGGCAGCCCACATGATTGAAGTGTTGACCAAGAACCTCCCAGATTTTTGACCACTCAATTCTGACTCTTGTCATGTTGTAGTAGCTTATCTCGACCAATTTCTGCAAACTGTATGTCCGCGGAGAGTCGCTATGTCCGGAGGACTGAATCTCTTGCCAACTCACTTCGCTCAATGCTCCAATGAAATCGATGATAGCTTCATGGGAAAGATTGGCAGTGTTCGTAAAGATCCGATCTACACCTCGTATCATGTCGGCTGACCGACTCTCCATTGCAACTTCCGTGCGGAAACTTGCAGGCCCATTGACCGACTGAGGGCGAGGGCGTCTCGTTGCCTGCATAGACTTACGAGACGCATCAGAAGATGCCTGAGGCACGATACGGGCTCTTGAAACGTCGGGCAATGAACCCTCGTCTACCCCATCAGTTAAAAGCTGAAGTCGATCAAGCTGACTGACACAGGTAAGAATCTCTCTCCAAGAACCCTTAAGACTATTGCCCTCCGTAAGAGCTACGTCAAGCAAAGCTTTCAGGGCTTCGACATTCTTCGCCATCATTTCCCTGACGTTCCCAAGATTTGTAAACTTTGCCAACCCGGTAACAAATGCAACACGAGGCGTTTCTAATTCGAAAGCACAGCTGATACGTATGGAAAGCTTCATTCCTTCCATGCAAAGCTTGATGATCTCCAAATTTTGAGTGTCTTGCATAGGAGCGGACAAACCGGAAAGGAAAGACATCCAGGTAACGTTGAACATAGATCCGACGTGTCTAAAAGATGTTGCAGGGATAAACCGTGAGAGAGCGTCCTTGACGGCTGTCTTTCGCTGTGCCCGTATCAAACTTCGATAAAGTTGCTCTGTCTTGTTGGCCATTTCCTCGGAAGCTTGAGTGTATTTCTCGCCTTGAATGTCTCTACCAACTGTGGCAAAGACCTGACCAGCTCGTGATGCTAAGCCAGCAGGAGTAGATGTCGGAATACCGAGGTTTGCAGCGTGCTCCCTCTCAGTGTCAAGAACGATCTCATTGCTACCTATCTCATCATAAATAGCACCGATATAATCATCCGGCAGATCCTGATTGTCATTGATACCTCTGTTATTTTTGATAAAGTCCTCCTTTGTCATGCGAGGACCTTTGAGTTTGGCGCTGTGCTGATCCGTGTTGAGCATGATGACGGAGTATGCGAGGACATATGCTGTATCCGCATTCGCAAATGCATTGGGATTCTGGGTCACATAACGTTCTGCAAACTTGAGCATGAAACGATCAATCTTTTGAGCCTCTCCAGGCAATCGGAAGTTTTGAAGAAACTGGCGGAGAGAGTCAACGAAGCGTCGCTTTGAGAAGTCCATCATGTCGACAAAAGCATGCATGGTGGCAATGTTTTCAGCGTCGCCTTCACCAAGATATTCTCCTATCATGGCTTTGTCTAATCGATCGTTGCGTAGCAAAAATGCGGCGATGTCTTCAGGCGAGTCAGAACGGATGAAGCCGTCCTGAAGGAAGAGCTTGATGCCACGCTTAGGCTTAAAATTGAACTGTTGAATGGCGTTCATGAGAGCAATTTTCTTTTGCTTGACCTTCTCTATTTGACTCGGGTCATCATCTGCCACAGGAGTTGAAAGGCCGGTTCCATCTGTACTCTCGATTCTGGGCGAGGAGAGGAACATGGCAGCATTTGTGTCAAGGGACTCTCTAGAGTTGTCCATGGACTTTTGCGACGAGACATTAGGCACAGCGACGGCTTGATCATCAATGCGTTGAGAGGCCCAGTTGTCCAATGATTGCAGAATCTCTACCAAGCATTCGAGTGCCTGGTTCTTCAAGATGTACTCTGGGGGCACCCCTTGTAAATTTGGCTGTGGTGTATTGGCTACGCTTGCGGTCATTAGCGACGGAGGTAGCGTGCCACTTTGATGCCATTCAGATCCAATTTTAGAGACCTTGACATGATGTTCTTGATATTGCTGTTGCTGGAAGGGTGTCACTGTGACTGGGACGCTCGAATATCGTGACAGCTGCTCTATGACACTGCGAAAAGTTAGTTTCCGTGGAATATGCATGAGCGAGTCAAGATATATATGAAGCATACTTCTGGAAAATGTTTTCTAAAGCCGTTCGATCACAATCGTAGTTGAGATAGATCTCAACCAAGGCACGCGGATCACCTGCCAATCTTTCTAATACCTCCATAAAATATTGTTTTTGAAAAGCGGGAGAGTTCCGCTTTTCAAGGATAGCCAGATAGATCTCCTTCAAGAATACCTCGAGCTCTTTCTGTGGAGGGTCAGCTTATGCACATAAAATAAAACAAAGGTGTTACAGACCTTCATCATCACCCTCATATACTTGAGCATAAGCCAGAAAATTTCACAGCAGACCTCGAATACCCTAGGCACGGAGCTTGAGCCATTTCGACTCAGACTCAAACAGAGGTGGGGCCGCACAGCCTGTAAGAGTGTCATGGCATCCGGGCCACTGGAACTGTGTTTGATCGTAACAAGGGGGGAGGTAAAAGCAGCGACGTGGTTATTGATGAGATAGTGAATGAGATGCAAGGAAAGTAGCTTCGACCTCATATTCTGAGACTTAAGATCCTGTTGTTGATCGTGACTGAGGATCTTGTGACTCAGTTTGCATAGGGCCCTTAACACCAAGAAGGCATCTTTGACGTAAATCTCATCTTCTTCATCATCTGCGGCACTATCGCCATCATCTCTCTCTCCCTCAGGAGCGCTAGATATGGATCGCGACTTTGTTTTACCATTCCTGGCACGAGTGACCATTGTTGGGGCGTTGTCATTGACTGAAGTTTCTTCTTTGTTCGACTCGAAACTTTGTAGTGTGAGCTTCTCAGTAGGCTCTTTAATCGCAGGCTGGTCAGGCGTTGAAACCAAAGCAGCTTCAGATACTTGATCCTGCTCATTTGGGTGAGAGGCGTCGACTGCATCTAGAGTTACAACGTCCGGGCTTTCCTGAGCCTTCTCGCCCTCCCGAATCCGTAGATCCTTCAGTTCTAGCCGCACCCGCACTCTATCAAAGACCGTGCTAACCATCTGTGTGAGAGAACCCTGCGCGATCTGCTGATTCTGACTCGATTTGGAGTAGATGAATATATTGTAAATCTGGCGGACAGCCTTTAGGAGACCGGCTCCGTGCACAACAATTTTGTCATTCAGAACTGCCGCAAGAAGTGATTTGATAATTTGCTGCTGAATTTCAATTGGCGTTGCTTCGTTCTCGAAGCAATCGCAAATCGCATCGATGGCACGCTCTATCAGCGGTGGTTGCTGCGAAGCAGTCTCATTTTCCGAGGACCCGCCATCTTGGGGAGATGGGAATGCGAAGTATGAGTATGTGATCAATTTCCCGATGCAATCCAGCGCTGTCACTTGTAGAGGGATGCTGAAAGTCTTCGTCGCAAGCTGGAGGGGGCGGAATATGACCTCCGGATCAATGGGTTGGCGATCTGATTGTTTGACATTGGCAAGCGCATTTTTAACAGCATCCTCCAATTCCTTGCTCTTTCGGGCTTCCCGGGATGCGCCAATTGTGTCGAGAGATGTTACAATAAAAACAGTTGAGCTGACAGGGACCGAACGATGCGTTGCAAATGTAGCAGTTGTCGACCTTGAGTCGGAGCGCATTCGGGAATCCGGGGCGACTTCATCTTGACGGGGTATCGATGCAGTATCTTGTCTTTCGCCGTGGGGTTCCTTGTCAACGCCAGCGGTCGGTTCACCTGGCGAGCTATCACCTTCAACGTCTCTTGTTTCGGAGTCAGGTTCTGGGTGATTCTCAGGTTCGGAGGGTTCGGAGGATTCGGCGACGTTCTTCGACGGGCTTGAGGGTTGTTCGATAGATACTATATCTTCGGTTGGTTCTATTTGGTTTTCGGGAAAATTAGACTCCCCTGAGCCATCTGCTTCGGTTTTCTGCGGTTCTGATTCATTTGATAAATAAGGCTTCTCCTCTATAGAGTGTCGTGGGGGGTCAGAATGTGTCGACGAGTCGACGTTATTCTCGTTATTGTCTGCCTGCGCGGCCGAAGGTGTTTGGTGGTCTGGCTCATTTACAGAGCCATTTTCAACTTCCGCCATTTATGCAAGACTCCAACCGGAGTATTAAAAAACAGGCGAAAGAGCAGTCCGCATCGAACAGAAAAAGAAACAAAGGGAGAAACCGGAAGGTCTAAGCAAAGATGTCCTTCCCTGCAGTTCCTTCGGGGCCTTGAGTACTGATGCGTGTCCACTCTCCCGCGGACGGGATAGTGTACGGAAGCCCGCGAGCGCCACAAACGCATCGCTTTACGTAATCGGGAATCCCCGGCGAGAAGAGAATCCGTTCTCTCACCGGGAAGCTCAACAGAAAAGTTCCTGGAGCTGCATCCCCAACTCTCTGTTATCAGGCCCTTTCTACCTGCCAGGCTCATCTCGTCGCCCTTCATTCTCATTCTTAATACTTGTCTGTTCTTTGGGGCTTCTCTTGTATTATAATCGCAGCATTTAGGCGCCATGGTTGCCTCTGCTGTCCGGATGCGCACTCCAAGCGCCATGTTTCTGTCCAAGGGTGCCTCCTGCTTGAGGAGGCCCCAAGTTGCTCACAGATTTAAGGATGTTGTCCAGTATGATACACCGTCCAATCTCTATCATGAATTGATGCTGACGTTTTTTCTCTCCTGTTAGACCTCAATTGCCTGCCTTGTCCGCTCTTTCCCGCTTCTATGCCTCCAAGTGTATGTCACCTGGCCTTTAATCAAGGTCATATATCTGTTTTATGCCATCTAGTTCTGACAAAATTGGAATATAGCCTTCCCTCCCCACACTCTCATCAGCATGCCTGCTTTGTCGCCGACAATGACTGCAGGAAACATCGGTGCATGGCAGAAGAAGGCCGGTGACTCTCTGCAACCCGGTGATGTCCTGGTGGAAATTGAAACCGACAAGGCACAAATGGACTTTGAATTCCAAGAAGAAGGTGTTCTGGCCAAGGTCTTGAAAGAATCTGGTGATAAGGACGTCTCCGTTGGTGCTGTAGGTGTTATCTGACTGCATATCAAAATCTTTGCATGTTTGCTAACTGTGGAACCCAGCCCATCGCTGTCTTGGTTGAGGAGGGAACCGACGTTGCGTCGTTCGAGTCATTCAGCATCGAGGATGCCGGCGGTGACAAGGGTGCTGCCCCAGCCCAGGAAAGCAAGGAGACCAAGGCTGATGCTGCCCCGGCTCCATCGACTTCGGAGCCCGAACCCGTTGCCCAGGAGCCCGACACCACTGGCGAGAAGCTCCAGCCCAGTCTCGACCGTGAGCCTCAAATTAGCCCAGCTGCCAAGGCTTTGGCCCTCGAGAAGGGTGTGTCTATCAAGGGCCTCAAGGGCACCGGACGAGGTGGCCAGATCACCAAGGAGGATGTTGAGAAGTTCAAGTCTACCGCCCCTGCTGCCAGCGCTGGCGCAAGCTACGAGGACATTCCTCTCACTTCCATGCGCAAGACAATTGCTAGCCGCCTTCAGCAGTCCATGAGAGAGAACCCCCACTACTTCGTCTCGACCACCCTGTCGGTGACCAAGCTCCAGAAGCTTCGCCAGGCTCTCAACGCCTCCGCTGATGGCAAGTACAAGCTTTCCGTTAACGACTTCCTCGTCAAGGCTTGTGCTGCCGCTCTTCTGAAGGTCCCTGCTGTCAACTCTAGCTGGCGCGAGGAGAACGGCCAGGTTGTCATCCGTCAACACAACACCGCTGACATTAGCGTTGCTGTTGCTACCCCCGCTGGTCTCATCACCCCCGTTGTGAAGAACGCACAGAGCCTCGGTCTCTCTAGCATCTCTAACCAGATCAAGGACCTTGGTAAGCGTGCCCGTGACAACAAGCTCAAGCCAGAGGAGTACCAGGGAGGTACTTTCACCATTAGCAACATGGGCATGAACGACGCTGTTGAGAGATTCACTGCTGTCATCAACCCCCCTCAGGCCGGTATCTTGGCTGTTGGCACTACTCGCAAGGTCGCTGTTCCCGTCGAGACCGAGGAAGGCACTGCTGTTGAGTGGGATGACCAGATTGTCGTGACCGGCAGCTTCGACCACAAGGTCGTTGATGGCGCTGTTGGTGGAGAATGGATCAAGCAGCTGAAGAAGATTGTTGAGAACCCCTTGGAGCTTCTTCTTTAGATTCCTTTTGGCTATTTAGAAATCCATGACCTACCCAGATGAGCTGTTTGTGATCGGAGGTTCTATTTAGTCTTGTTTTAATATGTATTCAAAACAAACTTGTTTCTCATTTTTACCATCCCTGGTGTGTTCACGTTTTTACAGCAAAGTTCAAATACAATTTCCTATGTCTTGATGATGCTTGGGTCCAGGAACAATGATGCGCAAGCAGGCATCTAATTTTTAAAAGCCGTTGGACTATGAAGCTAAACGACACAAGCACTCCATACACCAGTTTGAAGCAAGCTTCCTGGTATTGTAGATAAATGCGATTAATCTCATGGTCAGGCTAGAACAAAACCCAAATGTGGTGGCTTGGGGTGTTCTGTTCCTCATCCACACGTGCCGACTCCACCAGGTGACATCAATGACGTGATGTCGCGACTCTTGCAAGGCAGGTCACCCTTGCGTTCAGTATAAATACTCCACGAGGACATCTTCCCGATTTCTCATTCTTCTCTTCTCCTCTCATCGCGAAACTAAAACATTCTCACCCATTCTATTCCGTGAGTTGATTGTCTCCTGTTCATGTCTTTCCTCTCCCCCTCTTATTACATGGTTCATGTCCTAAGTCACCTCCATGACTAAGTGCTGTGCCCATGCATCTCGACATCCATGTGTCCTAAATTCCTACGCGGAATTTTGACTAATATGTTCACAGATTATACCATCTTACTTTCCCAATTCTCTCTTGACCTAGTGCAAGATGTCTTCTTACGCAGACGCTGCAGCAAAGGGACCCAAGCAGTCCGCAGAGGAAGTAAGCAATGAGTTCCCATGCTTTCCCCGGCTTCAAATAGTGCTTCAATACTAATTGTTTTCTTATAGGCGTACGTTCAACCCATTGATCAATCCACAAATCGTCATCACTAACAACATGGCAGCCGCGCAGGAAAGCCTGCCCAGGTTTACAGGGATGAATCCGAGGGCGCCGCCTCTTTGATAGACGTTGATTCCCCGCACGTCGCATCTGTCGAGTCGAGTTTCCTGGAGCAAGATGTCAAGACAACCACACAGGCTGAACGTCTAGAGCGCGAAGCAAAGGAGGAAGAAGACAAGAAGGCCCAAGAAAAGAAGCGCAAGGCCAAGGCCAAAGCTAAGGCTGAAGATTCCGGGCTGTTTGCCAACAAAGGCAACCCTGTCGTCTTAGGGAATGCCCTCTTGATCACGTTGGCCAGTGCAGGACTAGGCTATGGCGCGTACAGAAAGCATCTCGAAGGCCAGCTATCCTGGCAAATTGTTGGGTGGGCATCAGGAGCTGTTGGGGCTTTTGGTGCCGTGGATTATCTCGTCAGCAAGTAAGTTGTCGTTTGGCCTAGTTTGTATTCTATTCAAAGGCATTTACTAACACAAAATGCTGTCAGATGGCTTTTCCAAAACAAGTATCCCCGCAAATAAACTCGGGAAGCCCGAGTGCTTTACCTACTATATAATTGGGGGATTGTTTCTCTATTCGATGGCGTCTCTTCAACTCCTGAATCTGTGTGATATCATCCCAGCTGGGGCGTGCTTTCTTTTACTTGTTGTTTGGCGCTAGCATGCTAGCTCCTCGTCCTTATTGTACCATTAACCCCGTGTAACGACGATAATAATTCAACCATGGTCGAGAACTATACCATCCAACATACTTGACCAAGGATTGCGGCCACTATCTGACAAAATATATACTCTTCATGGCGATAAAATTTTGCTCGTAGTCGTAGTGGGTCACCTGTTAAGTCCTCATGTATTCATTTTCCACATTATATAGCTCAGCACTGTAACATATTTTGTAGCTTGAGAGCGAAGCTTGTCTACTGCAGGAGTTTCCATAAATAGGTCAGATTTCAGAACCGTACATACAACTGCAAAGACAGCTCATCACCCAAAAGTCGGAGGCGGTGAACGGCGTCAAAATCGTGTCCACTACAAGAACATGTGGCCTCGGGCATCATTGTTAGCATTTCAGCCATCGGAACACGTTGTTACTGTGAACAGATTCGAATCATCTCTCTGAGAAGAATCTTCCCCCACATATTTTGAGGGAGACATCACTTCGAACTATATCCGGCTTGAAATATTACTTGCTTGCCGAAAAGCGCGCACTCATTTTGGAATAGGATTTCGAGCTATAGTCCGTTTCATTATGGTACGTTCTGCATAACAACAGCGGCTGGAAACATTTCCTTACTGGCGATCTTATTCTGACGTTATGATGCCCCCAGAATTCCCTTTTCAACTCCGCTCTCAAGCAGTCATCTGCTATACGCCGTGATTTAGACACATTCTCACAATCGCCCGCAACATCATCAGCAGCACTGCAAGGTAATAATTTACACTCAATGATTGTAACTGCGCGAACAAATGTTGCCGATGTGCTGGCTGACTCTGGGATTTCTGCGCTCAATAGGCCAAATCGCAGCTTCTCTTGCCTCCTTATCACGAACTGTCGATGACTACTCGGCACTATCCAAGAAGGAATTGATCCGTGAAAAACAAGAGAAAGCATTCGACAGAGTTAAGAACTTCCGGTCCGAGCTGGTTGATTACAGAGAACAATATGACCGGCTTCGGAAAGAACGAGAGGATGCTGTAGGTCACTGGTCTTTCTCTAACTTGTTGGACTTTCAGTCAGGCAATCGCTGACATAAAGTTTCTCAAAGCAATCCATGTCCAACCGCAATGAGCTCCTTGGCCGACGACCCCATCATGCTGCTACACCGGAGAATCCCTACGCGCAATCTTCTCTTCCCAACCCCTCACCTTTTGCCCCCTCATCGTCCAGATCAGGCCTCAGTTTTGGTACATCAGCAGCGGACTACGACCGAGAAACACACGCCCTGCGCGAGCAGTCTTTTTTTTCCAATACCAACACTCAGCTAGATGAATTTCTTGACCGAGGGCGCGCTGTTCTTTCGGATCTAGGACAGCAGCGGGAAGTGCTCAAGGGGACACAGCGTCGGTTGTACAGCGTTGCCAACACCCTGGGTGTGAGCGGGGATACAATTCGCATGGTCGAACGGCGGGCAAAACAGGACAAGTGGATATTCTGGGCTGGAGTTTTGATCTTCTTCCTGTTTTGCTGGGCAGTGTTGCACTTTTTGAGATGATTGTAGTCGATCTTCTGGTTTTCTGTATTTGGCTTGCTTTGCTCGTTTGACAAGCGCTGGCGTTTGGATGCATGTGGTTTTTTTGTCTTTTAGTATGTATGGCATCTGGGTAAATTGATGCTTGGTTCAGGCCATCCATCCACTTCCTTTGTATCGAGAAAATCACGGGCGTTTTTCTTTTGACTCGGTACCATGTGAAACGGCAAGTATACCTGAGGTAGTTTTGGGTTGCAAGGGCATAGATGAGTCTGTCAACAAACACCTTCACAGTTGGTCTCCAAGACTACAATTAGACTCATAAAACTTTTAGGCAATTCACTGCCTACGTAGCTATTATCAATTCGTTTTATCAATCTATCCTGTATTGTTTTACCGAGGTGGGGAATGACAAAAAATATGGCCGAGCTCGTGGCAGCTCAGAATGCGCTGCGTAGTCTTGGAGACAAATAATGGCAAGAAACATACTCAATTCCGTTACAAAGCCAGCATTACAATGGACCGAATAGCTGTCTTCCATCTGACCGCAAATCATCAACAACACATGCAAGCGTGTTGACGCCATTCCATCATTCCGTGCCAGTCCGTCATCGGATCGGAAACGGCGCCTTTTAGCCGCCCCAAAATCCTTCTCACCGGCAACCAAGCGCCGTGGAGCCTTTCTCCAGCTCATCCGTCCTTCGCCCTACTTTTCTCTTCTTTCCATCTCCCCTCTGCATCGCAATTGCATCTTCCCTTTTCTCCCCATCCATTCTCAGATAGACTTTTTTCAGTCTTCATCCCTCAGAGATCAAGATGTTCGCCGCTCGTCAGTCTTTCGGTCTTTTCCAGAAGCGCGCCTTCTCGGCCTCCGCGAGCCAGGTATGTGTGCGATTTGTTGTTTTGTGAATCGGTACCTCGGAGCTTCAAGCTTTGCTAACAACCTCAACCTCCAGGCTTCCAAGGTCACCGTTCTCGGTGCCGGTGGTGGCATTGGCCAGCCTCTCTCCCTGCTTCTGAAGCTCAACCCCCGTGTTACTGAGCTCTCTCTCTACGACATCCGCGGAGGACCTGGTATGTTGGGCCCTTCTCAACCGAGTTCCCAACGACACAGGAAACTGACAAGATCTCCGACAGGTGTCGCCGCCGATCTGAGCCACATCAACACCAAGAGCACCGTCTCTGGCTACGATCCTACCCCCAGCGGTCTCAAGGATGCCCTCAAGGGCTCCGAGATCGTCCTCATCCCTGCCGGTGTCCCCCGTAAGCCCGGCATGACCCGTGACGGTATGGCACTTCCTAGCATAGACAAAGAATGAGGTCTTGAGAGAGCAATTTCTGATTATGAACGATTAACAGATCTTTTCAACACCAACGCCTCCATCGTCCGTGACCTTGCTAAGGCCGCCGCTGAGGCTTCCCCTGAGGCCAACATCCTGGTCATCTCCAACCCCGTACGTATTTTCTTTTCCTTCCCTAGTTAGCTCCATCAAATTTTAATCAATGAGCAGGTTAACTCCACCGTCCCCATCGTCTCCGAGGTCTACAAGTCCAAGGGTGTCTACAACCCCAAGCGTCTCTTCGGTGTCACCACCCTTGACGTTGTCCGTGCCTCGCGCTTCATCTCTCAGCTCCAGAAGACCGACCCCGCCAACGAGGCCGTCCCCGTTGTTGGTGGTCACTCCGGTGTCACCATCGTTCCCCTGCTCTCTCAGTCCAACCACGCCGGTATTGAGGGTGAGGCCCGTGACCAGCTCGTCAACCGCATCCAGTTCGGTGGTGACGAGGTCGTCAAGGCCAAGGACGGTGCTGGTTCCGCCACTCTCTCCATGGCCATGGCCGGTGCCCGCTTCGCTGAGTCTCTCCTCCGCGCTGCTCAGGGCGAGAAGGGCGTCATTGAGCCCACTTTCGTCGACAGCCCTCTCTACAAGGACCAGGGTGTTGACTTCTTCGCCTCCAAGGTTGAGCTCGGCCCCAACGGTGTCGAGAAGATCCACCCCGTTGGCCCCGTTAACGCCTACGAGGAGAAGCTCGTCGAGGCTTGCCTTGCTGACCTCAAGAAGAACATTAAGAAGGGTGTCGACTTCGTTGCCGCTAACCCTTAAATGCATTCTTGAACGATCTGCTCTGCAGCTATGTTCCTCCCTGTATAACAGTCTCACTGTCTATTTTGTCTCTGCCCTATTACCCTTTAACGTGCTCCCCATCTCACATCGACTTTATATCAGAGGAATGCAGCTGCAGTAATTAAAGCATAGAATTGGGACATCTTCACAAAGATGTTCTATCTATGCCTTTTTCCTTTTGTACTCGGTGACGAGAATCCATGATAGGGACACGTGGAGGGGAAAGGACGTGACGTGTATTTCCTATAAAATCAAACGAATTAATATGATTCCCTCTATGTTTTTTATTATCCCGCCTCCCAAGCAGCGTATAGTCAATTGTTTACCATCCAGGCTATTCATTGGGTTTGTAAATTGCAACTGATTAGATGAATTCATGGCATGACTAGTTAGTGCTATGTTCTTTCTTCGGTGGTATATCCAGACATATACTCTAGACCTAGATTGGACTACCATCATAATTACGTTTGTTCGTTGATTTCATCAATTTCGGAAATCGTAAATACATCATCACGTATTAGATCAGAGAGTAGAAATCAAAATGAGATAGTTGATATGCATGCAGTCAAAAAAAAAAAAAAAAA